>NW_019154162.1:507490-831709 GCF_002288905.1 Enhydra lutris kenyoni
GTCTATGCCACTCCCCTTTGTGCAGCTTCAAGACCCTGAGGCTGGCTCCTGGGTGACCTCAACTTTCCTCTCTACCTCTGCAGTTGCTTGGTGTTCAGTGTTCTAATTGTTCTGAATCCTTGGAAGTTCCCTGTCCACATCTCACTCATACATTACTCTGCCTTCTTTTGTTCATGCTTTCTTCCACTGCATAGCCCAGCATCGACCCCTCCTTGTCTGGCTGACTTCTAGTTATCCTTCAAGAATAACTTCAGCTGTCCTCCAGAATGTCTGCCCTCACTCTCCCTCCCACTTTCTGAGCGAGATGTCCCTGCTCTGTGGGCCCCTACTTTCCTCTGCATACCTTGACGGCTGAACCAACCACATTATTCTGCAACCATCTGTTTGTCCTCATTTCTTATTCATCGACAAATGCCCAATAAATGTTTGAGAAGTGACCATAACTGAGGTAGCTGTCATGGCCATGTTGAGAGGCACTCAAGGATAGACCTGCATACTGATAAGCCTAAAACCGTAATTTATTCCACAAATTTGGCTGAAGCAAAGCAGAACAGAAGATCATCAGATTCACCTATCAGTTAGATATGTAATCACCTAGCAGTTAAATATGTAATCAAGGCACGCTCTGTATGCAGCTCTTCTATTTCTTTGCCCTGGCTCCCTTTGATATACACTAAAAACTTATACATACATATTAAGCCAAATTAATTGAGCACCATCAACCACCAGCACAAAGGACTCCATTTTGGGGTAGCAATGAGCATGAGAGATGTTAGGCTCAGTCTAGAATAATGGAGAGAGCCCCAGGTTTGATTGGAATTTTGCCCTTGCTACTTTCAAACTCAACAGATTGTTGACCTTTCTAAATCTCTGTTTCTTCCACCAAAAAAAAAAAAAAAAAAAAAAATTAATAAGCTATGTCATAGAATTATTTTGAGGGTTAAGTGGCATGATTTACATAAACACCTGGTACAGTGTCAGCCACAATAAATGGTAGCCATTATGATTATAGGCAACTCTTAATTTATAGTCTATTTAAAAGCTTGCTTTATGTTACTCTGCTATGGAATTTCTTGCAGTCTAATGTTACATTGCCAGAAACAAAGCTTAGGGGGAATAAACTCTAGAAGGTCCATCACAGCATGGCTTTAATCTTCTTAAAATCTTCCCTAGAAATTATAACAAACATTTAATCTTGGGAAGTATTTCTTAGCCTTTCCCCTATAATGAAGATGTTGGAGGATCTGAATTTTGCCAAATTGTGGAACTGCTGCTGAGGAACGGGATGAAATGAAATAAAGGCACGAAATTATGCCAAATGACTTATTGGAGGAGAATGGCTTCTTACTGGCATCAGAGAACGGTATAAATCAGACAGGGTTCATGGCTACAGAGACAGATGCCTCAGCTAGCATAGAGGACCACTAAAGATGCAAGAGGGCCAGTAAAATTCCTCCATTTGTACATAAAAAAGAAACACGTACCCTTTGCCATCTCTCATGAAACTATGTGCTCTTGGCTTTTTGTCCAGATGTTTGAGTTGCTTTTCTTTTTAAGCTATGCGTATGGGAGGAGAAGGGAAATGAGCATTTGGAAAGTGGGAAAATCCTTTTGGTTTTAAAAATATTAAAGAACATATAGCTGATGCAGTAGGGTCCTTGGGCTCCTGGGACCCTGTTCTCCAGACACCAAGAAAGGTGAACCTAGATCATGCTTTAAAAGGATTGCAGGATCACAGTGACCTGTCCAGGTAGAGCATCTAGCAATGGCATCACTCCACCTCCAGTAGCCTGGCTGGAAGTTGCTGGAAACAAGAGTCATGAAAAAAGAAGGAACAGACAAAGAATACAAAAACACTAATTTGAAAAGATATATGTACCCTTATGTTTATTGCAGCAGTATTTACAATAGCCGAATTATGGAAACAAACCAAATGTCTGTTTATAGATAAATGGATAAAGAAGAGCGGTATATGTATATACAATGGGATATTACTCAGCCATAAACGAGAATGAGCTTTTTGTCATTTGCAACAACATGGCTGAATCTAAAGAGAATAATGCTAAGTGAAATAATTCGGAGAAGGAATTCTCCAAATACCATATGATGTCACTCATATGTGGAATTTACAAAACAAAACAAATGAAGAAAGACAGAGATGAGCCAAAAAACAGACTCTTAAATATAGAGAACCAACTGGGGGTTTCCAGAAGGGAGGTGGCTGGGTAGAATAGGTGAAATGGGTGAAATAAGTGGGGGGGGATGAGTGAAATAAGGGGATAAGTACACTTAACATCAATGAATTCTGTTACGCTGAAAATAAATTTTAAAAAAAAGTACACTTATGATGAGCACTGGGTAATGCATGGAATTGCTGAATCACTATTTTATACATCTGAAACTAATATAACACTGTATATTAAGTACAGTGAAATTAAAATAAAAAGGGGGGAGATAGAATGCCCAAGGAGAGGTGGATACACAAAATAAGTTGAGATATCTTGGAATTTTATTGCTGCCCAAATCCCAGAATTACTGCAGTAGATCCTGGCCCCAGGTACACTGGCAGTCTGCGACTATTCCTTATAGTTCCCAGGGCTATGAAGACTACATAACACACTTCACCAAAGCCCTTTCTTTCCTTTGGTTCATTGGCAAAATTACTTTCCGTCATCTAGGTGACCTCTCTACAATAGCCCCAGAAATCTTTTCTGCCATTAAGACAAAGAGAGTAGCTCTTCTTGTTGTATGCAAAAGAGCTCTCATTAGAAAGTGACTATTGCTGCTTTTCCACTAATTATGTACCTAAGGAAGTTTATGGGCTGGAACCAAATGGATGTGTGGGACTGTGGACTTGAAAGCCTCTGCTTCCTACCTGTGTGACCTTGGCCAAAAAAATGAGCCTAATCACTACCTATGTAAAGATTAAATAGATTATATATAAAATCTCTTTCCAACTCAAACAAGGAGCCAACCTTTTTTTTTTCCCCCTCCTTTCCACAATATCATGGGATAGAGCTGAATATGCAAATCTTTAAGCAGACACTTAGTGAAGCCAATGGTGAGTGTCTACTTTGGAAACACTTGACAAAGTATGAAGTCCAGCTTCTTCAGCTAGACTGGAGATCTTTTCAGAAACTAATAATCATCTAACTCCATTCTCCAACATCCCCCAACAGTATCCCTCTCCTCATATCCCTTTCAACACTTCCATGTTGCTTGATAGCCTTTAGATAACACCTTTGCACATTTCAAGGTTGCTCATTCCTCTTGCAATAGTTTTCTCCCTCCCTTCCACCAGTCCACATTCTGTTGAACTTTTTAAAGTTTCACCTCAGACCTCACCCTTTCATGAATGCTCCTTAGAATGCCCTCATGCAGCTATTCCTAACTAATGGTATGTGATCCTCAGAGGTTCAGACAACAGAGGTTGTCTGAAGTGGACATCAAGTTTTGCCATAAGTTACTGAGAGTTTCCTGACCATGGAAAGTGAGGACATTCCAGGTCCTTTTGCCCCTTTCTGAGCTGGACCATTTAAACTCCTTGGCCTTATTTCTATATGCCCTTGATAACCCACCACTCCATGTCCTCTGAGGGGTTAGTCACATTTTCATTTCATTTTATTCCAGCTCCTATTTTTACCATCAGATCTCATTATTTTCAGCAAATGTCTCCTAAGTCAGTGAGAAAATGGAAAAATAAAGGCCATCTCTCTGGAGAGACTTCCTGAACTCTTCCTTTCCCCACCTAATAAGACACCTATTTGTATCCTTGAGTCCCTCTCCTGCCATTAAAATGTCTACTGTCATGGGCTTTGAATTCCACTTCCCCTGTGACTATACAAATAAAACAAGCTTCTCTCCTACACCTTCATCTCCTCCCTCTCTACTGTCTCTTTCCCCTTTGAATGGAACCATACCTTTTTCTTTCTCATTTTCATGTCCCTTCATCTCATGTTACTTTCCCTTTGTTTTCAGACACAGAGTTTTAGAAAGAATCATTGATGTGCAATGCCCCTGTTATTCACCCTTCCACTTATTGGACGTGACATTTCCTTCACAGGCAGCATGTGATAGAGGATGGGCCACCGGCTTCCAGACTAAGCAAAGGTGAGGCTGAAGGGAGCCTTCTCCTCTCATGAGCCATGTGACTGTGGGCAAATTAATAAGTCTCTTTTGTGTCTCTGCATCTTCCACAAGTCTGGAGTAAGCATTCTACCATGTAGTCAGGGTGAGAATGCAAATGAAAACATCATCAAGTAGAACATATGAATTTGACATCCCACAAGAATTTTCACACTATAGAAATTCTCTTTTGGAGTTTTTCTCCTTTCTTTTTCTGGTTATTCCCTCATTTTTTTTTCAAGTTATTATCTTCCATCAAACATTGCCTTCTTCAAAATTCTATCAGTGCCTTTGTTTTCCTTTTTTCTTTTTTTTTGGTGTGTGTGTGTGTGTGTGTGTGTGTGTGTGTGTGTGTGTGTGTGTGTGTTCTTTACTCATCCAGACTCTGACTTTAACTAATATTAATAGTTTGACAATTATTAGATGCTCTTGTCCAATGTTGAGCTCCTGAGCTCTGTTACATGAACTGACATCACAATCTGGAGGATGCACAGGAAAAGAATGCCCACCCTGAGCTCATCTCTCACTAATCAAGATCCCACACTGTCCCTTCTCACACTGCATGGTAGTATCACTTTTCAAGAGTCATCCTTGAATCTTTCCTTTTCCTTGTCCCCTACACAAACTAACAAGTTCAGCCTTACTTAATGCATGTATCACTACTTACCTGGATTATAGCAATAACTTACTGAGGAGTTACTCTGCCTCCCATTTGCCTCATGTTCTTTGAGTGTCCAAACCAATCTGCAACTTACTTTACCGTAATAAAAACTTAAGCAGATAAACATGACCACTTTGCCCAGTTAAAAACTGTTCAGTAGTTCCTGCTCAGTAGAGGATTGGGTTGCTGGAAGTACCAGAAGTACCAGAAGTGATATAGCCTGGAGTGATTATTTATAATGCTGATTTCTAGACTTAAACTCACAATATTTCTTGGCTGGGTTATATTTACAGACTGAAATTTGGGAACAATTAACTCCAGAATAAAGATCGAATCCCATAGAATGTTACATAAGGTTTTGGATAATTTAACCTCTTACCGCCTCTCCAACCTCACCGTCAACCATCCGGGCATATCACTTGCATGCTCATCACATGGTCTGATCCTTCGTACCACTATAACTTTGCATAATGTCAGAGTCCTGCCAGTGCTGGTTCACCTTCCACATTTGGTCATCCTTCTAAGCCTAGCTCACATCGATCGTCTTCCCCTTAGCAAGGCTTCTGAGAAACTCTTTACTCACCACCCATTCAATCTGAGATAAAAGTCCATCTTCCATGCTTCCATAATCCAAGGCATCTCTAAAGGTCACAATCCCTTTCCTTCTTATCCTATCCCAAAGCCAACAATATTTTTTATACATATATCACTGTCATTGTTTATTTGCCTGTTTTTCTCACCAGCCTAGAAAATTCCTAGCACTTGAAAAAGATGGATGCCATGTATTAGGTCCTAAAATATTATTTGTTAATTGAAGAATTTTATCTCTTTTTTTAAAATTTTACTTATTCATTTTGACAGAGAGAGATCACAATTAGGCAGAGAGGCAGGCAGAGAGAGAGGGGGAAGCAGGCTCCCTGCCGAGCAGAGAGCCCAACATGGGGCTCAATCCCGGGACCCCGAGATCATGACCCGAGCCAAAGGCAGAGGCCCGAACGCACTGAGCCACCCAGGAGCCCCGAATTTTATCTCTTTAAATCACTATGACTATTGGCTGTCTCCTACCAGTCCTGTGGGCTAAGTCTTGTCTATCAATGACCCTCTGAAATTCAAGTACTAACCTTGTGTGGAAGGTTTTCATCTTCCTGTCCATCCTGGTACTTCTAAGCAAGTGCTTTTGTAAGCTGCTTCCTGCTGATCCAGTCTTCCAGGGATATTTAATTGGCCTTGTGCCTATTCCCCTGGTATTCTGAAGAGTAACTTATTGTCCCACCTGGTGATGGAATTATTTCTTATTTCACAGGCTTTTTTTTTTTAAGTTATAGAAGTGAAATTATTAACAGGAATATTATTGCCAACAATGTTATTGAAATTTTAGTTACTAATGTATTTATTGTTCCTTGTTTATGTGATAAGTCATGGAAATAAAATGTATTTTCAATAACACTAGTGCATTTTTTATTATATTTATTCTTTACTCTTACCTTAAGCAGTAAAAGTTGCCCTTAGCAGTGTTATTAACATTTTCAAAAACTAATGGACTCATTAGATTTGTTTGTGTGTATTTTAAAGTCATGACTATAAAATGGATTCACTGATTATTAAAATGATGTATATACATCACATTCCTGTGGGCAATAAATAAAATAATGGAAAGCCTGTAATCCTGTGAATGTCTTCAGAAAATTATGCTTTTGCTTCTTCTCCCCAAAGGGAAGCCATGCTACACTTAAAAGAGCAGACTCTTTTGATTCGGACACAGCTGGGGTCCTAGCTCTCTGAGCTATTAGCATGATCTTCAGATTTCTCATCTATAAAATGGAGACAATGATATGAACTTTGTAGGGATGTGATAGTAGAGGTGAAAATACCCCAGAGTGCTTATTGCTTATTGTGATACCTGGCACATATCAGGCATTCAATACATGTATTTCCTGTCTTTTTACGTGTTTTCTATCATGGTGGGGAGCAGACTTGTTTTTCATAAATCCATTAAGGAGTTGAGAAACGCTGTTCTCGTGGCTCTGGCACTGCTTTGTCAGCCTTGATTATCTTCTGTCTGACATCACTGTAAAATTATTCAATATACCTATGACTCTGGTCTCTCAACAAGATGCAAGTTTGTCAAGGACAAGAGCCTATGAATGCCAACACAGAGTGTGCTCAGTAATAAAAATATCAGACGAATGCAATAAAAAAATGTAGGAATAACATTATGTAAGGGAAGCAACACTGTGCTTGAAAAATAATTCTCCTTCTCACAAGAAGTTTCTTTAAAATAATGAAGTTACAAATGGAAATGCTTCAGGTCTTTTCTGATTCTAATGGTCAGTGATATGTAAGATTTTTTCTGTAGTTGACAGATGTCCGTAACCTTCAATGTTCAACACGTATATGTAGCTGAAGGAGAGTTTTATTTTATTGTGTGTAGGATGGCCTTTTTACCTTTCCTGAACTTAAGCACAATGTGGAATTAAAGGCTGAGAGACACCAGTACAAGAAATCCATCCACTATGAAGACATCTGTCATGATTAATCAGGCTAAGCAATTCTCAATAAGGAAAGCATGAGTGAGTTTGTTTTGCTGCAAAGGCATGCCCTGATCACATTAATTTGGGAGGCAGCTGGAGGTGGCAATTTACCAGGGGAAAACAGATTGTAGGACCTATGAAATTATTCCGACCCTCATGGGAAACTCTTCCTGTAATCCACAGGCAAGCCTATTCTTACAGCTGAGAAGCAGAGTTATAGAAAAACTCCATCAGAAATTGTAACCCCAGGTAGTCAAAAGTGTGAACTGAAAGGAGTCAATGTACAAGAAACCTGTGTGAGTGCCTGCTTTGTGGGCTTATGTGGATAGGGAAAAGCCTTCAGGGGACAGAGAAAATAAATAAATAAAAGTAAATAAATAAAATTTAGCACTGGGAAGATTTTATTTTGAATCCTGGCTCTGCCACTTCCTGGCTGTGTGAGCCTCTGCAAGTCATGTGAATTTGGTATTTACAGCTGTAAAATAGGAACAATAAGCCATACTCCACAGTTATTGTAAGGATTAAGTGTGACCAAGTTCTTTCACATGTGGTTGAAAAAAACAAAAGTCCTCACCCTACCCACTCCTATTTCTAGGTAGGAATATGATTTAATCAACATTTAATAGTTCTTTACAAAATTATCTCCCCATAATCTTACAGAGTGCCAGAAATTTTCACCATGGTCATTTTGCTTTAATGGTTAAAACAAGAATGCTCCTTTTAAAAATGCAACACTCCCCAAAGGGGAAAGATAAACATTTTGGTGGCATCTGGACCTCCAGTGGGCTCTTGAAAGGCTTGGTCTCACAGAAAGGAAAGTCTGGTGATGAGGAATTAAGAGCACCTTAGTAACATAGGGGATTCTCTGGGTGCTGCCACAAAAGTCAAGGCCCCCAAATCCATAGAGATTTGTCATCTGAGGCATGGGGGTAATGAGATTTATCTTGCCTCACTGGAAGTCTTGCTGGTATATATGCCATATGCTACCCTTTACACATCCAGATTATAAGTTCATCAAAAACATGAAAAATTTCCTTTTCATCTTTGTATTGCCAGTGTCTAGAAGAGAGCCCGATACAGAGTCAGTCCTCAATAAATATTAAATAAATAAATATCAAATTAGGTCAAAGTGAGACTTCTATATGGAAGAAGACTCCAGCAGACATCCAAGGACCTTTATTTACTTCAGAACATGAAAATCACAGCTGAGCATAGTATTCCTCAGAGACTACAGCGACAGACTTTCATCTGGAATCTCAGGGATGGTGTTTTTCCAGTTCTGTTACACTCTAGTTTTCTCTGATATTATTGTCATTGATGTTTCTCAGTGCCAGAGCTTTAGGTCCACATTTTGCCTCGTGGAACCCAAGGCCTTTTAAATCTGACTCTCTCCTCCTTAGCCAACTTTGTCTGCCAGACTTTGCTCCGGTCATTCTGGTGTCTTCATCTCCTGCTTGCTCTCATGGTCCCATAGTTCAAGTCTGCTGTGTCTTTCCTTTTCCCAAAATGGCCCTCTTCCACTAGCTCTGGTCCTGCCTGTCCAGATCATCACAGGGCATCCAACACAGCTGTCTTCTCTGTTTTCTCCTGCACTTAACCAACCCCATGCCATTTCACATTTCCTTAACTCATTGCTTCCCTAATTGATTTGTGTGCAGCCGCTTTACCTCTCCAAATAGATTAGTGAAAAATAATGCCTACCTGCGGAACTGTGGTGAGGATTAAGTGAGGCAACAAATGAGACAAAGGATAGCTCAATAAATAGTTCTGATCTTCCTCTTTCCCTTCCTTAACACTTCACATACAGTCTTAAAATCATCGACACTTTGGAGACTGTATATTTCAACGTACCTCAAGAAATACATTCTATAGCAGTGTTTCACAAAATGTTTCACACCATGGAGCACAGAAAATCAAAATATCAGCATGGACCCTGAGGTAAAGGCAAAGGCAGCTCTTGGTCATAAACAACTGGCTAGAGACTTCGTCCATCCAGGCCCCGACTTTCTACTCAAGAACTGAGAGAATCAATGCTTTGGTCCCTTTGTGACCCAGTGATGGCACATTGACCACTAGTGCGCTCAATGGCTGAGCGCCATACCTCCCTGAGAAAGAACACTGCCGCTGAGAAGGCTGGCTTTTA
Source organism: Enhydra lutris kenyoni (assembly GCF_002288905.1). Lineage (NCBI taxonomy): Eukaryota > Metazoa > Chordata > Mammalia > Carnivora > Mustelidae > Enhydra > Enhydra lutris. The sequence goes on from NW_019154162.1 coordinate 516,951, forward strand.
TCTTAAGTTGAACTAGAGTTTTCCTCTAAGATCAATGAATCCTTGTTTGGACTTTCTAAAACAATTACAGAAATTAAGTTTAAGCCCCTCCTCTTACAAAAATATATTTTCCACATTAAAAACAAAAAAGATTCTCTGAAGGTGCTCACCCTCCTTATCCTACAGTTTGGAAGCCTGCCATGACTCTGGAGTCCCACGCCTGACTCTGGAATTCCACACTTTGTACAGAATCCCTCAGCCACTCCAAGAACCCTGCAATGACTCCAGAACTGCAGTTACTCCGGAATCCTACAGACACTTCACAGTCTCACAGCTACTCCAGCCACACCTTATAAAATGCCATTTTCAGACCTCTCACGTCCCTGGCCCATTTTCCTCTGTGTTCTCTGTGTTTACCATGCATACTGCTTTCTCGCTGGATGGCAAATTTATTGATATAAGCAATTATTACATTGTCCAGGAGTATTTTTGGCATTCTAGTAACTTCTCTGTAATTTCTTGGAACTGTGTATACAGCGGAGGAAAAAGACCTGCTTTCTGTGTGAGTCCCTATCAGGGCAGCACCTCACCGGTAGGTGGGAACCCATTTTAATCAATTGTTTTCATTGGAGTACCTATTACAGTCTCTAGCACATAGTGGATGGTGAACAAATGCTTTCCAAACACAACAGAAAGCCTTCTCCTGGCATGTGACATGGTAAAGATCAGGTGGGGGCCAGAGACGTAGAGCTAGAGGAGCATAAAGTTCTATGCTGCCCATGTGGGAAATCCTACTACTGAATCGTAGCCAAGCTGAGTAGAACGCCAAAAAGATATAGGCCTCTTACTTCTGTGGAGGTCTTTGTTTTTGTTTTGAAGAAGCGCACAGAGGGTTCTTCTGGCATTTTTCCATGGGGGAGCCAGCATTCATATTTATATCTCCACATTGGCAGAAAGGACTCTGGGCAGATGTATCACATTTACTCATTTGTGAATTCATCTAATTAATGACTAAAAAGAGTTCTAATCTTAGTGATAAGAGATGTAGGTTGTTATGGGGGTTTTGTCTGTTTGTTTTGTTATGCTTTTGTTTCTTTTTCTGACTTCTAATGATTTTCTCTTGATGGTTGTGTTGTAGCAAAAAGATCAAGAGAAACTTGGAACCAATCATACTTGTTTTTTTTTTTTTTAATTCTCCATAAAGCCTAAAAGATATGATACAACCAAAGTATGAACTCAGAAGTGCTAATTTATGAACCAGTAGAAATCACAACACATAGTAAAGGGTCATTTGACACTGACTTGGAGTTAGAAGATCAGGTTATATCTCCCGTTTTGTCATATCCAGTTATGTCATCTTAGACTAGTTAGTGTACATCTCCAAGTGCAACTTTCCTCTTTCTTAAATAGGAATATTGATTTATATAATTCCCAAGATTCCTTATGACTTTGGTATTCTGATTCTAAATTCTATAATTCCAGTTGAAGTGATTTCAAATGTATTTACTGAAACCTCTATGTTTATCAAAACCAGCCACAAAATAAGAAGTTTTGGTTCTTGTTCTTACTGAGTTATCATCTAGAAAGAGAAGTTTAAAGTACAAGAAACATTAAATGAGAATTACGAAAGCACTTAGGCTCGGCTTGATTTATAATACTCAACACATATTTCTCACATTCAGCATACACTCTTTAAGTCCTTTTACATGCTAGGCACTACGATAAGTGCCTGAAATATAAAGGAAAAGAAAAGGCAAAGTCTTCGCCTGTAGTGTAGTAACACAAACTGACAGTTATTCAAATAATTGTTAATTTCAATATAAGCCACTTAAAATATAGCATTCATAATAAGTATAAGATATAAGAGGATTTTAAAGGAGTAGGCTGTCAAGGTTACCCCTGTTGTATCCTGTGAGATTGAATGACTTCTTTTTAATAAGATGAAATAAAAATTGCAACAAAAAATAAATTTGTGCTTCTTTTCCATTGGCTGCAACTTCATCTCACGCTCACTTACAGCTATAATACAGACTTTAGTTGTGTAAGCCATTTGCCCAGATGAAACTTAACAGAAATCTATTAGAGGACTGGCAAGTCAGTTATATCACTGTCACACATGGTCTTGGTCTGGGTGGGAGAGGTCCCCATGATTAAAATCGGGCCGCTATGCAGGATTCATTGGCTGAATAGAGTAGGGATAGAGGTGGGAGATGTACAGAAGAGTGAGTTTGAGGACAACATAACACTTAGGGAGCTACCAAAATCATCTGGCCAGGAGATAAGAACCTTTGTTAATATGACAGCCATTAAGATAGCAAGATCAAGATGCAGATTCTGATCCAAGAAAGAGTCAGAAATGAACCCAAAGAGGTCTAGGTTGAGAAGAAGGTATGGGTACGGGGCATCCTTCATTTCCAGACTTAATAGACCTCACAGCTCAAGACCCTAGTGAAGCTGTCAAAGTTGTAGGATAAATCCGGCTATAGGATGTTCCATGCTGGGTAAATTGTTTCAGAAGTACAGGATTTTCATACAAGTGCTAGGGATTTTGTTCAGGGATAGGTAGGACTATCAGTCATTCAGGTCAATGAGTTGCAAAGCAGAATCTGCCATATTTTCTTGGAAAGAAAAGCCAGGCTCTTTCTCTTTCTGGAAACGACAAGAAAATATGTTGTTCACACTGCTGCAGTAAACTATCTTAAAAATATTTACAAAACCAGACTTAGGATGAAGGTGATGCTTATAAAAATAAGGGAAGTATGGAAAGAAACTATCTGATGATATAATCGAGTGGCTAAATCAATTAACCTTAAGACTGTTTTCCCTTTGGATTTCTGGATATCTAAGATGAAATCCTCCTGCATTTTTTTAAGTGCATCAGAATTGGGGTTTCTACTACTTAGAATAGAAAGAACAAAACATACTGTGAACAGACCCACAGTGGTATTAAAGGTCAAGAATTAAGAACACTATCTGATAAAGGTCAATAGTTGTAGTGTTAATAAAATTTGTTTTTCAGGTATAGGAAGAATCCAGGCAAGAATCCATAGGCCTTCCTTTCTCTCATTCTACATGTCCAGTCAATCACAAATCCTGTCAATTCTGTGACCCTGCTATATCTTACTTTGCTCCATATCTAATGAGGTCAACGCAGTGCAAACTGCCATCTTTGCACGCCAGGATCAATACTCTGCTGCAGGCTCCTTACTGGTCTCCTACATCCATCCAGTTTTCATTCCTCCACTCTATCCCTTATCATATAAATCTGACATCATCATTCCCTGGCTTAAAGAACATATTCAGTGATAGCTCATTGTTATGGATAAAGTCAAAACTCTTTAAAATATCTTATGAAAATGTCAGTAATCAGATTTCTATCTACTAATCCTACATCATTATTCACTATTTCTCTATCTTCCATAACTAGATTCTGGGTTTCAGCCATTCTGAATCTCTTTGAAATCCTACTAATGCATGTGAGTCCTCACATGCCTTTAATCCTCAGACAGGCTTTACACAGGGAAAGTCAGGCATGTCATGCCCTCATGGCAGACTGACTCCTGACATTCTTCAGGTTTTGGTTACAACGTCAGTTTTTGTGAAAGTTCTTTTGACTCTGGTTTAGATTGCTTCCTCCTGCTAGACATTCTCATAATAATGTATCCACTTTGTCCCATTCTACTGTAATTAGCTGGCTGTTTCTATTCGTTCTTGCAGGTTCTAGTCTGTCTCGTTCACAGTTGTAATCCCCAGTGCCCACTTAGAGGGAGTACTCCATACTTATTGAAGAGATGAATCATTTGAGGCCATAGGTAATCAGGCAGAGAATCCTTAACAAGGCAGTCATGTTAGGGCAGGCACAGACACTGAGGATAAGAAAACGTGTAGTTTGGCAAAGAAAAACAATTAATTACTCAATATTCTCTCCTGAGAGTGAGTAAATGACAAGCATTAAAAAAGTACATAACACTGGTAGGTTCCCTCAAGCCAACCCTGAGGCATGTCATTACTCCTGGCCAGTTTCACTTCACTTGTCCAACCTGGTCCCCGTGTGCTGCAGCGGTAATTATTCGACCTAATTATGTGGTACTAAGAACAGGAGAACTGCCCACAGTCAAAGGTGAGCCCACAGTGTCAGCCTAGAAATGAATGAGTCACAAAGAGCTGGGGTCAGAAGCCAACATGACTAATTTCAAGCTCCGTTACTTTGGCCAAGTTTCTAAATCCCCCTAACTGTATGTTTCCATATCTTGAAAGTGAAAGTAAAGAGTTGTACAAATGCAGACTTTGTATGCATAACAGAAACTATAATGCACTGAAAAATGAAGCTTGTCATTATAATAACACAAAGGTTCCAAATTTAGAACACCAGAAGAATGGCAGTAGCAACCAACAGAAATAGGAATTCAAGTGCTGAGCAATAGCTACTTCATCTCATGGTTGGTGTTCTCAGTTTAACATGGTTGAGCTACAATCCACAAACTAGATGACTCATAATCAAAAGTAAAAAAAAATCCAATTTAGTTCACAGTGTTGATGCTAATGTTAGTCTCCGTCTGGAGTTTTATCAGCTTAAAGTCCATCTGCTTTATAATGCTAAAAAAGGACGATGTGTTCACAGTCTGATTTCAGTTTCAAATTGAGAAATGCTTTCTGGAGCTATTAACAGTAAGTGGATATGCTCTCGAGGTAGAATATCAAAGTAGCCACTGCAGCAGTCAGAGGAATGTCTCTCTGTTGCTGCCTCACTGCTTAGATTCTAAAAATCTAAACTCAGCTACCACAGGAACTGTGGCAAGTGCATCAGGGACTACGGCTGGGGGAGCCCGCTGGCAGGTGGGGTGCAACCTGACAGCATTTCTTTTCTTCTTATTTCTTGAAGAGGGTTATGGACAATAGACGCTCCAGCTCAACCTCTAGAATTCTTGTGCTACATCCCAGTGATTTCACTTTTGCTCTGAGAGGAGGATAAAGTCAGTTTACTTTTAGAAAATTATCACATTTCTTGAAATTTAAGGTAGGCTTTATTGTAATACTATTCATTGTAGTATTTCGTTGAATTTAGGATATGCATATGTAATCGAACGATGAGGTTTTTTGTTCTCTTTGAAGTTTGTTATAAAATTAATAACATTCCGTTTAATCAATGGTATCTGAGCATTGAATGAAAGTGGCATATACTCTTCTGGGTGGCCAAATCATCTGTCATTAGAAAATGCAACCCTTTTCTGTGGTTTGATGAGGAGGACCTTTGATGAGGAGACATGTTACTAGGTTAGTGATCCTATATCCCTCCTCTGTCTTACGTCTTCATCCTGAATGTACTTCTAACTGGCACTCAACCCAGACTGTTTTTATAAAAATTACTTTTATTGCTTTCTCATTATTAAAAAATCAGGACATTGGCAAGCACAAACAAAAACCAGATGAAAATAAATACTAGAAACCCACTACCCAGACAAACTTATGAATCATGCCTTGGACCATATACTTATGAACAACTTTTTTTGCCCCATCAAAATTATTTAGTGGTATTGAGTTTTAAATATATCAATACATCTGAAGACATTTCTAGGTTAATACATTTGTTTACAACCACATTTTAAATGGTCAGATAATATTCCACTATGCAAATATGCCACCATTTGTAACCAAGTGCCGGAATTTAAGTGATGACACTGTGTCGTAACAGTTCCATTCGTCCGTTTGTGTAGATTATGAGCACCTATAAAACAGGAGACTTGTCTTACTCAGATTTGTATTCCAACTGCCTTGTACTTGTAGGAACTTGGTAAATGTTTTTTGGATTTCAATTAACTCCACAAACAAAAAGATCCTGGAATAATAGGCAAAATCTAGGAAGATAACAAACTAGTTTCCTATGCCTGCTGTAACAAATGATCACAAGCCTGGTCTAAACTTCAGAATTTTATTGTCTCACAGTCTGGAATCCGGAAGTCTGATATTACTCTCACTTGACCAAAAATGAAGTGTCGGCAGGACAATCTCCCCCTGAGGACTCTAGGGGAGGATTTGTTTCTTGCTTCTTCCAGGTTCTGGAGACTGCCAGTTTTCCTTGGCTGTGGCCGCACGTCTCTAGTCTCTGCCTTGGAAATCACTCTGCCTCTGCCTCTTCTGTGTGTAAAATATCCCTCTTATTAAGGATAAATATGGTTACATTTAGGCCCCATCCATGTAATCCAGGCTAATCTCTCCATCTCAATATCCTTAATTTTATCACATCTGTGATGACTCTTCTGTGTTTTTGTTTGTTTGTTTGTTTGTTGTTGTTGTTTTTCCTTTAAGGAAAATTTACAAGTTCTGGAAAAGATATCCAAGACATGGATGTCTTTTTTTTTCCCCCCTTTTTGGGGAGGAGGACTTTTTTTTTTTTTAACTCACTATTAATAGTACACACATTCAGCTGTAGCTTTTAATCATAGATTATACTTTTACAGGAGGAAAGTTCTTGATATTTGTTGTGTACTTGGTCTTGTTAGTTTTATTCCAAATTGCCATTTGCTGTGGGGAAAGCACTTTGCATAGTTATCTCATTTAGTCTTCAGAGCAATGCAGACATTTCTTTTGTCTGTATAAGTTGAAATCTTTCAAAGCAGACTCAGTGGCCAATGGGGAAAAGTACCATTATTCTGTGACTTTAAAAAAAAAAAATATCCTATTTCTTTAATTGAATAAGAGAGAAAGAGTGAGTGGCAGACTAGGGGTGGGAGTGCAGAAGGAGAGGGAGAAGCAGACCTTTTTACTGAGCAGGGAGCCAGACTCTGGGAACCAGAGTCCAGGGCTAAATGTCAGGATCCCGAGATCATTACCTGTACTGAAGGCAGCTGCTTAACCAGCTGAAAAACCCAGGCACCCTTGTTCTGTAAAAAAAAAAAAAAAAAAAAAAAAAAAAATAGTTTTAAACATTGAAAGACATTCTCACAGTTGGTTTTAAATGTATAGGGAAAGTAGTTAAATTAATAATTAGCTAGTATACTTTAATTTGAAATACTAGAAATATAGGGAATCAAAGTGTTTCTTATTTCTTTGCAAAAAAAACTTACCAAGAGGAGTTGCAGCAGTGTTTGCCTTCTCATTGTACCACTTACAGTATGCAGCAGACGTCTTTTCCCTGCCTTGGTGTATTGGCAAACTCCGTTCTCACTTTGGATCAGCCTGTAACATTTTATTGTTTGTCCTTTCAATGTTGCAAAATATCTCTGAGGGTCTCTTATTTATGTATATATTGAAGTATAGTTGACACATGATGTTACATTAGTTTCTGGTGTAGGACACAGTGATTCAACAAGTCTGTGCCTTATGCTGTGCTTACCGCAAGGGTAGCTGCCATCTGTCACCATTCAAAGCTATTACGATTTCACTGACTATATTCCCTGTGTGGTACGTTTTATCCTTGTGACTTATTCATGCCATAACTGGAAGCCTGTACCTCCCACTCCCCTTTGCCCATTTTACCCACGCCCCTACCCTTTTCCCTCTGGCAACCATCACTTTGTTCTCTGTATTTATGGGTCTGTTTCTGCTTTTTGTTTGTTTGTTTTCTAAATTCCACATATAAGCAAAACCATATGGTATTTGCCTTTCTCTGTCTCACTTACTTCACTTAGCATCAGACTCTGAGGTTCTCCTTAATGTGGCTTTTTCATCATTGTCCTTCCTCTGGAACGTCTTCATCTCATTTATCATGACATCTTTTCTCATTTATGTTGACAAGTCTGCCTTCCCTAAGTCTTCTGGCTTCTCGTGGAGTCTCTTGAAGAGCAGCATGTCAGCACTTCCAAGGACAGCTCTTGGTTTTCTAGTTCCATTTCTATATAATTCTCATTTTATTTCCAGTGTCACCACTTTTCCTTTTTTTACTGCACTTGAATTTTTGTTGTCCAATACCCTCTTTTAAATACCCACATTTGTAAGATGCCACATTCCTTGTGTCAGTGGAACAAGGAAGAAACACAATCACATGCCTGGCTGTCTGTGTGTGAACTAAGTAACAGAAACAGTGACTTTGAGAGACGTGGTGTGATTGGCCACTGACCACACAGCCCATCTGTTATGTGGGTGATGATGTGAAGACTCAGGAGCTAGCAGCCAAGTTTTGACTTTATGCAGTATACTCACACTTAATATACCACAGGAATGGAAATTTAAATGATGTCATTGGAGGACTTTGTTATTTATCCAAATAGTGGTAAGTCAAAAGTGTGGATGCCAGAAACATGCAAACTGAGGATGCTTCTGATTTGAAGTGGAGACTATTATTTTGCCCATTTATGAAAGAGGAAATTGAGTCAGGGGCACCTGGGTGGCTCAGTCATTAAGCATCTGCTTACGCTTGGGTCATGGTCCCAGGATCCTGGGATTGAGCCCCATATCAGGCTGCCTGCTCAACATGGGAGCCTGCTTCTCCCTCTCCCACTCCCCCTGCTTGTGTTCCCTCTCTGACTATGTCTCTGTCAAATAAATAAATAAAATATTTTTAAAAAACTGACCCAGAACAGATTTAGTGATTTACACAAGGTATTAAGTGGTGAAGCCAGAATTAAAATCGAGGTAGCCTCACTCCTTACCACAGCTTCACCTTCACACTTTTGGGCTTCAGCCTGAGTCTCCTACCCACAGCCCTCCTCAACAACCAGATAAGTTCTGAATGCTAATTTCAGTCACTTCTCCCTTTTAGGGACAGCAGTTCATTCTGCATCAGCTCTACTTAAGCAAGGACACTATCTTCTGCTACTGTTAGAGTCCCTAGCATCTCCATTTTCCTGAGGAACTATAGAGTTTGTATGATAATGTCCACCTTTGATGTTTTTTTCTTGTCTTCTCCACCCTCTGACTATGCCCACTTGTTTGAAAACTTCAAGCTTGTCCTTGAGACTCCTCCTTCAGTTAACTCTATTGGACCCAAAGTCAATTCCCCTTTGGTTCTTGTTTCTTTTCCACAAACACCTTCTTGGTGCCTTTGATGTTTCTCCTCACTAATTTCTGCCAGCAGAAAAGAAATTTGTGCAACCATATTTTCTTCCCAAGTAAGTCCTTTGCATTTTTCCATTTTTAGGAGAGTGTGCCAACCCTCATTCTCTGACTAAGGGATGGAATAAGCCTGAGTGTTTGGGACTGGAAGGAACCAAATAGTGCACAATTGTTGAAAAGTTTGAAATAGAAAAGCCATCTCTTCCTTTTGAATAACAACATCTACTCTTTTCATGATGCCAGCATGACCATTATCTTCTCTGCTTTCATTACCATTTTCCAGAAAGAATAACAAAGTATAAAGATTAGGGCTTGTTTCAAGAGGGGGTTAATGCTTGTTCCTATGTGGTGATGCTAGAGTTGGAGCCAGTATAATATAGAAGAAACAGCCCCAGGTATAAGATGCATAGGCCAGCTCCATCACCTACCACCTCTGTGGCTTAGGGAAAAGCTGAGCATTTTAAAACCTCCTCTATAAAGAAAGAAGAGCTCAAACTCTCATTAGGCAACAAGAATTAAAAGGTAGTTTATGCGACCTGTGTTATTATGAGGACTTAGAGAGTGGGACACAGTGGTATGTATACATCATGCATTTTTTTCATTCATTCATTTATTCATTTAGAATATTTTGTCATATTCCCCCGAACCTGTGCTCCAATAATTCTTGTGAGCAACTTCATAGACCAATTTATTAAGTATATCCTGGGCAGCATGCTTCCAAATGACTCTGAATATAGCCCTTTCAATTTAACAGGTGTAGCCAGACAACTTTAATTAGAATTACAAACTTTGTTTGGGAAAGAGGTCCTTGGCAATAGATTTTCCTCCTAAGCTAAGCTGTTTGACAAACCACAAGTAATCTCACAAATTCACACTCCAGCTGTAGTTTCCTGACATTTATGTTGTCATAAATTATTAGGAGACCTTGCTTGAGAATGCCTTATGTATACCTGTAACCTGATAACAGTGTCTGATGAATATACATAGGTAGGGGTATGTTGGTATAGGTTCTCACCCCTGTGGAAACCTAGAGGTTCTGCAGGAAATGCCCCTACCTTTTATCACTCAGGGTCTGACCCAAAGCCTTTGTCCATGTTCTTTCAGTTTGTATCTAGCTTAATGTTCTCTCATATGTAGTCATGCCTTGGGTTTGGACTGGTCCTTCTGACTCTGATTAAGCAGACGAACAAAATGAGATTTTAAAGCTCTGATACCAGCTTTAGAGAAAGTAGGTAGAGTCAAGCCAGATTACTCTGGCTTGTAATACAACTTGCCTTGAGTCAACCTTTCAGTTGAGCAGTTAGACACTGCTCTAAAAGGATTCTTAGATATACCATGAGGATATTTTGAGGGTATTCAGACATGGTTCTCCATTTCCTTTCAAAGCCCACAGCAAGATTGCACAGTAGTGGAAAAGGTTGAAGGAGCAAGGACTATGGAGTCAACCGTATTATTTGTTGAGTTAGCTCAAGGAGTGTATGTTGACTCCAAAAATAAAATGTTAGAAAATATAGAGAAAAAATAAAAATGCTAAACAAAATTCAAAATTCTACCCATAAAAGGCAACTACTCTTTAAATTGTAGTATATAACCATCAAATTTTATTTATGGTCATGTATACCTTACTCCTGTAGACTATATATATATTTTTTTACAGATAAGATTTACAAATAAGATCATGGTCTACATATTGAACTATAACCTGTTATTTTTATTCAACAATATGGTATGAACAGCCTTCTACATCTGTAAATATGCTTCATATTTTTATTGGTTCATAACAGTTTATTGTATTTAGGCACAATGGTTTTGTTTGCACCCATCTTTAGTTATACCCTTCCGAGAAACCTCTAGGTAACTGGCCTGGGTTCAAATTTCTATTTATTTACTAGCATTATGATATTTTTTCTTAATTTCAAACAGTTTTTGGCTCCAGCACATTGGTTTTGCCCTCTATACTGTGATGGAGTCTTCACGGAAGAAGACTTTATATTATTTTATCAATTATTTGATAGGTACTAGGTATTCCACTAGAGATAGAATATACTTCTGTCATTCAGTTCTCTTCTCTTAATTCATGTTACACTGATGGTAGAGACTGAGACAAGGATTTGGATGCAGGTAGATTATTTGCAAGGTGATCCCAGAAAGAATGAGGATGGGAGTGGGAAGAGTAATACAGAAAAGAAGGGGAAACCAACATAAAGACTCATTTCTGTGGGATCTCTCTGAAGAGAATAGTTTCCAATTTGTCTGTTCTGAGGAGAGTTGGGAATTTATTCACCAGTTGAAGATTGCCTTCTTGGTTATTAATTCCTCTGAACATGTAGGAGATCCAAAAGGTCAGGAAAAGACACAGGGCTGGACATAGAAATGAAACTCCATCTGTGTAAGTGTGAGCTTAGATAAATCTGTCCATTGAAGTTGTGGTTGAACTCATAAGTAAGATGTGATTTCCAGCAACAAAATCACCTGCTCCGGGACGCCTGGGTGGCTCAGTTGGTTAAGCCACCTGGCTTCGGCTCAGGTCATGATCCCAGCGTCCTGGGATCGGGTCCCGCATCGGGCTCCTTGCTCAGCAGGAGCCTGCTTCTCCGTCTGCCTCTGCCTGCCACTCTGTCTGCCTGTGCTCACTCTGATAAATAAATAAATAAATAAACAAACAAACAAACAAATAAATAAATATCACCTGCTCCATTATTCCAGAATAACAGATAAGATCTCAGAGAGATTAATTATTTTCCTGAGAATACTTGAGTAGTAATTGGCAGATCCAATCTTCAGTTCCGGTTTCCTGGCTCCTGCTTCTTCCCATCATACCACACTACCTCCAAAAATTGCAAGCACTTTATTCTTGTGTGGGAGCTCTAGGCATTTTGCCCCTTCCATAGCTCCTTCGTGTACCACAGTGGCTTGCCCTGAACACCATTGATCAACCTCTAAATCTCCTTTAACATCAGAACTTGGACATAGGGTCTTCATCCTTTTTTCTTTTGCAACCCCTAATTTCCCTCATAGCAAAGATAGTGCACTGTGCATTTTATTTCAAGCAGTGGTTTGCAACATATTCATGGGTTGTGAAATTAGTTTAGTGGGCCTCATCTAGAATTTTAAAAATGAAATAGGGGCGCCTGGGTGGCTCAGTGGTTAAAGCCTCTGCCTTCAGCTCAGGTCATGATCTCAGGGTCCTGGGATCGAGTCCCGCATCGGGCTCTCTGCTCGGCAGGGAGCCTGCCTCCTCCTCCTCTCTCTCTCTGCCTGCCTCTCTGCCTACTCGTGATCTGTCAAATAAATTAAAAAATAAAATAAAATAAAAATGAAATAGGTGAGAAAAATATTGCAAATGCCTGGGTTCTCTCATTTCAAAAATGATTGTTTCCAGCGTGTGTGTGTGTGTGTGTGTGTGTGTGCATGTGTGTGTGCGTGTGTGTGTGTGTGCGTGCATGTGCATGCTTTAGGTATCTACTAGAGCTTATTTCATATAACTCATCCTGGGTAAAAACGTTGAAAGTCATTACTTTGGTGCTTGATAATCTTCAAAACACCTGGAGTAAAATCCCAGTGCCACTACACATTAGCTGGGTGTGTCTTCCTATCTGTAAATATTACCAACCTGCATGGCTGTTGAGGAGAATAAATGGATTACTATATATATAAGGTGTTGACAACAGTGTCTGACACATTAGGATCAATAGGTAAATGTTACTATTATTGCAAATGTTCAATCAATCCATAAAGTATACATTTCTGTGCAATCTTTTTTCAATATGGAACAAGGGAGATGAAAATCACCAACATTTTCAAGTGTTTAGACAACGTATTATTGGGATGGAATTAAAATAAAAATTTTCTGGGGCACCTGGATGACTCAGTCGGTAAAGCCCCCACCTTTGGCTCAGGTCATGATCTCCAGATCCTGGGATCGAGCCCTGTGTCAGGCTCCCAGCTCAGCAGGGAATCGGCTTCCCCCCTCCCTCTGCCTCTCTCTCCTGCTCATGCATTCTTTCTCTCTCAAATGAATGAATAAAAATATTAAAAAAATAAAACATAAAATAAAAATTTCCCAAAATTTGCTATGTATTGTCTCCCAACTATCCCTCATTAGTAAATGTTATAGCTCTATACACATAGCATTTATTAATGTATTTATTAATTTAAATTGGGAATACCTTAAAATTAATGTAAATATTTTACATCAGAAAGCTGAACAATATTAAAAATATTCATTTTGTCCAGTATCATAATGTGTATAAAATGGTCTATGTCGTAAATAGTCTTACAGTCTAAACAAATAACTTTAAATTGCCATAAACTAAAACAGAATTATACTTTCTGGCTCAAAAAGAACACTGCCAACTGGGCTTCTTGACTGTGACCTCCAAATCTTGAATGAGTGTGGGTGTGTTCTGTTTTTATAATCTAGGGTAGTCATTCCTGAGTAGAGTGTACATCAAACTCATCTGGGGGACTATTAAAAGCAGTTTCCCAGTTGCACTGGACCAATTGTATAGGAAACCATGAGAGAGCCCTCAAATCCATTGTGTAAATAGTATTCCTGTGAGGTGAGCTTGGATCCAAAAATAAGCAGTTTTGAGAATTGAATTTGCTGATTGCTCTTTCTTAGGTTGAAATAATGTCACTGCAATTATTTTTAGTACATCTGCAACCATTATACAATAATCACGGGTCCTCCAAAACCAACCTCAGAAAATCATGGATTCTAAGATCCTGAAATGTCAAGTAAGGATCTAAGAGATCACCTTTTCCAGAAGGTCAAATGTGATAAGAACCCTTCTTCCAACATCTTCGATGCATCTTGTTAGATCTGACTGAAGACTTATAATGATAAAATGATAAATGTGTCTGTAGTGAAAACCCACAGTCGCCTTCATAACAGCCTTGAAAATTGTCATAGTCATGAACCATCTATACTCTTATTTACTTATAGTTTTCTTCAAAAAATGTCTTTTTAAAATCTAGGTTTATTTTTAATAGAGAATGTATACATCCTATTACAAGTGAAAAATTTATATTATTAGATGTACTATTTTCATTTTTCTAATATATATACAAATGAGAACATAACAATTAACATGAAATATGTTAGTTCTTTCACCACCTAAAATTATCTGTATGAACCATCCTATGGGAAATACTCTTTATAAGTAAGAGGAGATAAGCTCCGATTTGTCTTGCCTAAGAGCCCTTCAAATACATGTACCTGCTAACATTTCTCCAGGCTAAATTTCCGTATATTAAATACTCCTCATATGAAATGACTTCCTGACTACTCTCTAGCCTATCAACCTTTTTTAGATGCTCTCTGGTTTGTCAAAATAGCTTTTAAAATGTAGAAGCTTCTCTAAGGTGTTAATTTATGACTTGTCTCTGGAAAATGTAAGCATTCCACTATAGCTTCCTTTCCTGCATTGCAAACCTAAGGGACTCTTTTCCAAAAAGTGTAAAAGAATCAGTGGAATTTCTTACAGTGCATTAAATTTCTCTTTCTGTTTCTTCTTAGAAACAGATCAGATAGTGAGAGTTTGCCTTTAAAAGAGGACATTGGGCAGAATATCAAATGTAATTTTTTCCAAGGATAAATAGCATAAAGTAAATACCCCACACATTCAACATTTTAATTATTTTTTAAATTTTGAGATAATTGTAGATTCATATACAGTTGTAAGAGATAATACATAGAGATTTTATATAACTTTTACCAGTTTCTCCCAATGGTAACATCTTCCAAAAACTGTACAACATCACAATCAAGATAATGACATTAATATAATCAAAATATAGAAAATTTCTATCACCACAGGGATCCCTCCTATCACCCTAGTCTAGTAAATTTCCTCCCAACCTAAATTTCTCCTTACCTCTTGGCCTTTATTCCAGTAATTTGTGTCACATCAACAGGGGTATATAATGGAATCACACAGTATGCACATTTGAGGATTGGCTTTTATCACTTAACATAATCCTCTTGAGATTTATATATCAATAATTCTTCCTTTTTCATTGTTGAGTAGTTTTCCATGTTATGAATACACCACTCTTTGTTTAATTATGTTCTATGAAAGGAGAATTGGGCTACTTGCAATTTTCGGCTATTAAAAATAAAGATGGTATAAAACTTATGTGCATGTTTTTGTGTGAATATATTTTATTTGTATTTCTTTGAGATAAATTCCCAGAAGTACAATTGGTGGGCAATATGGTAGTAACATATTTACTTTTTGAAAATGCTGCCAAATTGTATTCCAGATGCCTGTACCCTTTTAACTTCCCAACAGCAATTTGTGAATGATCCAATTTGTCCACATCCTTGACAGCGTTGGTATTGTCACTATTTTTTTTATTTTAGACTATTTTTTAAAAACATTTTACTTATTTATATGATGGACAGAAATCACAAGTAGGCAGAGGCAGGCAGAGAGAGGGAGGAAAGCAGGCTCCGTGCTGAGCAGAGAGCCCGATGCTGGGCTGGATCCCAGGACCCTGAGATCATGACCTGAGCCGAAGGCAGAGGCTTAACCCACTGAGCCACCCAGGTGCCCTTATTTAAGATATTCTGATAGCTGAGTAATGAGATCTCATTGTGGTTTTTATCAGCACTCTCCTACTGCCTAATGATGTTGAACATCTTTCATGTGCTTATTTGTCATCTGAGTATCTTGTTTGGTAAAATTTCTCTTTATGTCTTTTGCCAAGTTGTAATTTGTTTACCCACTATTGACTTTTGAAAGTTAGTTGTATGTTCTAGATACTATTCTTTTGTTGGCTATGTGGTTTGAAAATATTTCCTCTCACTCAGTAACTTGTTTATCAAAACCATGAATGGCATATTTTGTGGACTAGAAGTTATAAATCTGGATGAAGTCCAATTTATCTTTATGAGTTATGTTTTTTTTTTAAGATTTTATTTGTTTATTTAACCGAGAGAGAGAGAGAGATCACAAGTAGGGCAGAGAGTCAGGCAGAGAGAGGGGGGGAAGCAGGATCCTCCCTGAGCAGAGAGCCCTATGTGGGGCTCGATCCCAGGACCCTGAGACCATGACCTGATCCAAAAGCAGAGGCTTAACCCACTGAGCCACCCAGGCACCCATGAGTTATGCGTTTGATGTGAAGTCTGTCTTAAAACCTGTTGATTTTCTGTTTGTCTAAAATTTTTATGGTTTTCTGCTTATATTTAAATGTATTTTTAAAATAATAATTACATAAATTTATGATCCATTATGAGTTAATTTTTATATATAATGTGAGAATTTAGTCAAGTTTAGTTTGTTTCATTTTCTTTTGTTTTGTTTTGCCTATGGATGTTCAGTTTTTCCAGTACCATTTACTTAAAAGATTATTTTTCTCCACTGAATTACTTTTGAGCATTTGTCAAAAATCAGTTGGGCATATCTGTGTGTTTGTCTTTAAAAGAGGATTCTTTTTTATTCCATTGATCTATATGTTTATACCATCATTAATGTCACACAGTCTTAATTGCTACAGGTATAACAAATCTTGAAATTGACTAGACCGATTCTTCCCACTTTGGTCTTTATTTTTTGTTTGTGTCCAAAATTATTTCGGCTATTCTGATTCCTTTGCTGTTCTATTTGAACTTTAGAATAATCTTGTCTATATATGCTCCCCCAACCCCCCAAAAACTTTCTAGGAACTTAATATAAATTGTGCTAAATCTGTATATCAATTTGCGGAGATTTGACATCTATATTATGTTGAGTCTTTCAGTTCATGTACACTATACATCTATCTCTCCATTTTATATAGATTTTCTTTGATTTCTTTCATTGCTGTTTTGCAGTTGTCAGCATATAACTCCTGTTCCTGTTTTGTCAGATTTGAATGTAACTACTATATTTTGAGTGATTACTAATGGTATGGTATTGTAATTTTATTTTCATTTGAATTCACATGTTCATTGCTAGTTTAGAGAAATGCAATTGATATTTTATGTTTATTCTATAATCTCACTGGAGTCACTTATAACAATACTAGAGGTCTTTTTTATAGATTCTTGCCTTTTTGCACTAGCTACTAATTCCAGCATTATGTTGAGCAAGAATGGTAAGAGCAGGCATTTTTGCTTTGTCTCCCGTCTTAGGGGAAGAACATTCAGTTTTTCACCATTAAGTATGCTAGCTGTAAGTTTTTGTCAATGCCATTTATTGAAATTGAGAAAGGTCCTCCAATATTTCTATTTTTATCATGAGTGAACATTACATTTTATGAAATTCTTTCACTTCATTTATTGATATTATTATGTGATTTTTCTTCTTTAGCCTATTTATATGTTAGTTTACCTTGTTTGATTTTCAAATATTTAACCAGCTTCACATCCCTGAGGGTGGAGGTGAGAAATTCTGGTCAGTAACCATGTACAATTATTTTTATATATTGCTGAGTTCTACTTGCAAATTTTTTTCTTAAAAATATTTGCATTTGTACTCATGAGGAGTATATATGTATATACACATACAACAACTGTTATGTAGGAACTTCATATAAAATTTATTCAAGATAAATAGTGATGAAGCTTCCCTCTTCTGTATTTCCCAGAAGAGTTTGTGTAGAATTGATGTTGATTCATCTTTAATTCTTTGGTAAAATTCCTTTCTGAAACTCTCTGGGTTTGGAGATTTCTTCTCTGGGGGTGTTTTAAAATTATGAATTCAAGTTTCTTAATAGGCATAGAACTATTCAAATAATATATTTCATGTTTGTTGAGTTGTGGTAATTTGTGTTTTTTTCAGAAATTTATCTTTTCATCAAAGTTTCAAATTTATGAGTTAGAGGATTTAGAAAATATATCCCCTTATCCTTTTGATGTCTGTAGTGATAGCCCCTGTTTCATTCCTGATAGTGCCTCTTCTCTCTTTCTTTTGTCAGTTTTGCTAGAGTATTGTCAGCCTCATTGATCTTTTCAAAGACTTAGCTCTTTGCTTCACTGGTTTTCTCTATTTTTTCCTTCAATTTCTTTGATTTCTGCTCTTTATTGTTTTTGGTGTTACCTTTTTTCCTGTCCGTTCTGTGCTTTCTTTAGTCTCTCTTTAAGTTCTTGAGGTTAAAGCTTATATTATTGATCTGAACTCTTTTTTGAAGTGTGTAGTTAGTCCTCTAAATTTCCCTCTTAGTCATACGCCCCAAATTTTGATATGTTGTATTTTTGTTTGCATTCAATTAAATATATTTTTGATTGTCTTCAAAACTACTTTTTTGACCCTATGAATTATTTAGGACAACATTTTATAGTTTCCAAGTATTTGGAGAGTCTCTGTTTCATTCTGTTGCTAACTAGTTTATTCCACTGTGGTCAGAAAACAGTCCCTATTTGATTTTTAGTTCTTTTAAATTTGTTGAGGTCTGCTTTATTGCCCAGTATATGGTCTATTTTGGAACTTGAAAAGAACGTATGTTTGGCTGTTGTTGTTGGTTGATGATGTTGTGGAGTTCTTCTATAACCTCACTGATACTCTGTCTCGTTCTATTAATTATTTAGAGAATGATGTTAAAGTCCCCAGCTGTAACTGGATTTGTCTGTATCTCATTTTAGTCTGATAGCATTTGCTTCACATATTTTGCTGTTGTTTGCTACATATACTTTTATGATGCTATATCTTCTTGGTGCACTGACCCTTTTATCATCATATAATATCCCGCTCTGGCTGTGGCAATTTTCTTTACTCTGAAGTGTACTTTATTTGATATTAATAGAGCCCTTCCTATTTTCCTTTGTTATTTTCATAGTATATCTTTATATCTATCTATCTAGATCTATATCTCTTTTTATTTATATTTATATTTTCAACATGCTGTACTGCTATAGCTATAGTAAGGTTTTATAAACAGCATATTTTGGAGATGGTATTATCCACCATGATAATCTGTCTTTTTAGTGTATTAAAACCAGTTATATTTGATTTTAATGTTGATATATTTGGGTTAACATTTAACATTTTTTTCCTTTGTGTTATCTCGGTCACTTCTCTATTTATGTTTTCTTGTCTTCCGGTGGATTACTTGAACTTTTTTTAGAATTCCATTGTCATTTGTCTATAGTAATTTTGAGTGTATTTCCTTATATAGCTTTATTAGTGGTGCTCTAAGCATTATATTATATATACATAATTTATCAGAGTTTTCTAGTGTCATTATACCAGAGTAAGTGAAGCATAGAAAGCTTGCTTCCTTTTAAGTCCCTTTAGTCTCCTCCATTTATAATATAATTATTTTTAAATATTTCCTTCAAATACATTTAGAACCACATCAGACAGTGTTATGATTTTTGCTTCAATTGTCAAAGATAATTTAGAAAACTCCAGAGGAGAAGAGCCCACTAAACTGATCCACAGTTTTGCTTACTGTGTTATTTTTTTTCTCCCTGATGTTCCAGGGTTCCTTCTTTTATTATTTTCTTTCTGTTTAGGTAACATTGTCTAGCCATTCTTTTAGGATAGGTCTGCTGGTAACAAAATGTCTTAATTCCCCTTTTTCTTTATTTCCTCTTGATTCTTTATTTTCTTCTCATTCTTGAAAAATGTATTTCCTGTGTTAAGGATTATGATTGACAATCCCCTTCTTGAGCATGTAAAAAACGTTATGTCACATATTTTCTGGCATCTCTGGTTTCTGATGAATAAAATGCTGTCACTCTAATTGTTTTTGTTTCTTTATTGGTAAGGTGTCATTTTTCTCTGGCTGCATTCAATAATTTTTGTCTTTAGTTTTGAAGTTTAATTACCATGTATCTTGATATGGATGTCTTTGGGTCCATCCTATATTAGGTTTACTCAGCTTTTTGAATCTGTAGATTATGTCTTTTGTCATAAAAACTTTGGGAAATTTTCATTTATTATATCTCTGAGTTCCTTTTCAACCCCACCCACTTTCTTTTCTTTTTCTGATATCATAATGATATAGGTGTTAAATTTTATTTATAGTCTCTAGGTCACTGAAGCTCTGTTTTTTTTTCTTTTTTTCAATTTACTTTGTTTTCAGATTGAGTAAATTTTACTGCCGTTTTCCAATTTTTGATTATATTCTCTGTATCTTTTCTTTTATATATATATGCACATATATATACTTTATATATATAAATATGTTTTATGTATATAAATATATATTTATATTTATTTATTTGAGAGAGAGAGAGAGAGAGAAATAGAGCAAGTGCACAGGAGGAGGGGCAGAGGAAGAGAATTTCAAGCAGACTCTGTGCTGAGGGGGAACCTGATATAGGACTTGATCTCACAACCCCATGATCATGACCTGAGCTAAAATAGGGTTGGATGTTTAAGCAACTGAGCTACCCAGGCACCCCTCCTCTCTCTCTTTTCTTTTGCGGTTGAAGCCATCCACTGAAATTTTAATTTCAGTATCGAAATTTTTTGGGCTTAATATTTTCATTTGGTTATTTTTTTGTCTTTTTATTTGTTGACATCTTTTTTTTCTGAAGCTAATTTTTCTTTTGCTTGAAGTCTATTCATAATTGATCATTGAAACATTTTTATCATGGCTACTTCTGAATATTTACCAGATAATTCTAATATATATCATCTTGGTGTTGACATCTTTTTTTTTTTTTTAATTCAGTTTAAGATCCTCTTAGTTCTTGGTAGAATGAGCAGGTTTCAATTTAAACTTTGATGCTTTTATATTATGTTATGACATTCTTGATCACATTTAAATTTTCTGTTTTAAGTGGCTTTTTGTGACACTGTTTTGTCAGTCAAAGGGAAGAGCACCATCTCATGGGAATGTAGAAACCAAGGTTTCTCTACTCATTTCCACTGACGCCTGACTCAAAGGCTCCTCATTACTGCTAGGCAAGGGTAAGAATTCTGGCTCCTGAGGTGGTCTCCACTGAAACTATGGGTGGAGAGCCACTTTCTGCCATTGGGATAATAGTCCTGGCTTCCTCATTGGCCTTCTTTGATCCCACCTTGGTGCCTCATTACAGTCTGATAAGGGTGGAAGTATAGTTTTTTCACTCAGCCTTTGCATGGGAGAAATGGAGCCTTATAACAAAGTAGTTATTTTCATTAAGTTTTCTGACTTGCTAGGTTGCTCTTTTCCTGGTCCTTTGCCTACAGAGAATAGGCTTCTGTTGCGGGGTTATTTTGTCTATCACTACAGGCATTTCCAGGTTGCCAGCCTCTTCACCTCCATGTTTGAGGTATACGAGGAAAAGAGAAATCTCAGGGCACTCACCGCTGTTTTCTTCCTCAGGTTTCAAGTTTCCTAGCTGGTCTTCTTTTTTCTCTACAACTTGTTTTAGTGATAATGTCCAGAGTTTTCCATTGTACTTACTGGGAGGAGTAGGGAAAAGTATGTCTACTCCATCTTCTTGGAAGCTGAAGACCCCCAGTCTTTTTTAAGTACAAAAGGAGAAAAACATTTTGATGGATTACTGTATCCCAGGCATTTGACTTGCATCTCATTTGATGTTTTCCCTACTCTCTTTGTATTTTCCCAAGTGTACATATGACATGTTCAGTTTCCAGAAAGTGTGAGAAACTTGCTCTAGGTCACACAGATGAAACGTGAAATAGCTAGAATTGGGGCCCTCATGTGGCTACCTTACCAACCTATGCTTCACTCACTAGGCTTTTGCCCTACTTCAATGCGCTAATATTTTCAGAGTTGCAAGAGCTTTGCAAAACAGTTTAATAGAAATAATTCTCAAATGTTTTAATAACTTTGGGAAGTCAGTTAGAGGAGGAATTATGAATCAAAATTATAGAATTTGAGAATAAAGAAACCTAAAAGGTAATTTAATTTTCCCGAAGTGGTAATTGCTTAGGTTCAAAATATGTTTCCTAATCCAGATCTTCTTGATCCACATGCACCTTCTGCTACAACAAAGGGACAGTGAATTAATCCATTAATCCAATTATTGAATTGAACACAGCTTAGTTGAGCACAACTCTACAGAGATAATAGGATGTTTACAAAGGCATTGGCTTCCTGGAATGTTCTGGGCTTATCTAATCCCATCCTTTGAGTCCATTCACCCGCAGCCTTCAAATCTCAGCCTCCAGGCTATGAAGTATTACCAGAGCTACTTTGTACATATGTCATTATGATGTCATCTCATACTACTGTGGCTTCTCTTTGAATCCACATTTCCCCCTGAGAGCAGGGTCACTGAGAGAAAACTCAAACTTCATCTTTACAATCCTAGCACCTGTGCTGGCCTACCATCACATGGTAGGGCCTCAGGAAACAATATTGATTGAATATATGGATAAGGCAAAGAAAGTATAATTGGCCTGAACAATCATATATTTGTGAAAAGGTATTTTGTGATTGTTTTATGTTGTAAAAATATACTGCCTACATTGAAAAATAATTCAAGATGATTGTAAAAGTACACAAATTATCAGTCCCATCATGCTCTATTTTTTCTCTAATCTTTTAAAAAAGTTACTTTTGATGAGAATCTTTTTTTTTTCCAGTAAAAATACCAGTAAGAAAAATTGCAAAGCACTGCCTGAGGGTAAATTTTCTCAGGATTATATTGACTACTTTACCTTGGGTTAAACCACTGATTTCCCCCATTATCTAAGAGACTCTACTTAATATCAAATATTTTATTGATTGATTCCTGTATGTTCAACAAAATCCCAAAGACTAAAGAAAAAAAAGAAAAAAAACATATTGTATGGACCTTCCTTTCATGTTATTCACATTGTAGTTTGCTTGGTTTCTATTGGAGAAAATACATGTTTTCTATTGGAGAAAAAAATAGAGGGGAAGAAAATAAGACAGGAAATGAAACACTGGGTTGTATAGGGTATGTTACATAGAAACAGTGGTAGCCTAAAAAGGAAAAAGAAGGAAATATGCATTAATTGCCTACCATGTAGTAGCCATTATTCACAACACCTTAAATGTTATCCCACAGAAAAACCCTTTGAAATAGATATCTGTCTCTTTTTATACATATGAGAAATCTGAGACTTTGGGAAGCTGAATAACTTGCTTAATGCTACACATTAACTGAAAGAGCCAGGATCAAATGAGGTTTGAAATAAAATCTGTTCTCTGTAGAACACATCAAGCTCATTGAGCTGAATAAGCAGTGAGACTATAATAAATAATACGTATTTTAGGAACTAAGAGAAGAATGAGCAGACGAGGGAAGAAAAGAAGTCTGTGTAGAGGAAGTGTGGAGATTAAGATGTGTAGCATTTGGATGCATGGAGAAGAGGAGATGGAGGAGGGGCCTAGCCAGAGACATGAAGAGATCTTTCAAACAGGTAAGAGTAGATACTGATAAAGATGCTTAGGAAGTGAATGAGGCCTCTCGGAGGATGGTCAGGTGATGAATAGAGGCCTATAAATTGGACTTGATGGAAAAAAAAAAAAACTGGAAGGATGTCAGAGACTTTTGGTCAGAAGAATAATATAATTTTGGTATGATTCAGTGGCTAATCTTGCAGTTGGGCAGAGTGAAGCAGAATAAGGCATACTCCCAGGGAGAAGGAACAATTAGGGACAGGGGAAGTTCATCCAGGCCTGGATTCAGAGAGGAAGGTGGGATTATTGCTAGGAAATACTGCCCCCTGGGTCTGGGTAGGGACTCAGTGAGAGGAGATGACCAGGAATGACTTGCATAGCTCACAGCTGCCTGGTTGTTAGAGCAGGAGAAGCACATGGTGGAGAAGACGTCTGAAGTTGTGACCTCGCAACATACTAGTTAGTGATCTAAGAATGTTATTTTACCCCTCTGAACTTCTTTATGGGTTCTTCATCATTAAAATGAGAATATAAGACCCTCTCCAAAGGGTTACTAGAAAAATTAACTGGAATAAAATATGTAAAGCACCTGGCCCATACAGCCTCCCAACAACTGCAAGTTCATATCCTTGGATGGATGCTAGTGCCTTTTACAGGGAGAAGAAGCACAGAAGAGTGCACAGAAGGAGATTGTGACTTGGAGCCCAGCTGTGCATTTGGGTATGGACCCTAAGGTAGATGAGGGCCCCTAATCATGAAGTCAGATAACAGTATCCGTGCCCTAAAATTCTCAGGTAAAAACAGCACAGAGCTGCCTGTGCCTGCGATACTGTGGATGGCTTCTGCTGAAAACCTAAAGTAGGTCAACATGTACCACCCCAAGCCCTGGGGGAATATGGAGCCTTGTGCTTTGCATATGGGTTGTCCATGGCTTCTGTGTCAATCTGGGCCCTTTTGAACTTAGATGAATAATCGACACTACATCACTTCTTTTTTTTTTTTTTTCTTTTTTATTAAAGATTTGTTTATTTTAGAGAGAAAAAGTGAGGAGAGGGGAGAGAAAGAAGGATCAGAGGAAGAGGGAGAGAGAGAATCTCAAGCAGATTCTGAGCTGATGACAGAGCTCCAGCTCATGACCCTGAGGTCACAACCCGACCCAAAACCAAAAGCTGGACGCTTAACTGACTGTAGCACCCAGGCACCCCAGTCTCTACATCACTTATGATGTCTCTCTCTCTCTCTCTCTCTCTCTCTATATATATATATATATATATATAATCATATTATGCTTCTGAACATCTTCTTCCTCCTTCTTCTTCTCCCCCAACCCCCAATCTCTGGGCTTTACAATTATCCAATTGCAATGCTAGGCTATATTACATAGGGAAGTAAACTAAGCTACAGGAAGGTGAAGGAACTTCACCTTGGATTATAGAATTGTGGAGAAAACTGAGGATTTGAAGAAACCAGAGCCATCAGCTCTCTCAGGGGTTGGCAAACATTGTAAAGGGCCAGCTAGTAAATATTCTAGGTTTCGGGGCGCCTGGGTGGCTCAGTGGGTTAAGCCGCTGCCTTCAGCTCAGGTCATGATCTCAGGGTCCTGGAATCGAGTCCCGCATCAGGCTCTCTGCTCAGCAGGGAGCCTGCTTCCCTCTCTCTCTCTCTCTGCCTGCCTCTCTGTCTACTTGTGATCTCTCTCTGTCAAATAAATAAATAAAATCTTTAAAAAAAAATATTCTAGGTTTCGTAGGCTATCTATCCTGTCTGTTACCTATTCTCCTCTCCCTCCTCCTCTTTCTTCCCCTTCCTTTTCTTCAATAATTCTTAAACTTAAGAAAAATAAGCAAACAAAAATACTTTAAAAACTTAAAAAATCATTCTACTTGCAGGTTGTACAAAGAGTGAAAGAGCCAAATTTGTCCCAAAAGCTATAGTTTGCCAACTCCTAGCTAGTTCAAACATTTCATTTTATAGGTGATATAACAAAGACATAGGTTCAGTGAGGTGTCCATCTGATGAGGTGAAGGGCCGCTGGCTAGACAGTGGCAGAGCTGGACTAGACCCAATATTTCCTTGTCACCATAATTCAGTATCTCGGATACTTGCCAGTTGTGGAAATAGTTACTTAACTATTTAAAGTCCAAGTAGGACCACTCGAAGGGCCATTGAAGATTGAGACAACAGGTCTTGCTTCTCCCCTTGTGTGCCTGTCCTCATTAATCACTTCTTTATAGAGTTATTCATTGCCTTTGTCCACAGAGTATTTGAGGTTGTATACAAAAACACAAGTAACCCATAATAATTTAAAAAAAAATGAAGCTATCACATGAGGTACAAAATAAAATAAGAAAATAAGAATGCCAAAAAAATTCACAGTAGGGGGTAAATTTTTTGCCTTGAACTTCTGAGTACTTATTGCAGAGTGAAATTCATGGTTAGTCACAAAAGCTCATGTCCAGAGATTAAAAAGAATCAGATGTTTGTTGCAACACACATTTTTGTAGGTTTGAGATTCCCCAAGAGCTCCACATGAAGAGTACACTATGTGACAATGTGACCCAGGCTGCACAACTAAGATGGGTATAATTATAAGTTCCTGGATGTTGCTCAGATTCTGGGAAACCCCATTTCTTTTGTCTCCAAGATTTGGGAGTGAGGATTCTTATACTTGGAATAGCATTTTAAGAAGCCTGATTTTCTAAGCTCTTAACAGATACTAATGTCAGATCCAACTTCTGGGTCTGACAGCCACAGGGAGTAGACTGCCCTGCGCTCTGACCTTTAGCTTCGCTGCAGCTGTAAAGTCTGAGATAATGAGAAGGAAGGTGGGGCAGGTGGTGGCTACAAGAGCATACTCCCACCCCTTTGGCCCTGTTACCTAAGCCTGTCCCTCTATCCTTCTGTTCTAAAGACTTTAGGAGCCAGACCTCGTCAAAAAGGCCAGCTTTAAAGTGGAGGAAGAAGGATAATAAAATCTGGGCCAAGCCAAAGCCTTCCTTATCAAAACATTTCTTACCATGGGCAGAGGCGTCACTACCACTCATTGTTTTCATTCAAATTACCAAACGCTCTGCACACAGTAGGTACATAACGCTGCTGGATTTCTTGTCCACTCTGCTCTGATGTCCACCCCTTCCCAATCTGGCTGAGGGTGTGCAGTATTTCAAGACAACATTTACTGAAGTTTTCACTTAGTCTGGTGACTGTCCATCATCTTGCTGTTTGGTGAAACGAAGGCCAGTATAAGTTGGCAATGCCTGACGTGCTCATCTGGAGCCATCTGAGCTGTTCCTCGTGAGTTTCTGCCCTCACATACACACAGTTTCCTCCTCTTTCCCTGGCCTGCTTCCTTCTTGGGGGACATTTGCTTATTCCTTCTTTGCTCTGCTTTCTCAAGCTAACTGCATGCATAATCCCTCATCCTAAACCAAGGTACTAACCATTCGGAGCCTCTCTGTCCTCTAGGTTCTCATTTTCCAGGCATTGCTTTATCCCATCTGCTCCTTCTCAGAACCGTAGTCCTTATTTTACCTTCTCCATCTGGATATCTTGCAGTTTCTCGAAGACCTACACCTAAAGTTATGCTGTGCAAACAGGCTGGGAATGGTAATTAGGGGAGACAGTCATTCCTTCAGTGGATATTTAGTGAGCACATTTGGGGCTCTTGGAATATAATGGCAAACAGGCAAGCATTAGTGATCCTATCTAAAATTATAGAGAACACTGTTCTTTGAAGTATTTTCAGGCTTGTACATTTAATTATCCCCCCTATCAAAGTAGTAAACATGGGAACTTGACTTTCACTTACTGTTTCAACAGCATGAGCTCACCTCTTTGAGTAGTCCATATCCTTCTGTTCCCATTAAACATCTGGTACTCCAACAGTCTTTCATGACATTCCAGGATATTTGTAGTGCAACTTTATTTCCACTCATAGAACGAAGGGCATCATCTCTTGCTAACATAATCCTTGTCAGCAAGTGGGAATAGGATTAGGGAAGGAGGCTTTTCAGCATAGCACAAATCCAGATTATGCAAATAGCTGGATTTTACAAGATCTTCTTCTTCTTCTTTTTTAATTTCATAGTTATTATCACATAAGAGGCTGATTTTTTTCTTTCTTTTTTTTTGGGGGGGTGGGTAGGGCAGACCATGGCCTGTGGAATTAGACAAACCCGTGTTCAAATCTTATTCTGGTGTATTCTTGCTGTGAGATTTTGGCAAATACCTTGACCTTTCTCTTCCTCCGTGTCCTTATCTGCGACAGGAGAAATAATAATAGTTACCTTAAGGCCTGTGGTAAGGAGAAGTAAGTAGATGTGAAGCCTCTAGTCAAGGCTAGCACGTGATCAGTGTTCAATAAATGGTACCTATTATGATTACTCACTGTAAAATTTTGGCTTGCATTTTGAAGGAGTGATGATTATTTCAGCGTCAGCAGCTCAGTACTGATTGGGTATCAGATGAATGCTTGATGATTCTCTGTGAATGCCTGAATATGAATGATTAGACAGGAGATGTTCAGGTTAGTGGAGGAGAGGATGGGATCTTTTCCTTTTAGGGAAAGTGTGCACCCATAGTCACATTAAAAATTAAAGAACATTTGACATTGTAAAAGGCAAAGCACAACAAAGCCACAGTTGTTATTTTATCTTTCTAAATGTCTAGTGTAGACTTCTTATTTTCACACTCTCTCTAATCTCCATATTCTGGTATAAGATAAGGGAAATACCACATAGGATATGGACCACAATAATAATCGCATTGCATTTACATGCCAGCTCAATGGGGGTGAAAATAAAGATGTTTATTTCAACTCCGCGTTATTGTACATGATTTGTATTACTGATATCACAGCTCCAGTGTTCAAAACCAAGCTTGGAAATTTGCAGATGCTACTAAATTATGGGGAACAACAAATAATGAAGTACAGAGCATTCTGATGGAGGAGAAATTTGCTCATTTGTGCACCTCAGGCTATCAGGGAACTAATGGATAGCAAATACAGTTTGGTGTAGATAAATGTTGAATAATGAGTTTTGAAACACAGACTAAAGAGAAGGAATGCCAAATGAGTTGGAATTGTTTCTGTACAATGAAACAGGGAAGGTTGGTGAGTTATTAGAGGGGATGCTCTAAACTGAAAACTCAAAGTGTACCTCCTATGCAGAGAATGACAGAAGTGGTCACCAGAGGGAAGGAGTGCTTTGGGCTGTTGGCATTTCAGAGAACAGAGAGAGCAGGAACTTTGAGTCAGGTCTACGTGAATTTAAGGTCTGCTCTGTCATTGTCCAAACTCATATGATTTGGGACAGTTCTATTAATCTAGCCAAACACTATTTCCCTCTGATAATAGGAATAGTAATATATACCAAGGCTGTTGGTATAGTGGTGTTGGTTGAGCCCTGTGTAATACGCCTCAGCTGAGGGGGCATTCCCCACATCAGATACAGGATACCTTGTTAGTCCATTTATTACAACAGTGTTCTTGCAGATGGCTCCAAACCTTATGTTCTTTTTTTAAAAATCAGTATATTATAAAACATTTCAAACATGTGGAGGCATAGTATGTTGAGAAGGTGCTCTTTTTCTAAATTGTCAAAGGCACCATAGGAAATAATGGCAGTACCAAAGATTACATGGTTCTAGGTGTGCATAAGGCCTAGAACAAGGAGGTGCAGAATGAAGGGCCATTTTGGGAGTGAAATGTGGGGACAATCTCTAATGGTCATTCCTTCAGGATTGACATTGCCCACCAAAAAGATGGTGGCCTCAACAGGTATCTATGTGGGACTATGGAATATTACAGGGTAAATGAACCCATCGAGGGCTACAAGACCAATCAACCAGGTGTATACTGATTGCCCCCCTCTCCACAATCCTACCTTTAAATGCTGCAGTACAACTGTCAATTTAGCTGTCTGGTCTTTCGCTGAAGTGTGAGCTTCTTGCAAGGATGAGGGCAAATCTCAACATCCCTTTTTCCACAGGAAAATGCCTGAACATATTTAAATACTGGGTTCATTGTTTCCAAATAAGTCATGAATGAATCTCTCTTCTGCTGCCTTCCATTGAGAATAAAATTATATTTCTAGGGTTATTTTTTTAACTTGTCATTTTTTTTCATATTCATGTACACCTTTTTTTTTTTCTCTTGTTTATTTTTGGTTTTGTCAGCTTGTATTGAAAGCCCAGTGCATGATAGTCACTGTGGTAAACACCTTACAGTCCTTATTTATTTTATATTTTATTTTATTTTTATTCTATTTAAACTTTAAAACAAACTTATAAGATAAACACATCAGCCCCATTCTCCAGATGAAGAAAATTGAGGATTAGAGAGGAAAAGAGTAACTGCCCAAGGTTGCACAGTCAGCAGATATCAGAGCTGGTTCCATCTGCTCCATGATACCTTTGCTTCTAACCACCCCCTCCTCTTGATTTCTTCGTTCTCTGATGACAAAGACAGGTGTCTTCTTCAGTCCACCGATGTCATGATTATATGAGCAACCAAATAAGCACACAAAGTGAAACAACATGTATGTTTTGCAAACACAGATTAAAAGCAAGTGCCTTCTTCTCCTATATTCTCCCACCCTCACCTTTTAAATTTTTTTTTTAAGATTTTATTTATTTATTTGACAGACAGAGATCACAAGTAGGCAGAGAGGCAGGCAGAGAGAGAGGAGGAAGCCGGCTCCTTGCTGAGCAGAGAGCCCGATGTGGGGCTCAATCCCAGGACTCTGAGATCATGACCTGAGCCGAAGGCAGAGGCTTTAACACACTGAGTCACCCAGGCGCCCCCCACCCTCACCTTTTTTTTTTTTTGTTTGTTTGTTTATTTGACAGAGAGCTAGAGAGAGAGCACGAGTAAGCAGAGCGGCAGGGAGAGGCGGGGAGAGAGAGAAGCAGGCTCTTCGCTGAGCAGGGAGCCCAATGCGGGGCTTGATCCCAGGACCCTGGAATCATGACCCGAGCCGAAGGCAGCCGCTTAACCAACTGAGCCACTCGGGTGCCCCCCCACCCTCACCTTTTAATCAAGCTCCCGTTGAAAGACATTCTGGCAACACTAGAGCCTGGGTTGTTTTACTGTGCTGGTAGGACTCAACACATACCACCTTGCAGTGAATGATCAGGTCCTTCCCCCCATTTCCTCTGTGTTTTACCTAAAGAACATGGGAGATAACCTTTACTAAATCATATATCCCAAAATGGGTAGTGGAGGAGGATCTACATAATTTAGACCATTAATAGCAATTAAATTTACTGACTATTTACCACATCCTAGAGATGGTCCTAATGCTATTCTGTGTATTGAGTCATTTAACCCTCACAACAATGCCAAGAGGTGATATACTCTTTGTATCCCCATTTTACAGATGAAGAAACTAAAGCACAAGTAAAAAAAAAAAAAAAATATATATATATATATATATATATATATATATAGGATACATATTAAGACTATTCTACCCTAGAGGTCTGTGCTTTATGACTTTATCTGTGCCTAAGATAGGTTAGAATTGGGAGGAAAAAAAAAATCTAGCAAGATGTCATCTTGAAGAATGGCTTAGTGCTTTACACAAACTGATTTTATTCCATTGGGAAAAGTCAGGAAGGGGTATAAAATGTCAGCAGCCCAATGGCAGAGATTTCACATGTGCAAGGGAATCAATCCTGTGTCAGCAACATTGGTCTGAGGACACTGACCCATTAGCAAGAGTAATAACAATACCATCTACCATGTATTAACTAATTCCTATGACTCTCAATGTCTCCCTACGATCTATGAGTAAAGCCTCAGATCCTAGTGCAGCCCTCAAGAACCAGCTTACTTTTTCAGACTCATCTTCCACTTTGTCCCTCCTCATGCTATAAGCTCTAATAAGAACATGGGGTTCACTGCTTCCACTGCACCCTTACGTTTGACGGCATTATTTATGCTATTTTTTGCTTGGAAAGACCTTCATGGTCTTTGTGCCTGAACACCTCAGCCTCAATTCAACTATAATCCAATGCAGGAATTCTCCTTTGGGCATACAGGTTGGAGGTGAGATCTTTTGCCTCTGGCCTCTAGAGCACCAAGTCCTCACATACATCTGAATATTAACTTAGAAGGACCTCGTCAGTTTGTGTTTCTGTCATTAACCACATAGCAGGATCCTTAAGGGCAAATCTGCTGTAACCACTTTTGTGTCCTAGCATCTTACACAGCACCCAACATATGTTAAGTATCCAAAATGGACTGAATTATGTATGAAACCCCAGTACGGTAGTTTGATTCCAGCTCTAATCTCAACAGAGCCTCATGAATGTGGCATTACCAAGCCAACTTTACAGATGAAGAAACATAAGCTCAGGGAAATCAAAAAACATATTCAAAATTGCATCTAATAAGCAAAACATATAAGAAGGAAGTGATAGAAACAGGAAGGGCTCAAACTTAGCACCATTCAGAGTCTGGCATTGGTTCCCAGGTTAGCACACTGCACTACCCTGCCTTTCTTCCCACAAGTGAGATGACAGTTTGGGAAACTGAGCAAAAGAATCATGACTCATGAGAATCAATGGTGCTGACACACAGAATAGGAAGGCAGTTTTTGAAAGACTTTAGGCATTTTTTTCTTATCACTCATGGCTTAGCTAGAAAGAGTTGGGCCTGTAGGACTCAGCCAAGCCTAAATCACAGTAGTAGAGAGGTAAGAGAGCCCTGAGATGGGTCACATCAATGATATTCCTCATGAAAATGATAATAGTCATAGCTAATATTTCTGATCACTTACTACGACATTGATGGTTTTAACTGCTTTACATGTATAATAGCTTTCCCTTATAAAACAGGTACTGTCTTGATTTATTAAATGAGAAAACCAAGAGAAATTAAGTATCACTAAAATTTGGTTTGTGAGAGAACCAGATTCCAAAACTCAAATTCAGATTGTCTGACTTCAGATCTTAAACCCATGATGGGAATCCTACACTGTCTGACCGGGGTTGACCTCCAAGGAGGTGCTGACTCTGAGCTATGTCAGAATCCCAGACAAGGGCAGACAAAGGATGATGCCACCAGACAGGGTAGGATGTATTTGAGGTGGATTCAGAATTTGCATGGGGAATCCCCAGCATGCAATATAGCTCCCTTTTTAACACAGGACTTGACTTGGGGGTACACGTGTTAAAGAGCAAATTCGGATAAGGTATTATTCTGATTATAGAATAGAGCCCAAAGTTTAATTTGAAAGCTTATTTAATTCAGTGATTTGCTCACTCCAGCCCTTACAGACTCATGGACGGGAAATCCTAGGGACTGTGCCAATACACCCCTGATATTTGAACCAAGACAGAAGCAGCAAGTCAATGTTACCATGGAGTACTTAAATGGCCACCCTACATTGATCACTTATTTGAGGCCTTTTTGCAAATAGAATTAGGTCAATTGTATTAGACATGTGCTTTATTTAACATGGATCAGTAGTTCTGTCTCAAATCAAGTGTAGCTTCCTTATGCCTTCTCTCTCACAGAAGCTAATGGGATCTCTGGCAACATATCCCCGTCAGACTGCTACCAGCTCCAGAAACACTTGCTTACCTCTCCCAGGGCCCACTGCACGTGTTAAAGACAACCATACCCTCCCCGTAAACTGAACCCCTTATAAACACTGAGACTTCCAGATCTTATCCATCACCACCCAAGCCAGAATTAAATATCAAGGAAACAAAATACATTGTACTTTTTAGAAGTGACCTTTGAGTTCTCTTTTGCAAATATTAAAAACAATGCCACAGGCACAGAAACTCATCCCAATCTCTTGGGTCACTTTTCAAGGAAATGGAAAGTCAGTAAACCTCTACATAAAACAAATGAAGAAAATACAAAACTACTGGCAAAAATTGCTGAATAATAAAATAAAGAAATTTAAATCATCCTCCAGGGATAATTATATACTGGACTCTGGTTGACTTAGCCATTGAACAGAGCCCAGGACAACAAGCAGAGGGACCAGGGTCTTTATCCCGAGTCTGCCCATTCACTGGCTTTGTGGCTACCCCTCAGGCAAGCCAGCGGACTCTGCAGTTCAGTTACTCTTCTGCTGCATTGGAATGGTAACACCAACAGAAGTCACAGAGCAGACTTAGAACCATGAGAAAGCCAACTAGTCTGTCTCTGTCTCTCTGTTCTCATTGCGTTAATTCAAATGGAGATCATGCCCCTCTCCTCAAAGCCAAGAATGGAGTCTTTTGATGAAAGCTGATCTCTCCATTGTGCTCTGGAAAGGGACCCCCATTCCCTTGGGGAAATTTAGCCTGGGAAACTTCCTGAGCTTTTCTAAACTCTGAACTGATTATCTATGAATTTGGATTTAAATATTAACCTACTTCATAATGCTGTTGTAATATAAATGAGATACATCAGATAAAGCACTTGAAAAAGTGCCTGGCACATTCGAAGTACACAATACATATTAGCTTTTATTATTTCTGGCACTTATATCTCCACATATAAGAAATCCCCCCCCAAAAAAAGAAATTTTCAGGTGTCTATCATCTAAAAAAGTTTATATGATATAAACATACTGTATTTTATATATATAGATATAATTTAATTATTACATATTATTATAATTATACATACTATATATTATTAAAATACAATCTGTGAAGTTACCTTTTTTCAGACTGTACATATAAGTGAGATCGTACAGCATTTGTCTTCCCCTCTCTGACTTAATTCCCTTCACATAGCTGCTGTGGTAATCTTTTTGCAATATATGTGTGTTCAGTCATTATGCTGTAGGCCTCAAATTTTTACAGTGATATATATCAATCATGTCTCAGTAAAACTGAAGGAAAAATTTAGTTAATCATAGAAATAAATATAAAGGATATAGATCGTCACCTCCTTGAACAGTTATCCTCCTCTACCTACGAGCTGCCTAATTTCTCCATTTTCTTGTATAGCTGGATTTCTTGACCCAGTTCTCACCATTGACAATCTTACTTTTTTCCTAATTTTTAAGGCAAAATAAAAATATAATGAGCCCCATGTAATTCTTACACAGATTCATCAATTATCCACTCATGTTTCATTCAGTTGATCATTTTCCATCTTCTAAATGTCAGTAAGTGTCATTGAGAGGATTATTATTTCTACTTTTTGAATTTCCATTCACTCCTCTAGAGAGGTGCACTTGTCCATTCCACTCATAGACGTGTTGAACACATAGTGGATCTTTCTCAATTCTCTGGGAAGTAGTACATGGCCTACCTTTCTCAGTTGTGTGATTTAGCCGTTCTATTTCAATTGCTCCCATTTTCTTAAAAGTTTTTGGGTTTTTTTCCATAAGAGACTCTTAATCTCAGGAAACAAACTGAGGGTTACTGGAGGGGAGGGGGTAGGAAGTTTGGGGTGGCTGGTTGGTGGACATTGGGGAGGGTATGTGCTATGGTGAGAAAAAAAATTTAAAAAAAGGTTTTGGGTTTTTTTATTTTGTTTTGTTTTTGTTTTTCTAAGCAAGATAGCTACAGTTTTCACATTGTCCAGTCAAATGGGAATTTTTCTGTCCTAACTATATTTGATTTTCTGAGGCCTCTAATACTTTACAAGTGAGATAGGGCTAAACTAATATTAACATCTGAGATAAGTTACCTAGCCTTGTTAACATCTATTTTTTTAAAGTTCTAAAATGGGGGGAAGTTATAAAGCATCATATAACATAATTCTTGGCAAAAATGCCTACTCTATGAGAAGTAGCATTATTAATTCTACTTAATATTCTGTTTGGCTTCCATGGTGCCTCACCCTCTTTGTTTACTTCCTATCCATCATATCTTCAAGTCATTTCACAGCCATAGGTTTTGTCAAGGTTGTTGTATTGACGTTGGAACTTGGGCCTTATTCTTTGCATTCTACATAATTACTTTGGGGGAGCTTGTAGTCATTGCTTTAGCTCCCAAGTCCATGTACATGTCCTGATTCCCTTTGGGCTGGTTCCCCTTCATCCACTGCCCATGGGTACTTCCACTTAGGTAATCTCAAAAGCTCCCACATTTTTTTTTTAAAGATTTTATTTAGGGACATCTGGGTGGCTCAGTTAGTTAAGCATCTGCCTTTGGCTCAGGTCTTGATCTCAGGGTCCTGGTATCAAGTCCCATATTGGACTCCCTGCTCAGTGAAAAGCCTGTTTCTCTCTCTGCCTGCCACTCCCCCTGCTTGTGTTCTCTCTCTCTCAAATGAATAAATAAAATCTTTTTGTAAAGGTTATTTATTTATTTATTTATTTGTCAGAGAAAGAGGGTGAGTAGGAGGGAGAAGGTGAGAGAACCTGAAGCAGACTCTGCACTGAGCCCAGAGCCTGAACTGGGGCTTCATCCAAAACTGTGAGGTCATGACCTGAGCAGAAACCAAGCGTCAGATGCTTAACTGACTGAGTCACCCAGGTGTCCCTACAAAGCTCCCAAATTAAACATTCTCAAATAAAATTTGTCCCTTTTCCTCCCAAAGTATTTCTCTATCTTGGTTATCCCAGTAACATTACTGAACCACACATGCGGCATTATTTTCTGTGCTATACTTGGAGAATGGGGATGAGAAAAAAAAATATTACTTTGATTTTTCTTGCTGATGGATCTCTCTGAGAACACAAGGTATTTCTACACCATGTTTTTAACCCTTCACCACACTAGCATTGCTTATGCTCAGTTGTTTCTGTACATCTGCTTCTTCCCTCCCACAGACTCACAGCTCCTTCCAGAGAATAAGTCTTTATCTTCCGTCCTCCCAGGGTCTAGCTCAGTGCTTGGCACAGTTTTAAGTGAATGCCCATATTAGATTATTTTTATATTATTGTGTGAGGTTGAGACCTCATGTGGGGAAACAATGGAAAAGTTTGGTTCTTATTGCTTTTATAGCTGTGGAAAGCACTTGTGAATGCTTGGATTAATTGCAGTTTCAAGGTAAATTTAAAAAAAGAGATAAGGCTAGAAGTATTTCATTTGGTTAAAAAGGGAGTAGCTATAATTTTACCATTGTCATCATCATCAACCTTAATTGAAGAGAAAAAATATATAAATATATGCATACTCATTTGCTCCTTTATTCTCATAAAATTTATTAAATTGTGTAGATTCAAACTCATCAAAGAACATCTCAAATAATTTCAGTTTTGTATATCAATTATAGCTTCAGAAGGCTGTTAAAAAATAAATAAAAGAATGGTAATTACAACTCCACTTAGTATAGGAAAGCCCATTAATCGCAGTGACAAATTTTAACAAAATTTTCTCCTCTCACCGAAGAGATTTAGAAACTGGACAGAGAAATGAGATATGTATATAAATGGCTATACGTGAAAAGCACCCTGCATTGAAGAGGAGTAGCAGGAGTTTTCCGGAAGCAGGCAGAGTGTCAGATGTACAAATCAAGGGAGGCAGAGTGCCTGGGTGACTCAGTCAGTTAAGGGTCTGCCTTCTGCTTAGGTCATGATCCCAGGGTCCTGCGATTGAGTCCCTCTTCAGGCTAACTGCTCAGCAGGAAGTCTGCTTCTCTCTCTCCCTCTATCCCTCACCCTGCTGCTCCTGCTGTCTCTCCCTCTCAAATAAATAAATAAAAACTTTCAAAAAATCAGGGGAGGGTGGAGAGTGAGTATGAACCGGCTTTCAGCATCAGCAGGACGGCAACACGCAGCAATAGGCATGGTGGGAGTAAATGTGAGAGTCCATGTGCAAGCAATACAATGAGGAGGTAGTGGATTCAGGGATGCATGCATGTTAGCCAACAGGTGGGTATTTTGGAATCACTGGAGCGGAGGAGGATCCACATGGAATGAGGCAGATGCTGAGCTTTGATGCAGAGGTTGCCTGGGCTGTGGATGGTATTCATACCATCCCGTGGAGGGTCTGATTCTTGGTATAAATAAGAAAGGCTTTAGAAGTTATATTCAGTTTCCTGAACCTGATATGAATTCTAGTCTATGATTTTCTCAGTAAAAAAATAAAAACAAAAACAAGTAAAAAACCAGAACAAAACAAAACATGGTTGTTGCTTATCATACTGGTCGCTTTATTTTGTTGGGAGTGGGGTTGCTATTGTCCTCATTTTTATTTATCTTTGAAAAATTAATACAATCACGTCAAACACTGTTAAAAACGTATATGAAGATAGGTAGATAAAAGTCTCCGGACATACCTGTGTCCGACAAAACTGGGTCCCCATCTCTTCTTGGCCTTTTGGCTAAGATCAAATGTAAAACGAGGTCCCCTCCCTGGGAGCAACTCATTTACAGTCTACTGTGTATGGTTTGGAGATACTCTACAAGCATTCAAACATACATAGATGTTTTCACACATACTGGCGTAAGGAGAAATATTTTGCGTCTTGCTTTTATCACTTAACAACCTATCTCTGTGATCCCTTCAGATGAGCGCATATAGAACTTCTTCATTCTTTGTTAGGATGTAGAAAATTACCTTGTGTGGTGTATGATTGCTTCTTTAACCCGTCTTTCACTAATAGCAGTTTAGGTTACGACTAATCAAGGCCATTTTTAATGGCCTTGATTAGTCGTAACCTAAAGAACTCCACGCATTCCACAGTTTGCAAATGTTTGAGTACATGTATAAGGAATTTCTAGAAGTGGGGGCTGCTGAGTCAAAACATATGAACACTTGCTATTTTTAGAGATAGCGTCAAATTGTCCTCTAGAGAATTTGGACCAATATATACAGTCCAATCAGCAATTAAAAGACTGGCTTTTTCCAAACACTCTTGTCAAAATAGTTTTATTAATCTTTTGATCTATTCAAGCCTAATTAAAGAAAAAATGGTATCTTGGTCTAATTAATTGGCATCTTCTATCAGCTTTATCTAAATTCTTTAAATATTAATGTGCTTGGTGTTCATGATTATCATTTTCTAAATATTCAGCATTTTTTAGTATTTAGTATTCACCTTTTAACATGGGAGTTGTTTTAGCACATTGTTGTCTTTTGTTATTTGTTCTTGTTGTTATTCAATTTCCCAGTGGAGAAGTTAATTGATTTCCTAGCTTTTGTATTGATTCTAGTTTTGCCTCATTGTGATCAGAGAATATGGTCTGAATTATTTCTGTTTGAAAACATATTGAGAGTTTCCTCGTGGTCATTTATTTGGAATGTTCTATGGATCATCTGAAAAAAATATTTACTGACAGTTATCAGGTTACAGAGGTTAAATAGATCTACTATACCAGCTTTTAAGTTATATTATTTCAGTCATCTATATACTTCTTTTGGCCAACTTGATCTTTCATGAAATGAAAGAGGGGAATCACATTCTACTATCAATTTGTTTCTGTGTATTTTCCCACAGACTTTCACTTCTTTTTCTTGATACATCTTCCTGTTATAAGAATTAGGCCTATACAAATGTAAGAAAAGCTGAAGAAGTGAGGGACAGCAGGTGGCAGTGGGAGGGTCAGGTCAGAAGTTGTCCCCTTGGACCAACTATCATGAAACACAGAGTAGAAAACAGTGGAGACTTTCAGACCCTTCTGAGGAGACGTCACGTTCAGTTGCTGAAGGGAGACTGAAATGGGAGCTCAGGAAAAATAGAAGGAGGTGGCCTCTTGGAGTGAGCACCTCTGGGGACCACTGACAGTTAACAGGGCCAGCCGTGGGGAGTAGCTGGCTCTGGAGTGGAGGGCAGTGAGGACAACTGAGCCCAACCATCTGTCTTTATGTCCAACCATGAAGACCTTACAGGGGATGCCTTTCAGTACACCTGCCAAATCCCCCTGAAATCACCCTTCTGACACCCTTCTGACACATAGGAAAAGGAAATCTGGACAAATATTATTTCCTGGATTAACAAAGTTGGCTCA
Source organism: Enhydra lutris kenyoni (assembly GCF_002288905.1). Taxonomy (NCBI): domain Eukaryota; kingdom Metazoa; phylum Chordata; class Mammalia; order Carnivora; family Mustelidae; genus Enhydra; species Enhydra lutris. Next base: position 556,034 of record NW_019154162.1, read on the forward strand.
GTACAATCCAGCTCACTTTGCTTATTATCTTATTTCTAAACTCTAAATTATTTATTATAGGTGTGTCTCTCCTATACAACATAAAATTGGGATTTGCTTTTGTCTAATCTTGGAATGTCTTTTTTTCACTTAATAGGTGAGTTTAGCTATATAGAATTTATTGCATGGCAGAAATATTTTTTGTTAGTTCCTCAAATATTTTCCATACACTTTTATTCCTTGTAGCTTTAGAAAAATATTTCTCCAAGTACTCTGTAAGTTCTTGGCTTTGTTTTATTTATTTATGTATTTGTTTATTTGTTTACTTTAATATTTTATTTATTTGACAGAGAGAGAAAGAAAATGAGAGGAGGAGAGGGGTAAGGGGGAGAAGCAGGCTCTCTACTAAACAGGGAGCCAGACACAGGGCTTGATCTCAGGACTCCAGGAACACAACCTGAGCTGGAGGCAGACACATAACCCACTGAGGCACCCCTTGGCTTAGTTTTATTGACATATCTGTTTGCGTCTGTGTGTGTGTGCATGCATGATCACCTGTGCAGGTGCAGAGTGGATATTCATTTTGAGTAATTTGAAAGGCTAATTTTTTTGCTCTTGTAGTTAACTATAGAGCAACGGTTGTATCTAGTATCCTTCATCCTCTCTTTCATTGAAGGAAAACCTCTGGTTATGATCTGATTACATTACTTTTTCCTCTAACTCACACTTACCTGTCACCACCTGATCTTAGTGTATTATGTGCTCTTTCTCAGTGTTTACATTTATAACATTGAATATACTTATTACTTTATTATTTGAAGTTTTGGTGTTTAACAACAGTCTGTAAAGAATGACTTCCTCTCACCTTCTAATACTTTTGCCCTCCTGAACTTTCTCCTTACATCTCTCTCTGTCCTGTTAGTGTTTGTTACATGGCTTGTATTTCTTTTCTTTTCTTTTTTTTTTTTTTAATAATTTTTGTTTATTTATTTATTTAGAGAGTGTGTGAGTGGGGAGAGGGATAGAGAGAGAGAAAGTCCCAAACAGACTCCACGTGGCTCAACTAACAGAGCCACCCAGGTGCCCCCATAATTTGTGTTTCTTATACTGCTGCTTCTCAATGTTTTCATGTCATTTCTCAGAAAAGAAGAGGAAATGCCTACTTCACTCTGTCATATGCACATTAGAAGCACATGGGAAATTTTTAATATGTTCAAAATAAATGATTCCCAAATTTGATCCTTTAGATATTAAAACCAGTTCATCTGCCACAGAACATGCTGCTTTAAGTCACACATAAGTTTGTGGAAACCCCGCAGTGGTGAACCACCTTTTCAGTACAAATATAATAGCAATTTCCTTAATACATTTCAGAAACCAAAAAGTAATCAGAAAATGTGTTTTCAAGTTGAGGTCATAAAGCTCATGCATGTGCCTCACAGGAGATTTCCTTAGCCTCTTGCTTCAGCCCGTGTCCTCTTTATGTGCCCACAAGTCTAACAAACCAGATTACTACCAAGTTCCCATCACATTAAAAGCACAAAATTAGAATTTTCGAGAACTGTATTGAGTAAAACTTACATCTTGGCGGAAAGCTTAGGCAATCCTAGGAAACATAACAATACAAGGTCATCAGGACCAGCATCACGAGTATGCACCAGAAGGGTTTCTATTTTGGCACCCTCGAAATTATTAATAATTTTACCTTTGAATTTGTACTTTGTGAGTGATGTCCAGTGGGACAAAGAAGCACGTGCTGGGGGCTTAGAACCTTGGCTCGCAGATGGATTTTGAGCTGCCAACTTCCCCACCCACTGATGCTCCAGGCTCCCACTCCTGGCACCCACATAGGGACAGCTGCCACCCTCCACTCATGGCAAGACCTGGGTGCACACATGGAGAGAGTTAGGAATAAACACACATTTCACAGCATCTCAAGGTAGGGCATGACAGAGCTAACTTTATGCCAGGTGAGTAACACAAAGGCACATTAGTCAGGTGCCTCTTACTCAATGGAGGCAAAACTCTTATTCAGTCCTACTGCAGATCCCAACCATGTCCTGGAACAGACTTTCCAGTCGCCTAGGGGCTGCCTACTTGCCATTAATTGGTATGCAGTCCCTTGGGAAGGGAACACCAACTTTCTCACTAAGGCCTGGTCACGGTTTATCTGTTAGACAGCTGGCAGGAGGACAGCTGGTGAATCCACCAGCACCTGCGAGAATCTGTACTCACCCAGCAAGTATCCCTTTGCCTGGCAGAGTGTGACATTAAATAAAAACAAAACAAAACTAAACAAAACAAAAAAAAACAAAGCAAACAAAACAACCACTGTAACAGGTCAAAGACACTAGGAAGAAAGGAAAATAAATGTATATGTATTTTAGCACTTTTAATGGCCCCTTTTTCTGTTTCTTTCTTTTTTTTTTTTAAAGATTTTATTTATTTATTTGACAGATGGAGATCACAAGTAGGCAGAGAGGCAGGCGCAGAGAGAGAGAGAGAGAGGAGGAAGCAGGCTCCCTGCCGAGCAGAGAGCCTGATGCGGGGCTCGATCCCAGGACCCTGGGATCATGACCTGAGCCGAAGGCAGAGGCTTTAACCCACTGAGCCACCCAGGCGCCCCTCTGTTTATTTTTTTTTAAAAAGGACCCAGGTTTTTATTTTGCAGTGGGCTTTTAAAGGCATGTACTCAACTGTGTAAGTAATTTAGGTACAAGACAAACTGCTTTACTAATGGTTCTAACTTTTATTGCTTAATTCCATGAAATTATAAAAAGCACTCAAGAACGCTATTACAGATTATACTCTGGAGGCTGAATACACGGAGAGGTAGGAATCAGAGTTTTGTTGTTTGCTTGCTTCAGTAAGTCCAGTCACGTGCAGGACATCTCTCCAGGTTTTGATGGTCTTTCTGTCAGCTCAGTGGAAGCATCTGGATTCCTATTTGCGTCATCTTCCCATTAAATCAGCTGTACATATGCGTGGACTTCCTCCTTGGAGTTAAGCACAGGGCTCCCTATTTAGGAGTGGGTGATATTCAAGGAAAGATAACATGCTGAATAGAGATTGCACTTGTGAAGCTCTGTGGGGGCTCCTACCATCAGTGAATCCACGCGCATATTGTTGGCACTCTCTTTGGACCTGGGAGGGGGGAGGTTAAGACAATAAAGAACTTTGTTGTCTTCGGGAACTTGGAATCAAATTGGCAGCCAAGCACACACGCACAATTAAGGAAAAGCAAACAAAAAGCTAATACATTCATGGTGCCGCCAAATGAGCCACACCATCAGAGAGCTGAGGGAAGAGAGAACTGCGCCATCTGCATGGCACAGCGCTAGCAGTTCCGTATGTGACTCCGTTTCTTCCTTCCACACATCCTGAGAGATGGCGATTGGTATTCTCACTTTACAGACAACGTGACTGAGTCACAGACAGCTGAGGTTGCTCGCCAGGGTCACACAAGTAGTTGTCATTCAAAGGCAGATCTCTGTGACCTTAAGGCATTCCACTTTAAGAGCTTAACTCCCAAGGACAACTGTCTCTATTTATTCAGTACATTTACCATTCAAAGAATGCTTCATCTATTACCTCATTTGATCTTCACAAAGGCCCTTGGTAAAGAGCTCACCACCAGAAAGGGGAGCTGGGGACACAGAGGGGGTGAAGGACCCAAGTTCATTATCCATTCACACGTGTGGCTCCTCTGATCTCCCACGATCTCTACTTGTCTGGTAAATGAATGGACTGAAAAATGACTGTATAATCAAAGTGCAAATTGTCCAGGGTGGTACTGTATGAATAATTTATGTAGCATAAATACTGCTGGATAGAGCACTTAACTAAACCCTTGATCAGATGCCTGTTATTATCTGGCTGGCACACAATCAAAAAATGAAATAAAATTTGGGCAAATTCCATACACACTTGGGAAAGGCCACAGAGAGCAAAGGAAGAACAGAAAAAGAAGAAAAAAAGAAGGGAAGTATTGAGAGTTTAAAATGAATGTAGATTTCTGGGACTGCTGAAAGCCCATTATGAAAACAGGCTAAAGCATCACAGCATATCTTAGAGTGAAATTATATGTAGTGACTGTGATTGCAGATAAACCAGAGTCTTTTTCTGACTGTGGGTTGGGGGTTTGGTGTCTCCTACATTTTCTGCTTGTAGCGACTGATTCTGACATTGTCCCCAGGCTCCATATCGCCTGTACGTTGACAAGTAGGAGTCCATTACAGTGTATATTTGACAATTCATGGAACATAAAATTATTGATCTCTCTGAGACCCTCAAATCATTCTCACCTCATGCGCCATGAGTGGTTTGGATGCCTGGAAATAGCCCTCATGAAGAGATTACAAAATGCCTAAAACAAAACCAGAACGGCAGCCATGGTAAGAAATAACTGAGTGTTCAAGTCTCCGAGGCCCTGGGCAGATGATATATCGGGGGTGTCATAAAAATTTCTGTTAATACCACATTGTCTTCTTTCTGGACTTTATCCACATTAATCATAGCGTCAGTCTCCCTTCCAAGTAACAGCTTTCATATCTGACTTCACAATTTCTCCAAATGCGGAGCTCTGAGTCACCAGCTTTTGTCTGTCCAGGGATCCTTCATTGGCGTGTAGTCAGCACACCCACTGCTATGGTATTGTTCAGGCCCCTCCCACTTCTCTACCGTCTCTAGACATCCCTGATGGGTGACAACATCGTCAGTGATTTTTCCTCACTGAACCTCAGAATCCTACCTTCTGGAGTTTGCTGGAATCTTGTGCTGCTATAATACAATAGTAGTATCTGACGTGTCTTCCTTAAGAAATTTAAACGTCTTGAGGGCTGACGGAGCACATTTCTCTTCCATTCAGGTTTTTGTACATGAACCTGGCTGGCCCAGTTGTCAAGTGAAAAGAACACACTGATACCTGACACTGGGCGGCTTCTTTAATGTCCACAAGGGTTACCTTCCAGTTCACTTATTTTGGTTTGTCATTCCTTGATATTATGTTCCCTAGTTCTCAAAGACATTGATTTCCCATTCTAGCTCCTAGTATTTTCCTTGAGTTGACTCTGTACCATAGCCTGATGTTCAGATCAGATCCAGAGCTCTGTCTCAAACATAAAACATTGTTCTCCCTCTGATTAGAACCTTCCAAATTCCCTTTATGAGATGTTCTGACCACCTGCCTTGCTCAAAAGACCCATGTTAGCTGAGCCAGCTTGTCACACTCTTAAAGAAGACAAATTAGATATCATCCTTCTTTACAAAATAGAAGTGCTTGGCTTAAAATGATGTATTACAAAGTGATCACCTGTGTAGTATTCATTCATTCATAACAAGGAATATTGCTGCCACCCAAAAGACCCTGAGTAGACCTCCCTTGCCACCTCCTCCCTCTTCCTAAAAGCCTCCCCTACTATTGTAGTAATCATTTTCATGTTTGTTTCTTTGTTTTTATGGTTTTATCTCTGCAGAAAGCATCCTTAAGCACCATTTTTAACTATATAAATAGAAACATTTTGTATTTGGCTTCTTTTGCTCTATATTACTTTCTTTTGAGATTCTTTCAAGTTGTTATTTGTCACTATAGTTCATTAATTTCTAATAGTAATTAGGGAAAAATTCACTAAAGAAGATTGCATACGCAACTGACAATAGATATAAAAATTTTTTAAATCCTCACACTATCAAGACCAATAATATCAGGTGTTATACTGCCAGTGGGAATGTAAATTTATACAGACACTTTGGAAACCAGTTTGCTATTACATAATGAAATTTGAAATGTGCTTACCCATGGCGTGTGACTTAGCGAATCTACTCCTAGATGTCCCTCTCCCAGAAAGGCATGCACAATTTATACCAAGAAACATACACAAGAATGATCATAGTATTATTCACAGTATCAAAAACTGGAAACACTCCAAACAAATCAAAAGTAAGAGACGAATTATTATATTCATACAATGAATTGTAGTGTATGAGAAATCTGAGTTTTAAAGATTTTTTTGTGTATGGGGTACCTGGGTGGCTCAGATAGTTAAGCATCTGCCTTCAGTTCAGTTCATGAGCTCAGGGTCATGGGATCAAGACAAGTGCTGGACTTTCTGCTCTACTGGGAGTCTACTTCTCTATCTCCCTCTCCCTCTGCACCCCCCCCCCCAAACTTGAGCTGGCTGTCTTTCTTTCTCAAATAAATGAATAATAAAATCCTTAAAGTTTTTTGAGTACTTTTTTGTACAGGTGTTATGTTTCTCACATTACACAAAGGCTAAAAAAAAAAAAAAAAACGCAAAACACAAAACAGACTTCATTTAACAAATTTAATTAGAAGAAGCACTCTACACCCCCATGCTGGGTAAATGAACTGCTAGGTCTGTTCAAGCCTTCTGCCCATTTTTCTATTGGATTATATAAGTTTTCTTTTCCTTTTTTTTTTTCCATGGGAATTCTATATATATTCTAGGTAGAAGCTCTTGGTCTATCATGTGTCAGAAATATCTTCCCCCATCCTGGTTTTTGTTCATTCACTCTTTTAATTAAGTTCAAACAGATATTCGTACTTTCAATGATTTAGTTCAGCAGTATTTTCCTTTACAGCATCATGTATCTTATTTAAGAAATCATAAGATAGTTTATCTACAAGCTTTATGTTTTACCTTTCACATTTGAATCTATGATCCTCCTGGACTGTATTTTTGTGGGTGATGTGGAGTAAGGTCACATTTTCTATTTTTTTTCCAATTGTCCCAGAATCATTGAAAAGACCCTCATGTTCCCATAGCTCTACTGTGTCACCTTGGCTTTAAATCAATTGTCTACACATATCAGTCTATTTCTAGGTTTTTAATTCTATTCTGCTGGTCTATTTGTCTAACCTTGAGCCAATATCACATGGTCCTAATTACTATAGTTATAATAATTTTTTGATAGATGAGAGAACAAGTCCTCCCACTTTATTCAAGAGTACCATTAGCCCTTCATGTCTTTTGTTTTAAATTACTATATAAATTTTAGAATCAACTTGTTAAGTTCCAAAAAAATTCAAATGCAATATTGGTCAGGATTACACTGAATCAATACACCAGTTTGGGAATAACTGACATCTTTACAATATTAAATCATGAGCCAATGAATTTGGCTTGTCTACCTCTCTTCATTTATTCAGTCTTATTGTATATTTCTTTTAATAATAGAGTTTTCTACATAGAACAGTGAGCTTTTTTGTTAGATTTATTCTTCGTCATTTTATATTTTTGAGGCTATTATAAATTGTATCTAATTTTCGAATATCATCTCCTAATTATTTGTTGCCAGCACATGGAAGTAGATGTATTTTAGTAAGTTGACCTTGCATCCATCAGCCTTGCTAACTTCATCAGTCCTAATCCTTCATCTATGGATACATATTTTCTGTGTATATAATTATAGCATATATGATTAATGGTAGTTATATATTTTCCTTTCTGATCTTAATGTTTAAATCATTCTTTTTTTTTTTAAGATTTTATTTATTTATTTGACCAAGATCACAAGTAGGCAGAGAGGCAGGCACAGAGAGAGGGGGAAGCAGGCTCTCTGCTGAGCAGAGAGCCCGATGCGTGACTCAATCCCTGGGATCATGACCTGAGCCAAAGGCAGAGGCTTTAACCTACTGAGCCACCCAGACGCCCTTGTTTAAATCATTCTTTTGCTGTACTGCATTGGATAGGTCCTTTAGTACAATGTTCAGTAGAAGGGAACAATGGACAATCTGTTAATTTCTCAGTTAAAAATAATAGCTTTCAAAATTTCATTAGTAAATATGTCTGTTTATACTTACTTGTAGATTCCTTTTATCATATAAATTATTTCCTTTAATACAGGCAATATTTTGTCTCTCTCTCTCTCTATATATGTATGTATGTAATTGTCAAGTGCTTTTTCTGCATCCAAGATGATATTTTCATTTTGTTAATATACTTCTTTTTAAAAATTAATTAATTAATTAATTAATTTTCAGCATAACAGTATTCATTGTTTTTGCACCACACCCAGTGCTCCACGCAATCCGTGCCCTCTCTAATACCCACCACCTGGTTCCCCGAACCTCCCACCCCCTCACCGCTTCAAACCCCTCAGATTGTTTTTCAGAGTCCCTAGTCTCTCATGGTTCACCTCCCCTTCCAATTTCCCCCAACTCCCTTCTCCTCTCTAACTCCCCTTGTCCTCCATGCTATTTGTTATGCTCCACAAATAAGTGAAACCATATGATAATTGACTCTCTCTGCTTGACTTATTTCACTCAGCATAATCTCTTCCAGTCCCGTCCATGTTGCTACAAAAGTTGGGTATTCATCCTTTCTGATGAGGCATAATACTCCATAGTGTATATGGACCACATCTTCCTTATCCATTCGTCCATTGAAGGGCATCTTGGTTCTTTCCACAGTTTGGCGACCGTGGCCATTGCTGCTATAAACATTGGGGTACAGATGGCCCTTCTTTTCACTATATCTGTATCTTTGGGGGTAAATACCCAATAGTGCAATTGCAGAGTCATAGGGAAGCTCTATTTTTAATTTCTTGAGGAATATCCACACTGTTCTCCAAAGTGGCTGTACCAACTTGCATTCCCACCAACAGTGTAAGAGGGTTAATATACTTCTTTCTACTGATTAATTTTTGAGTATTAAACCAACCTTGCATTCTAAATATACCCAAACTGCTCATGAGAAATATTTATATATAAATATACATATATATATATATATATATATATATATATAATATCAATGGCATGATATTATGATAATAGTATATAATTATTATGGTGTTATATCATGACATATAAAATCAAGATTTCTATATATCCTTTTTAGATATTGCTAATTCAGTTTTTAATATATCTCTGCCTCTGCTTTCAATTAACACAAACCCAAAACAATGAAGACAAACATTGATTTTTTTCAAAGGGCTGATTTCTTTAGGTATAAACAAAGAACTGACAGGAGGGAAAATGTGGGAGCAGTTACTTCCAAAAGAAGGTTCAGACCAGACTGTGTCTCAGATCGTGGGTCCTCCCTCTGCTTTTAGAACAGGAATAAAGTCAGCAGCAGACATTCGCACTAGAAAATGCTGGATAGGGGGCACTGCCTGTGAGGGTGTGAGTCCTCCCACCTCAGCCTCCACAGCAGGAGCACAGGACCTGTTACTTTCCTCAAGGTTGTAGGAGGACAGGGGGTGACTTTTCTTCTGCCCAGTTATTGACACAAAGGAATTTGAGAGAAGGGAAGGGGTGACAGGAGCTGTGCTAGTAGCTTGCCATCCTCACCTTACTTAATTACACCCATGTACTTGGCCTTCTGAGGTGAGCTTTGCTGTTGGTCTCCATTTTGGTGGCTCAACATGGGCTTCCTGGTTGTGCATGGAGCACCACAGATACTTGGAGTTCTCTCAAGGTGGTTGTGCTCTTCTTAGAAGATGAACGCTTCCTTTCTTACTTGATTTTAAATGTGTAGCCCAGAACTCCTAGACATTTTGGGATGTTTCTATCATGAATTTTGCATTTGCCTATGAATAACTTTCAAATATCTGCATTTCTGTTAACACTACCTTAAAGAATGGCTCTTCTTTAGGATCAATGTCCTCTGTGACCATCTTCCTACATCATCCTACTTAGTTATGTATTTCAGGGTTGCATATATTTCCCCATCAAACTTGGTTCTAAATCCAATACAGCTTTCTGCAACTGAACTAGAATCCCAGGTGGAAGGCCAGGACTTTTAAGAAAATGAAACAGGGTTACAATTTTAAACACAAGTTTTTGGCTTGTTTTGCCAATGTTTCTATTTTATTGCCCTCAAAACTCGAAGGGATTTCTTGAATTACTTTCTCCCCTTGAATTACTTTCTTCCTGCTTCCCTGAAGAGTGCTACAGAAACAGTATCAACAGAATTCTCCAAGTGTTGCTTCAGCTTACCTTCTCCTTACTTCCTTTTGATTTTCTGGTTTGACTTTCAGAGGATGCAAACCAAATCAACAATTTCAGTCATCCTAGGGCAGAAATCTGAGGCTGAATCCGGCCCCTTTACCAGAAGCTTCACCTCTTCTCAAAACTTCCTCATTCCACTTTCCTAGTTGGTATTTCTCTATCACTATTTAGCATACTGTATATTTTATTTAATTAACCTATCTCTTCTCCCCTCCCTTACCAGAATATAAACTCTATAGAGGCGATATTTGACTAGAATTATCCCTGATGCCTAGAGCAGTATATGGCATTTATAGCATATACTCAAAAAATATTTGTGAAGATAATTATCTCAATATAAAACGAAATGCATTTAATTCTAAATTATCTAGGCTAGTGTGGGGTGAGGAGTTAGGTTGAAGGGTGGGGGAAAGGGATATTCAAACAATCTGTGATGAAGCATACTGATACAATGAGTATTCATCATCATAGTGATTACTTAACACGAATCAAACGTACTCTCATCCTAAGAAGGACTTGTCCAAGAGAAGAGAAGTTCCTTCTGTAACATCTCTTCTTCAGGAACCCTTACTGAACTCCTCTCCTCTCCTGTACTCAAGCACAAATCTGACTGCAGCACTGAGACCAGTGGTCCTCAAATGAAAATTCTTGAGTCCCTGCTCCAAGGTGACTAGACCAGAACCTCTGGGAGTGGGATTCTGAGCAACATGGGCTTCAGGCTTTCCAAAGGTTCTGATTCGTGCTCAAGTTTGAGAACCGTTGGTCTATGTTTTATCTTAAAATCACCCTATTTCTGTTCTGAGAGGATTTTAAAAAAGAAGATCATGACTATGCAACGTGTTCATATGAATATGTATTAGACACACACACTAAATACGCACACACATGCACACAGGCATTTAAAAGCCAAATGTATATCTATATCCTCCACTGTTTTGATAATTGAAGAGTCTTATAAGCCACAATACTTGCCTGGGATTGTCATTTCTGTAAGCTACATGTCTTGCATTCAACTTAGAAGAGCTGACAAGTTATTCTCAGACCTGTCCCTTCTAGAGGACACCCTGTCATGGGGCTGATTGAAGGGATAGGAAACAGAGTGCAAAAATAATGAGACTTATTTCCCATTAAGGAAGTGACATGACAGTAAGCCAGTTTGCTTCTTAAATCATTGTGACCAGGTTTGCTTGGGGGAATTCTGTACTTTACAGAGAACATAGAAAGAGTGCTTTGGAGGGGGATAAGTGTAGTGGAAGGTCAAGGAAAAATAGCTCTGTGATAGAGCTCATGCTTTTTCACTCAAGCTGCCTATTCTATGACTTATGGAAACCTGATACTGGTATTTTAGAGAGATGAGCAAGTGAGGAGAATTGATAGCTGCTAAAAGCCCACTATGGACTGAGTGTTTACATATGTATCTCAATCTTCATAATGACATACTGCCTAAAATTACATCTCCATTTTAGAGAAGGAAACTGAAGTTTACAGCAACCATATAATTTGTCCAGGATCATAGATCTAGTTAATGCGGGTCATTCATTAACAATTATTGTTGGACACTCTAAGGCAGTGATGCTCAAACTTGGAACCACCTCAAGGGCTTAAAACATACTGATAGCTAGGGTCCAACCTATAGTTTCTGATTTAATTGTTCTGTAGAACAACTTGGGTGTGGGGGTATTGAAAGGGTCCTCCGATCACTCCACTACACAGCCAGTTTGAGGACATCTGCTCTGCGGATAGAGCACAAGGTTCAGTGAATGTCAGAGTCTGATAAAAGTGACAGGCACAGTAGTTATGGTACAGAGCCAGGAGTGGTGTCTAATAATAATAGTGACCTGAGGGTGCCATGGGAGCACACAGTAGTTGCTCCTCAACAAGGCTGCTTGTCCCTGCTCAGAAGTAAACAGACTTAGGAAGAACAGAGAGCCAAAGAAGGAGAAAGGATATTTGTGGCAGAAACGGAGTTTACACAAAGTAGGGAGGAGCAAAGATGAGCTAGAGAGAACCATTTGGCATCCTTGGAGCATGAGGAAATGACAAGTGAGGAAGAGGAAAAAAGCCAGGTCTGCAGAAGTATCTCTGAAGGGCTTGAGGCAAAAGAGGAATCTTAAAAGATGGGTGGAATATGAAGAGCTTTAGAGGAAATGAGGTTAGCTTTAGGGGAAACTAGAGTTAAAAAGAGTTTAGAAATTATCTCACCTCATCAGTTTATTTTACACATGAGGAAACTGAGGAGAGAAGTTTTAGCCAGACTGTCCCAAACCAACAACCAAATCATGTCAGGGGCAGAGCCCCCATATAAACTTGGAGACTTTCAGAAAAGTTTCAACCACTGAAGTGCCATCAGAAGAAGTTACATTAATGAAAGCAGAATGATCCTTGTGTGTCTGAGTGAAAATATTGGTTTTACAGAGAAAAGTAGACACCAACTGAATGGAGACAAATATGCTTTTATCTTGTTATAGGGCCTCAGAAAAAGTCCCAGGCATGTATTCACCCATACTCTGGCCTTGTTTCCAAAGATGTTCTTCTTTAAAAATTTATTTATTTATTTATTTATTTAAACACAGTTGTACATGGGAGGTCTATGTTTTCAATCTGCAGCTTCAGTGTGGTAAAAGTGAATAGATTTTGGGAACACGGTGGTGTTCCCAAATGGTGGGATTTGGGATATTTGGTGGATTTGGGATATTTGGACCATCCAATGTGTCTCTAGTCTTGGCTACCTCCATCTTACTGTCAGTGTTTCTTCAACTTGAAAGGATGGGAGGTTTTGGTATTAGTGCTCTACCCACTCCACACATACACACACACACACACACACACACACACACACAGGTGTGCACATATATCTAAGGCCATTGCTTTGAATGAAAACAATTTTATAAGCCTCCATGAGTATCTTCACTCGGTCTGCATTAGGTACAGACTGACCATTTAAGCACATTTCATCAATACAAACCACTGATGAAAAAAAATGCAACACCTCCTCCCCAGCTGGCTTTCTAGCACATTTTTACATTTTCCTTCCCTGCTTCCCATACTTATTTTCATCCCCAAAATATTTCAGAGGCTTTCTCCTTTCTCTGTATTTTGGTTTCACTGAAGTCTGCACAGTCAACACAATGATTGCTTATGTCTGGCTTCCAGGATTTTTGTCATTATTGAGGATTATCATTATTGAGGATAAATACAAAACCAAAGCACATGCTTTTGTGGTCAAATGCTGAATTGGGCTTTAGGAGAGTCTACATTTGGGAAAATTCTGGCATATTTTGAGTCATGAGATGTTATCAGAGGAAATGAGGTAAGGATCTCATTATCCCCGTGCCCCAACCCAACCTGAATTATCCAATGCACCCAATTTTTTCAGTCCCCATCAGGACCTGGATTTTTCTCTACCACTACAAACCACATGTTGATCTTTCCCTTATATGAACATCAGCTGAGTTTTATAGTGTGTACCAAACAATTTAGCACTTAGCGCTAATTAAATGAGGTTAAATCACTTCTGTAGAAGTGCCTGCTGTGAACTGTGGTTGACAGATGCACGGGACTATTACCACCCTTAATTAGATTAATTGCCTTTTGTATGTTCATTCTTTCTCCTCGACTCTTGTGTAAACTCTCTACTGGAGGTTTATATCAGCTAATTCATGATGGAAAGACAGAAGATGCTAAATAGCTGTGGATTAATGAAAGATGGGATTTCTTGGAGGGTCTGATCCATGGCTCCTTATAGAAGGTAGTCTCATTTCCTCCTGCCGCCATTTTCTCCTTGAAAATTCTTGTTCATCCCTGCAAAGGAACAATGCCAGAATTCTAGCCAGCTATATTTAGACAGCCAGAAATGAAATAACTGTAACATGATTGATAACCTTAAGTCCAGGGAAATGATATTACTAATTAAATCGTGAAACATTAGGCAGCCTGTCAAGCACAGATATATTTAAAGTCATAACAGCTCTTGCTTATTTTTAAAGAGTTTGCATATTGAATGATTCTGGTAAAATTGTTTCTATTTATCAGACCAAGTATAAAGTGCTCATTTCCATGGTATCTGCAAGCATAACAGGCAATCTAAGAGAAATCCGGGTCCAAGAGAGCAGCAATGCAGAGAACTGGTCGGGTTCTATGAATCTGAGCCTCACTCAATTTTTGGAATTAGAAAATCTAATACTTTACAGCTTCTAGAAGCAAAGTGTGCGGGTGAGGTTAGTGGAAGGGAAAGATAGAAATAACCAAGCTACAATTTACTGAATGCCTATTTTGTGCCAGGCTCATCCACAGATTACTAACCTTACCAGTCCCATTTCTCAGATGAGAAAACTAAGCACAGAGATGGGAAAAGAAAAAAAAGCAAACAAAGATCATTTCCCCCTCATGGTGCAACTAACAAGGGACAGATCACGCTTTGAACTGACTGCTCGCTGAAGCCAGTGTTGGAGCTCCTTCTGCTAGCTGAATTCCACTTCCTCTGAGGGATCTTTCTTCTATGCTTGCTACCTTTATGTCCAGTAAAACCCATAAGTCTGATGATAAGAGAGGCTAAGAAAAAAATTTATCTCACATGAAAGAGTAGGTGAGGGTATAATTCTTCTTCAGAAGTGATCACATTCATGAATTAAATCCTTTTAAGGGATAAATCTCTAAAGCCAGAGAGGAGTGAAGAACACTTGGTGGGCTCTAGGGTCAAGCAGATCTTTTGTCCCACTGGCAGGTCAGACAGAGGACGGTATGACCACTGACATACTACTCCTCAGTTAGAGGAGTTTTGTCCCCTTCTTTAGAATGGGGTAATGATATCTACTTTGATTGTGTTTAAGAAAAATGAATGGAGATAATGAAGGGGAAGACAGGAGAGAGCAGGACTTCCCAACATTTCCAATATTGCATTTCTGTGAATGTTTGCTTATTCTCTGTTTAAAGATGACCTTTGATATTGCATATTGTACAAATTTTGGCAAAGGTAATAGGCACATCCTACTCCAGCACAAGGTATTAGATTGAGCATAATAAAATTGTGGTTTAAGATGAAAGGCCTGAAAATCATGTTGAATAGGATAAGGAAAGCTTAATTGAAGCTCCAGCATGATTGCTTTAAAATCTCTTTATCTAGGTTTGTTATTTTTCCCATCTGATTGGGAGGGAAGGATGACCCCAGCTGACCTGGCTTACATTCGTTCTAACAGGCTTTCTGTCACTGTTGCAAATGAGTAAACAGATACTGCCCCTAATCCTGAGTGCTGCATAATCACAGTGAATTAAATGCACAGAGGTAAAGAAAGGTCTTTTGGCATTAAATCGCAGCCAGGGACCTCATCTTCATTCCATATCGATTGTCAACTTGCCAAATTCAAGGCTACAACTATTGTTATAATTAGACTTTGAAATCCTTCTTCTGGTTTCTCTTTTTCTGTGACAAGGATTTGCTACTTAAAATTATAAATTGCAAATATATTGCCAGGTCTGGATCTAATCAGCTTTCATCCCCTGCCTAAACCCCAAGAAATTGCTTTTGTTTTCAGTCTTGAATTTGGATGGTTTTAAAGCACTAATTCTGATATGGGGCGGGGTGAGGGGGAACGAGAAAGAGGTGCAGACCCTTTCGTCCGTGGGCAGCAAAGGTCCTTCCCAAGGCCAAGGCAGCATCTTTGGCCTCACCTGACTCTTAACCTCAACATGAACAGCACTGTTATGAGACTTCCACCGAGCCACCTGTCCCCTTCTTTCATGCAAGCTGATTGTTCTACATGAAACAACTGCCTTTTGGCCTATTCATGCAGTGGCCAGATACTTTTGAGAGTGAAAGGAACACTGTTAATTATTATGCTTGAAAAAGATGCATAAACTGAGACCTATCTGGGCCAGCCAGGATATCCTGGTCACCCCACTTATGCTCCCCTCTTCTCCAGTATTCTCTGACACCCTCCAAACATTCATTGTGAGCCCCAGTTTCTTCTTGATATTTAATCCTTTCATTTTTGCATGATTTTTTTTTTTTAATACTTCGAAGATGTACTTTATCCCACCAACTAGGTTTCTAATTTCAGCATAGAGACACTTCTCCTTTAGTGCCTAATAAAGTTATGGGGTGGTCCGAGTAGACATTCAAACACTGACTGAATAAATATACATCAATTAAAACAATTTGGGTGGTTTCCTCTTTTTTGTAAATGGGCAAGAAGAAAGGTCATGCTGGTATAATATTAGCAATCCCCAGAAGTATAAAAATGCCAAGAATAATATTCACAATATTCCCATAAATATTAGTAGCAGTAGCTGCTTTTGAAGTTTGATTTCTTTAGGAAAATCTAACAACCAGGGAAATAGTTGATCTGTTTTCCATTAATATGACTGCTTGTGTTTTAATAAAAGGAGCACTGGCCTAAGGACATTAGTTGACTTGGATTATAGTCTTGACTCTGACGAATGGCTGTGTGACCTTAAATGTGTTATTTCAAGTTGATGAGGCTCCACTTTTCTAATCTCTTTATTGGGTTAGTAAAGCAAATCTTTTTTCTCTAATTCACAACCATGCCCTGATGATGCATTTGATACTATGACCATTAAGATCACATTCTAAATGAAGATGCTTTATCGTTCATCCTATATAGGAATGTTGTAGAGTGTTTTTGATACAGGACAGTTAGTTATTCCCAACTTCACTTGCAGATAAGGAGGTGGAGATGAAGGGTTAAATAAGTTGACTAAGTCCATAACTGCTGAAGCGGGGATTCAATCTCAAGCTCACCAGACTCTGTAATCAGGAATTGAATTGTGTCATTGCTTCAGCAAACCCAACAGTTTCCTCATGGGTAGGTGATTGGAAGTTAATAGATTGGGAATTGATCTCAGGATTCATTGAGCTGCAGTGGTTCCTTGCAGATTCAGTCCAAATGTGTTTTTGTAGGTACAGCTGCAGCACATTCCTTTTATTTCTCTATTGAGGGAAGTGGGTGGTTTCTATGCAGAAGCTAAATGAAAGCCTTTTAGAGGAGAAAAAAAAAAAGGTCCCATAGGTATGTTACAAGCATTCCTTTGTTTACCTACTTTTCCTTCCCACTACAGAAGTTTTAGAAAGTGATTCCATCTCTTATGAAGCCCTTTTTAATCAGTGACAAGGACAATGTTTCACTTAGCTTTCTGTTCCGACACTGCTTCAAGCATAGGCATCTTGGGGTTATGTGTAAAGATTGGAGGAAAACCAAGGGCCTGGTCCTCTCCGGGTAAGACATCAAAGAGGCATGAGCAGAAGTATATTCATAAGTATCGATTTAGTCCATTGAATAGTCCATATCGATTTAGTTCACATTCTTTGGGAATGGGGGTATCCTGCTCTCCCTTGGCAGGATAAAGGAGAATATTTAAGTGTGTTATACAGGCAGTGCCATCAGGTTTAAAAGGAGCCTGTTTTTAGAGTACACCTGAGTGGGAAAGATGTCGACACACCAAATGGGCACTGAAACCTCTCCCATGGCCATAGTCAGAGGAGGGGCAGCCACAGAGCAGGGGTCTCCGAGAACGCAAACCAGAGAGGTAAAGCTAGAGAGACGCAAAAGAGCAGCAGCCTTGCCTAGAGTCAGCCAAAGAGGACTGGGGCTGTGTCAGTGATCAACCATCAGGACCTGAAGAAGGAGGCAGACATTCAAACTGTGAACTGCGCAAAGACCACGCACTGAACCTCAAGCATGCTGGTGCTGAGGCTACGTAACAATTACCTTATTCCTGAGTGGAAAGGCCTGGGTATTTGGACAGAAACTGTTGCTCCTCCTTTACAGATTGCTGACTGAAAGAGCCCATGACCTTGCATGTGGTGCTCACTATAATGAATGGGCATGGTCACTCTCAACAAATCCTTCCGCTGGCTTCGGGAACTGCAGAGTTTATAGCTTGTGTTATTATAGTTAGATATTTGAATATAGTGTACTTGCCCAGCTATTAAGTGTTAAGATTTTCTTGCACAGATAGATATTCCCTATGTAATGTGATCTTACTGTGACTTGCATTTATCTGGCCATATTACATAATATACTTCCAAATGGGTCATCTGACTTTCCCAAATAATTCTATGAGATAAATAGAATCAACCTAATTGACCCCATTTTATAGATCATCCGCTTGGTTAATTATTATTGCTCCTGGCGACATCCAAATATTCAAACCGTATGAACATTAAGTAATTGTGATAAAATAGTAGTAATGCTAAAGTAACAATATGAATAATAACTAATATCTGATGAGCACTCACTATGTGTCAGGCACTTGGCTAACAATTATCTCCATTTCTCACTGGTAAACTGGAGATACAATTACTGTGCTGTCAATTTCACAGGGTTGTTGAAGAGTTAGATGCAGTAATGCATGGCCAAGTGCATTGGCATGTTAAATACCACTCAGTATTAAGTGTTCACTTATCAGCCTTTTGGCTGTACAAACACACTCCTCTCCCTCGCTCACTGAATCAACCATCAGTTTGACTTTTCTCAGGCACCTCTTCTTACATTTCTCTCCTTAATTCCTTAATAGTGATATTGATAGAGCAACAAGAAGGATAAAAATAGTGCATTATTCCATTGTGGAAGCCAGTCTGGTTTACAAAACATTTTATGTATTTCATCTAAAAACCATCACTGTGAAGAGAATAGATCAGATATCATAATCCTCATTTTTCAGAAGAGGTAGCTAAAAGTCAGGAAGACTGACTTTTCTAATTCACGTCGGTAGCGAGGTGGAACTCACACCCAGAGTTTTGTCATTCTCCTCCATAGCTGCCTTTGCTTTAAGTGCCTGTTCCTCTTCCTTCCAAGTCCTTTTTGTCCAGAAGAAGTGCCTGGAAGTGTCCCTCAGCCCTCTTCAAAGCTTCTTACATCAACCAACTTCTGCAATGTTACTTGCCGCCCCAGGTGACCTGAGCTCCCAGACAGTCTGGAGGAGGCTCTCCAACAGTGATCATTTCTTGTCTTACTTCTCACTGGAGGACCTGGTGACACAGATGGGGACTTGGAGGTCACACTCCTCTCTCTACAGGAAATGCTCTCAACGTGCTTATCTCGTTGGAGTATTGGAGAAGATGGAGCTCAAGTGTCCCCTCTCCTGTGAAACCTTTGCCAACACTGTTTCTTCATCAAGTGCTGCTCTCTGTGCGTCCCTTTGTACCCAGCACTGATTTTCCGTGAAGCCGGGCCATGCTTGCCTTCCCCAAGTAGTCACAGATCTGTCCCATGGGGTACACTGTGTAGCCCTTGAAAGGCACTACCACATCTTGGCCTGTCTGTGTCTGTACTCTAGCACAGGAGACACCAAACCCATGGTGGATTTTTGAAATGAATGAATAGAAAAATGAACAAACCAATACACAAAACCTGTGGCCCCTGTTAAAGTGCAAACTGTCTTTTGCTATGGTAGGTAAAACCGCTGTGCTCTGAAGGAAGCTGAAGTGGCGAAAGCAGCCCCCTCTTTTGTCATAGGTCCTTAATTGCTCTTCTTCCCTGCAACATTACTGGTGTAATGTGCTAATTCTTCCTATGTGTCACCTGAATGCATTTTCAAGTGTATGTGGAGCCTAATTCTGGTTTCACTCATTTGTAAAGACTAAAGGTGAGATGTTGTGACAGTTTCACCCCTGTGAATCGATGGGTTTCTTTGGGGTTCTTTCCACGGGGCCATTAGTTACCTCCTCTCACCCTCATTCTCTTCCTGTTGTGAAAAGGAAAAATTACAAGGACAACGTGACTCCTCCATTAAAGGGAGAGAGAGGTGAGATGATTAAAAAAAATGCTTCCCAGACTAATTAGCTCAAGGAAAAGAAAGGGAGGGGGAAGATGGGTAAGTTTTCCTTGACATTTGCGTTAATGAACTGGGGTTCCAGACAGTAACTGTGGGGTCTATAATAAAAATTAGTTTGGAAACAACATTGTAGTGAGTTCTTTTATACGGCAATCTCTTCTTCAGAAAGCTTGCTATTAGTAAAATACCCCCAGTAAGGGGTCTGGCACAATGCTATTTCTATCTCGTAAAATCCATATTGTCTACTTCTAGTCAATAAAACACACTATCTAATAAAACTCAATTGTGCATGGTCCTGGGGCCTGGAAATCATCTGGATAATTGAAATGAAAGACATAGAAATACAAATAATGGCTGTAGTCAATATTCTAATGATCTTCCCCACCTGGTGTTGGAGATGAACCTGTATTTCTCAACACTCTTTCCTGATCTTAGCAGCCAGTATTCCTCAAGAGTCCCCCAACCTGACTCCACCCCAAACCTCATCCTTGTGGAAGACTTGTTATATTTCAGTAAGAGCACTGACTTTACAATCAGACCCACTAGGCTTCCCATTGTGATCTTTCCTCTTCCCGGGTGTGTGAGCTGACATTTGATGCCAGCATTTGACTTTCTTCATTTGTATAATTGGGATAAAAATATCTGCCATAAGATTATTGGGAGAATTGAATTAAAATGAAAAGGACAGGGTTGCCAGCAAGACTTACTCAGCTCCATCTTAATTCCCATTTCTATCTCTTTGAAGCAGAGACGTCCTCAGTAGAAAGGCAAAAGGGACAAGAAAGAAGAGCCTCAAAAACTTGAAAATTGTATAGCAGTTCTCTGCATAAGATAACGGATGTCCAGGCTTTTCGCCTCTTCTGAAGCCTTATAATTACAATTTTCTGAGGATTCATAGCTGCAGGAGAGCAGGGCGTTTCCCAAGCCAGCTCTAGGTGAGGGCCAGGGGTGTACCCAGAAAGCAAGATGAGGGCTGGTGGCTGATGATTCAGCTTTGCATCGAGGCTAGGCGATAGGGAAGAGGAAGAACCTAGGCAGTCTTACATCTCTCCAGGTCTCAATCTTTCCCTCTATGAAGAGATGTATGTTTGGTGCCTTCTTTGCTCTGTGTTTCTCTATGCATATCTACACTAGATTAGTAAGGATGGGCTTGAAGAGAGATAAGAAAAAAATGCATGAACAGCTCAAAGGGAAGGGTCCTAAAAATAACGTAGACATATATTGCAGATATTGAAGGTTGGGCCTCCGAGCACCACAATTAAGTGAATATTGATATAAGGCAAGTCAAATGAATTTCTGGGTTTCCCAGTGAAAAAGTTATATTTATGTTAGCCTATTAAGTGTCAAATAAGTTTATTAATCTATTAATTATGTGTAGAAGAACAGTGTACACACCTTAATTAAAAAATGCTTTATTGTTGAAAATGCTAACCATTATCTGAGCTCTCAGTGAGTTGTAATCATTGATCACAGATCACAATAGCAAAGACAATAATAATGAAAAAGTTAGATATATGCAAGAATTACCAAAATGTGACATAGAGACACAAAGCAAGCAAACACTGTTGGAAAAATGGCACTCATAGATTTGCTTAATGAAGGATTGCCAAAATCCTTTAATTTGTGTAAAAACAAAACAAAACAAAACAAAAAAAACAATATCTCTGAAGTGCAGTTAAGAGAAGCACAATAGGGGCGACTGGGTGGCTCAGTGGGTTAAAGCCTCTGCCTTCAGCTCAGGTCATGATCCCAGGGTTCTGGGATTGAGCCCCGAGTAGGGCTCTCAGCTCAGTGGGGAGCCTGGTCTTCGCCCCCCGCCCCTTCCCCCGCCCCCGCCCCAGCTGCCTGCCTCTCTGCCTACTTGTGATCTGTCTGTCAAATAAATAAGTAAAATCTTAAAAAAAAAAAAAAAAAAAACTCCTTAAAAATGCTTTTAAAAAAAAAGAGAGAGAGAGAAGCACAATAAAATGGTGTACACCTCCATATTTGTCAAAGGGATGTCTTTTTCCCTGTGAAGCTACAAATATGAGTCTCTCTACTGACTTTCCACTCCTATTCCTTTCTCTACTACTACTACATACACCAACATCTAGATCTGCGCATTTACCCACATCCACATCCATGGATGAAGAAAAATCCTACAAAAATGAGGTATGGTGACCTAGGTTTTATTTGTTTTATTTTGTTTCTAAATTGTTTACTTAGACTGTGATTCTTATGTTCTGTGATTCATGCTGCTCTTTACAAACTTCATTTATTCTTATTTCATCCTCTGAAGCTAGGATAACCACAGCCTCTCTCATAAAGATGTATCAATGGCCTTGATCTTTATTTATTATGAAATTCTCTGAACTCTTGCATAATGTATTATGGTGACAGCGATGAACCCTAAATCTGTACGAACTGACCAGCATTACATGAGAAGTGCTGAAATTGTCATAATCTGGGGCATGTGGTCTTCATACTTAAGATAATATGATGCTCATTTCCAATTAAATTACAGTTCCCCATTTTTTAAGGATATAGCCTTAATGCACAATAATGTGAAGCTTTCAAGGTTAACTCCATAGCTCTAGCTGAATCTGAGAGCCTGAAAAATGAACCCACGCCTTCACTTTTGAGCTCTTCCTTTGCTGCATGCTTAGGGTGACTAGAATGGGAGGAGGAACTAACAATCAGGAAAGTGAAACAATGAGTGCCAACCATAGGGCAAAGGTATGCACCTGTGCTGGCGTGTGTTTCTGTTTGTGCTAGAAACCTACAGAATCAAATTGAAATGCTGGAGGTGCTGGCTGGGAGCAGTGGACCTCTTCTATATACATTGCTTAGATGAACTTTCAAGTCCTCTAGGAAGTGTCTCTTCATCAGAAAAACTCTGGCCATTGTAAACAACATGCTTTTCTTCCTATGTGCTCTCTGCCCTTTTGCCATTGTATATTCTATAGTGTGTCCTTTGGGGATGCCTTGTCCCAACTTCTTTGGGGACTTAGTCATAGCATCCTCTATGAGGGATGACTCCTTCTAATCTAGGCTGTGTAAGATGTCCTTCTGGGTTATCCCGTCTCTTATTTATTTATTTATTTATTTTTCCCTATGGCATGACTCATATTGCATTCTATGTACGTGGCTATCTTCTTCACCAGGTCATGAATTCCTCAAGGGTCAAATGGTCCTTTTCCTTGTCACATTCCATTGTCTAGAATAGGTTCCCCCTCAACGTTGACATCACATCAGTGTTCTTTGAATGTGTGAATGAATGAACAAACACATGAATAAATAAAACCACCTATTACATTTTTTTTATTTTATTTTTTAACCTGTTACACTTTTATGATGTTATTTTTCCTCTGTTATTTTTCCCCAAATTTTCTCTTCATGTTAATACTAACCAGATCGTATTTGTACATAAAAGAAAGGAAAGAAAGAAAAAGCTTGATTCTGGCTGGATCCGCACATAGCTTGGTGTAGCAAAATCCCCCACTGAAGTCTATTGGCCATGATTGGTAATCTAACATAAACTCTGAGCCCATTCACTAATTATGTAGCTTTAATAGCTCAGAAACAAATTACGTGAGTGAAGTCCAATTCTAGAGAATTTTTTCTTCATCAACACTCACGCTTTGAACACACACAAGACATTGCTCTTTTAGATGCTTTAAGAGAATAAAAGATGAAACTAAAACCAGTCTCTTAAGTTTTAAGAAGCTTATACTCTGTAAGAAGAAGCTGGCAGGTGTGTATATCAGTGCTATTGCCAGGTATAGAAACATTGTCCAAAACTTTAGAGATCAACATTAATTTGAACTTTGCCATTGAAGAGATGGCAAAATATAGGGAGAAGAAATATAGGTCATTCTGGGTTAAAAGTAATGCAGGAGCATGGTAACCAGAGGGTTCTGAGCCTGGAGCCCAGTGTTGTTTTGCTGAATAAACAACATGTGGAAAAAGGTACTGGGGTATACACCAGAATGTAAGCCAAGGGAATACCCTGTCAAAGCCTTCTCTGTCCCACTTGATCTATATTTGGGGGGCAATTCAGTTTTGACGGATTTCCTGGAAAACTTCAGCAGTGAGTACAATGGTTAGCTCCAGGATAAATGTTAGAGATTATCCATTGAAGAAGAGGAAGCTGGTGGAGTGAAGGCCAAAGGCCCCATACGACATCTGGACGTCAGCATCTCATAGGAGCTTGTGATCAGAGTTGAATAGAACCTAGGTACTGACAGAGATGAAATGTCTATGTGCTCCTTTACCCTTTGCCTATTCACATGCCTTTTCCTCCACAACAGCAACCAAGCAAGAGCAGAGGGGTGAACATATGCCAAGGTCTACTGGTTCCTTAAAAGCATTTGTGTCATGATTCCGTATGGAGCAATCATCAATATCTTGTTTCCATTCAGGATCCTTAAAATCACTCAATAATACTGCTCTAGAGGATCTTGCATTCTTAATGGGGGTAGTATTGAAAGAAGTTTTATATGAAAGTTATTTCATATCAAAGCCTATTTGACTGTGGCTTTTAGGGATAGTTAAGCATGCCTTTTCATAAAAACTTTAAACTCTGTTTCTTTCACTTAAGGGTTTCTTTAAGATTTGCCATTTTATCCCTCAACTACCATACAGTAAAGCTTCAATTCTTCTGGCATTGTTGGAATGTCTGAGCTGTAGAGAAAGCCAGGCTCTACTCTCAAAACCAAATTGAAGAATTAGTCCCTGAGGTTGAAAGAAAACCTATTTAATTTGATTATTGACAGAAGAATAAGTGGCTCTATTACTTCAGACTAATCTCTTTAATATGGCATATATGAACCCACATGATTTGATTCTTTCCAGCTGCTTCCTTCCCTCTGGTTTTTCTCTTTCATATATCTTTCTCTGTCTCTCACTCTCACTCTCACATACACACCAACAGAACTGCATGTCAGCTCTCTAGAATTACTCATAATTCTACAAGAAGCTACATTCTGCCCACCACAACAAATGTTTCCTCTCCAGAACATTTTTTGTCTAACCCCTGTTAGCTCTGTGGGATGGATGGCATTAGGGTTCCATATACTGGGATTGGTTCCTTTCTACTTCACTCCTACAACTCTTTAGACTTCCCTCCATCCTGGAAATGAATCTGTCGTGGTAAGTATTCATTTACTTATTTTATTCCTTTTTCTTATTATACTATGAACCACTTCTAGGTAAAGACCATGATTTGTATCTTTAATCAAGAAATCCTAGAGTATTTCTAACACAATGAACGGTGTAGAACAAAGCATTTAACATAAAAAACTTTCTATTTCTGCACACCACAACACACATGCACACAAACACACATGCACACAGACCTGGAGTCCCAAGAGTTGAAGAACTCCACAAAATGCCATCTGATCATCTTTGTGCCGTTGAGCAAAGACTTATTGCCAGTTGAAACATATTAAGAGAAGAGAAGTTAAAAGAATCTCTTGAAGTATATCCAGCCGCTGAAAAAGCAGTTGGGGTAGATTGCTCTGTGACATGGCTTCTCTCGCTGTAGCCTTTTTCCTCCAACCCTTCACCTCCTCAGAGGAAGAGAGATGAGGTCTCAGTGTTAACACTCAGAGATAGTATACTTGTCATATGAGCAAGGCTTCAATTTGTGCATGTTCAATGTACTCTTTAGAGTGGCAAAGGAGACTCTGGTCTATAATTATCTACTTCCTTCGGTTTCTCATTAGTACTTGCTGTTGCTGAATAGAGATAAGTCTATTTTTGAGAATTCTGTGCCCAATCATTGTTATTAATTATAGGGAGGATTGGATGTTTTTAAGTATTTTTAATGGGATTGGAATTTTGAGCTTTGGATTTCATGGGAAGAATTGAAATTTGATACATGTTGCTAGTGACTGTAAATAGTACACAGCTGACAAAAATTTCCATTGCTGGTGTGTTGAATAAATAACACCTTGCAGTTGTACAGAAATTTTTACTTTAAGAGGCTTTTCATGAGAACTATTTTATCTTCAGAATAGCCCATTTATTTATTTATTTTTTTTTTTAAAAGATTTTATTTATTCATTCGACAGAGAGAGATCACAAGTAGGCAGAGAGGCAGACAGAGAGAGAGAGAGGAGGAAGCAGGCTCCCCACCAAGGAGAGAGCCCGATGCGGGGCTTGATCCCAGGACCCTGGGATCATGACCTGAGCCGAAGGCAGAGGCTTTAACCCTCTGAGCCACCCAGGCGCCCCCAGAATAGCCCATTTAAAGCAATAGGACAGAGGTTAACAAAGAGAAAGGGAAACCGAGGAGTGGAGAGAAACAGATGGGTATTTGAAGCCAGG
This sequence comes from Enhydra lutris kenyoni, assembly GCF_002288905.1. Taxonomy (NCBI): domain Eukaryota; kingdom Metazoa; phylum Chordata; class Mammalia; order Carnivora; family Mustelidae; genus Enhydra; species Enhydra lutris. The sequence goes on from NW_019154162.1 coordinate 582,087, forward strand.
AACCTTGCACCAGCTCTCCTGACACCTGGGCAGGTGTACTTTCCACTGGAAGCTGCCACTTTGGTTTTCTTCCTAGTTGCTAAATGCCCAGATCCTTATTGTGCCAAAAAAATCACTCATGCCGCTAAGTTTTGTTCCCAAACACGTGCACACGCATGCATGCACACACATGTGCACACACGCACAGCCCGCCTCTCCTGATGTTTCCTGAAGGAGGGGCAGGACTCAAGAATATTAGAAATTTTTCAAGTCAGATTCAATTTCTTTTAATGCTAACAAGCTTAACACCCTGGCCCTTTCTGGTAGGAGTCCTCTTCTAGAATCTACTCTAAATGGATAGAGACATGTGAGCAGATTTTGATGTTCATCTCAGAATTATGAAAGCAAATATTTGAAAATGAACTACAACATTAGAAGAATACTTAAATAATTTATATTGTATCCATATGGCAGAATTGTATAAAGCTGTTAAATTTCATACTTACCAAGAATATTTCACAAAGATGGGGAATGCTCTCTGACTGAACCTTAAATAAATCAAGAACAAATAAAAATAGGGGTGGCTATCATCAAGAGAGATGAGATGTAGCATGATCATGTAGCTTATCATCAAGAGGTTCATAAAAGAAATGAGAGCCTTAGCCAAAACACAACCCCATTTTTGGAACCTTGGCAACAAGTTTGTTTTCAGAATTTTTTAAAATGTATAGGAAGGGGGCACCTGGTGGCTCAGTGGGTTAAGCCTCTGCCTTCGGCTCAGGTCATGATCTCAGGGTCCTGGGATCAAGCCCCGCGTCCGGCTCTCTGCTCAGTGGAGAGCCTGCTTCCCCCTCTCTTTCTCTGCCTGCCTCTCTGCCTACTTGTGATCTCTGTCTGTCAAATAAATAAATAAATAAATAAAATCTTTAAAAAAAAGGTATAGGAAGAATTGAATGGATGTACTGTATGTTAACTAAGACTCCAGTGAGGTCTAAGAGAGTACTCTTAATCAAACACATTAATATTTCTATAGGAAAATGTATGAATAGTCACACAATGTGGTATAAATAAAGAGCCTACATTAGTTCAGGTTAGGTTTCTTCATCAAGCGACCTATGGAAAAAAGTGGTTTAACTTCAGATCTTTTTGGATTTCAGAATGCAGACAGGGGTTGTGAAATTATAATACAGAGAGCTTGGTTGATGCTCTGCAATCTGAAGTAACCTTTCATAGTTATTGCCATAAAAGTGTACCATCTTGTTCCAGATGTCTTTCTGATAGCCCTGCATCCCCGGGTAGACTTGGCAATAGTTCAGATGTTAGTAGATGGAGTGAGCTACTTGCAGCCTATGCTGCAGAGCTACTCATCACCTGGAGCCCAAGTGGGTGAGACTTGTACCAGAGAGAATTCTTGCTTTGCAAAGAGGCTTGGGCTAGCTTACCTCCTTGATTATTCTCTACTTTAAGAAGATCTCAGGCCATCAAGGCATAAATATACTGCATAATCTCTTGATGTCTGTCTTCAACAATGACTATTCCAAAGGGAATACACTGATACAGATGCTGGGAAGATGTTGGGTAAAAACCACCATTTACCTTTGTGAACATGATCTTGATTTATTGAAGGACTCAATAAATATGAGTTGAAGGGATTTTTGAATAAATGAAGATGTCTGACTGCATACAATTCCACCCATGCTGCTCTAGCCATGCCATACACAAGGGTCTCCTAGGTTAACTGTCTCTTATCTTTAAGGGTTATGATCTACTTTAATGTATTATTTACTGTTCAAATCATTCTAGTAAGCATGCTTTTCAAAATTTCCAGAACGTTGACTGATTTAAATATTCTCACTTAGTTTTGATTTACGTATCCCAAGAGCTAATTCAAAAAAAAATTTACCATGGAAATGCCTTGAGGCAGGGAGTTGTGTTTTTGTTTTTCCCTGTTATATCCTCATCTCCTTAAACTGTGCCTATAAAATACTAGCCATTACACACACTTACACACACACACATGGAATAAATGAATCTCATCAACAGTTTTCTTTGAACATATTAAATTCTTATAAAATTGTGGGCAAATATACCATTTTTAACTTTCGTTAATCATATGTATTGTTTTCATGGAACTCTTCAAGGTTGTGAGTGTTTCATTAAATTCTTTTTTATTTCCAGCCAGACCATATGACCCCCTTTAGTCTGTCTACATGTATCTCCTACTTTACTCCACTTTTCCAGTAATTACATTATTTTGAGTCCTTATGTATTACATTTAATTTTGATAAATGAGTAAAGAAAGAATGTGGCTGTTTAGACATTACATTTTGATGTTGTCATTACAAAGAAAACTTAAATGCAGGAAGGAGAGGAAATAGGACTTTGGTACCATGTGATCCAAGAAAGTGCCTGTCACAGAGTAAACAAACCCAAAAAAGAACCAACTTTATTCTGATGGTAGCAAAAATGGAGGTCGATATCACAAATAAGCCAGTTTTTTGGCTGCATTATCTGGATTCAGAACTCTCTTTAAGATGTGTCACCAAGGCAAACAACATGATTTTCTACATTACTTCTCCATGGCTAAGACATTTTCTTCAAATAGAAGGAAAAAATAACAACAGCAAAAACCGAACAGTTTTTAAGGGCCATTATGAGTTCTGAGAGCCACATGGAATGTGTAGTGAGAATCCAAGGGAGAAATCACGGCATCCCGGCAGCCTGCACTCCTTCTCTTCTTGTGACCCTGACTACAAAATTAAATCCTAGAGCTTTAATGGAACCAACAGACACTGAACAGCTACATCTAGCCAGGCCGCCTGTGCATCTTGTGTTGCAGCCAGAGCAATCCCCTTGTCATCCATGAGGAGCATAAAGGCAGCCTCTTGACCCTCCCAGACCAGTCCTCTGGCAATGAGAGGGTCCAGACTTTTGACTTTTGGGCAGGTGTTGCTGCTGTTCAATAACTTCTGTCTTAGCAGTTGAAAATCTAAGCTTTTGTCTCTTGTGAGTATCTCTGTATCATTCCAAAAACTCTTGGGAATGGTGGAGTGGGGAAGGAAATCCTTAATTCTCTCTACTACTTTAAACTACTTTTTTAAAAAAATGCAGTGTAAAGGACCTAACTCCCAATTGAAATATCTATATTTTTATATAAGCAAAATTTATTTCTGATTAGAAAATACAACTAGAAAGTGTATGTTTGCTATTATATCAATATTTTTAAGAATTTTGGCCTCTATTATATTTGTCATTGTGTTAAATAACAGATTTGAAGTACAGTGACCCATAGTTCTAAATCTGCCCAATGTGTGATATCTCAGTTTCAACTTACTAATTTTATGCATTCATTTACTGCCTTTCCTAATGAAGGTTGTAGTTCCATGCCAGGGTTTCTTCTGGCAACTTATAAATTGGCTATAAATATGAATTATGGGAGCAAATAATCTTGATTTTGGATAGTGGATCCTAGGTAGTTAGTTGTTACTTAGCACCCTCTCCCTCCTCCTGGAGAGCTCTCTGTCCTTATTTTGACATATCCAGGCCTATTCATTTTTTTAAAATGCCTATTTAACGCTTACTGCTTGCCCATGTTTTAAGCCCTGTGCTGGAGATCCATAAGTGACTAACAGAGAATCAGGATGTGAGAAATGTTCTGCAGGCAGTAATAGGGAGTTCCAAGTAGAGGACTTGATCTGGGATGGGATGTCCTAGCTAACACCCCAGAGTAGGATAGAGAATGGAAGTTTCCAAGAGGAAGAACATTTATCAAGAGCCACAGAAGAAAGAGACTTAAACTGAAATAATTCCAGAGTGACACATAGATCATTGAGTACAGAGAGGAGAAGCAGTCCATGATTCAGGGTGAACTTGTCTGGAGCACACATTGGAAAGCCTTGTGCTGGTATCAGGAGCTTAGACTGTATCTTAAGAGCAATGCCAAGCCATGGAAGGTTTCTAAACAGAAGTGACAGAAACACATTCACCCTCCTGTGTCCTCCAGGCACTTCCTGCTTGCCTGCTCACATGGTTACTGTTCCTTCTCCGACCACCCTCCTGAGCACCCAGGACTTGCTCACTGTTGCTAACCTTGCCAGGAGGCCTTGGAATTACAATGAACCAGGTTTAAATATCTGTTCTGCCACTTACTGGTTGTGTGATTTTCGACATTGCATTGCTAAGATGTTCTTCCTTAATTGGACCTCCTAATGGGCTACTAATTAAGTCTATGTTTCAACACTTTAAAAATGTTCTCCTCTGTTGTCGTTGTCATATGAATTTCAATTAAATGTCTTAACTCACTGGCCTTAGGCCCTTAAGTGGATTGCCAAGTGAATTCATTTAAAACCATGTATATCTACATTTTGAGACTGCTGTGTTGGAAAGATAACCCGGGACCTTGCTTTATGAAGTTGTCTCATATAGATGGTGATGTACCCTTGTCTCCTCAGCCTAAATAATCTCGATTTATCCTTCTGCTTAGGTGGGCAAAGTTCTCAGACCCAAAGATCAAGAACACCTACTGTTAGCTTAGCATGCAAATGCACTGCATGTGTTTGCACCAAAGGCACATGTGTCCTCAGTCATGTAATGATGCATTAATTATCTGGTGAACATCTGATGCTTACTGTTTTTAAGGCAATTACAGCTTTGTAAAGGGTAGGTGAGAAGAAGTGGGGCAAGGGAAATAAATGTGTGGGACATCCACTAAAAACACAATGGCTAGGGGCTTCCTGTGGTGATTTATTGAGTTAAACTTGACCAACATTATGTGAAGTAGGTGGTGGCAAATGCATTTTATAGATAAAGCTGTGGAGCCTGGGGGTATAGCGATTTGCTGAATGCATTCTAACTTACAAAAACCAATGCGTGTGTGTAGGGCAGTCGTGAAGCAGGGTTTGTCTGACTGTCCCATCTGTGCTCCTGATGTGACTGTTCCCTCATGAAGTGACCCAACAATGAGAGTGGATCCTGCTTTAGCTATCGTTTACTGAATGTACACTACATGTCTGTCACTGTGCTAAGATAGTCTGTCCAGGATCCCATGGAATCCTTTACCACAGAGGTAGTCAGTTCTATTGTTATCCAAATTTTGCTGATGAAGGGACTTGAGACCTTGGAAGGTGAAGCCAATAGCTCAAGGCCTCAGAATTGTTAAGTAGCAGAGCTGGAATCACAGATCTATCTTTTGCCAACTTCTTTGTTCTTAACCGGTCCACCTGACAACAATATAATCATTATATACATCGTGTGGAATTAAAATAGATATATCCCTCAGAGCTGATCCCTGTTAATAAGGATAAGAGGGGATTTTATTAAGGGAGAGGGCGGCAGATACAGAAATAGTAGCTGGAGAAAATACAGAAAAGCAGAGAGGAAAATGGAGGGTATTCCAAGCAAGACAACATCCAAAGGCAGGGTGTGGGAGAAGAGCACGACAGATTTGAGGGACTTTGAAGAGAACAGACAAGCCAAGATCTAAATTTCAGTTTTGAAGAAAATAGCTGGTAATCCTATCCTATAATAGCATATAACCCTCTCTGCTTGGTAATCATATTTTGTATTTCTCCTCTAGTTTCCTATTAAAAGAAAGTTGTAACTCAGAGACAAGCAAATGAAAATCATCCTCATTTATCAACTTTGGTTGCTATGGAAACTATTGGTGAGGCTCTGTACAAAATCCTGGAACCAAGGTCATCTAGACCATCCCTGGGGTTAATTCCACTTAGAATATTCCAGGAGTGATTAGCCAACCTAAAACTACCCTTAGGCTAAGGCTGGAGGTTGAGGTCAGGATTACTGACGGATTTATAAAAATTTAACCCTTCATACCATAATGACATGATTTAAATATTTCATACCATCCATTGATTTTCTGAAGAAGGGAAAAAGGCTAATGACATTGATCAAAAAGTAGAAAAAATAGAAAACTAGACAAAAATATAGAGATAAAATGTGGGGAGTGTATGTACAATAAATACTGGTTAATAAATATTTAAAATGATAATCTCTTTCATTTAAAGAGAACATAGAATGCTGGCTTGGAGTGTGACCCCTGGCATCAAATGTTGCTGGACTCATCGTGATTTGGCTGCCTGAGAACTGAGTGTAATGCAACAGCTAGGTAACCTCCAGAACGTTCCAATTACCTAAATATTTGGGATATGGTCTCCTTTAGTTATGAGATTTGTTTACTGGTTGGCTTTCCTCATTGTGGTGTGGGCTTCCCCAAGCCCAAATGAGCCTAGTTTGGATTCTGTCAGAGCAGACTCTGAGACAGTTTTCAGCTGCAAGGAGCTTTTTTGGAAGGTAAAAAGAACAGCTCTAGGGGGCCTGGAAGTGAGACACAGAAGAGAAAGGAGGTTTCAGAAAATGGGTGTTAGCTAATGAAGGTGGGGCGAGATGGTTGGAACTTAATTTCACTGGAGAAACTGTGAGGCCCAGTTGTAGAACATTCGCCTCAGAGTCACCCCTCTATAGAACAAGCAAGTTCCCATCCATCCTGGCTTGAGGAATATGTCCAAGGAGCAACGGTGCTCTGGCACTTCTGTCCTGCCATGTGATATGTAAAGAGGCCTCTCATGGGAATACAAAGTCTTCAGACGGTGAAAACTCTGGTGTGTTGAAGTGTTAGGAGTGAGGGGTGTGGGTGGGCACCACTAGCATCTGCTACTCTCCCTACTTCAGTTCAGAGAATCAGGCCTCCTGTATTTGCCCCATTAATATCTGTCAACAGAGTGACAAATAAGATGAATGCCTTCCCTAGCCCTGTGGTTCTTTATCTGGTTGCACATTGGAATCAGATGGGGAGCTTTTAAATATCCTAATGCCTAGGCTCCACTGTGGATCCATTAAACCAGAATCTGTGGGGTGAGACCCCAGTCTCAGAATTTTTAATAGCTGGGACTGAGAACCACTGCTGTTGTTTAAAGAATGTGCGAATTTTTCTACAAAATCCTTGACAGTAACCCATACAAGCCTCTTTTTGAAATATTTTATGAGGAAAGACTTTGCTATTCTCCAAAGCAAATCATTCCCTTTTTTGATAGAACTAATTGTTCCAATGTTTTTATACTTATGTTGGCCAAAACTTACCTCTGTAACTTCCATCAGTCATACTAGCTCTGCACTTTGGAACAATGAAATGAGTCTATTCCATTTTCTACATGACTGCCCTGTAGATATTCAAATGCGGTGATAATGCCCCAACTTGACCTTCGTTTTTACACTCTGAACACTCTTAGGTCTTTCAACAACTGCTATTCAACCTCCTCTAATCATATTTGAGTTTGCCAAGTAGCACTCTTATCCTTTGGAATTCTAAAATTAACCTATGGTCTATGTCTGCACGTGAAAATAGAGAGGACCATGTGTTAAATAAAGTGTGTGTGTGTGTATGTGCATGAGCACAGTGTAAAATGTTATTAGTGATGGATCAACTTAAAGTATATCCACTTTAATTGGCTTATTAGGAAACAGTAGATTTTTCACTTTTTCTTTCCCATCTCCCAGAAGCTGCCTTTTCTAACCATGCTTATTTTTCTCCCTTGGATAATTAGTTGGGACACCTTAATCCTTATATTGTTTTTCAAGGTGTTGCAGATATATTTTTAACAAGCATAACAGGGACAGATGAGAGGGGAAGTGTTTACCTTGAGGTCTGTCACCAGTCTCTTTGGATTCATGAACTCAATAAATAAATTAATTAATTAATTAACCTTTGAAAGAAAAACATTAAATGGCTGTGGTTCTCTAGGATAAGCCATTGTTAGATCAGTGACCAGTTTCAGTTCCCTGAAATTTTGGAGCAAGGGCAGTGGGGCTTCTTCCAGATAAGTGCAATGGAAAAAGCTTTTGCTGCTCTAGAGACAGTGTGCATGCCTGACCAGCCCCTCTGTGACACACAAAAAGACTCCAGCTAGCTTTGGAAAGTGCTTCTAAAAGAAGGTTTTGGGAGAAGGTACATTTGTGCCAGTTAATGTAACATGATCTCAGAAAACACAGACAAATAGAATTGGCATATGGCTGCAATCAGCAGACTCAATCTGTAAATAGGGTTAAGACTTGAAGACTCTTAGGTTATGTCGGAAAAATGTCAACAGGTAGTTTGGTACACTGAAAAGGCTGAGGGCGGATGGTAAGAGGACAGTAAAGTTGCCTTGAGACCAAGAGGAGAGACAAATCAGAGAGGCGGTACTATGACCCCCAGATCCAGAACAGATTATCAGAATGACCAGAGGGTGATCTTTCTTTCCAATCCTCGGTTTATGCATCTGTGAAATGAATGAAAATGATCACCATTAAGCCAATGCCCAACCGAAGCCCAACAGTTACTGTAGGAATGGCAGGACCTGATGTCTGTGTCAGGCCCAGAGTAGGACCCAGTAAATGTGAGCATTTTGCCTAAACCTTAAGAGTCCATAGACATAGAAGCTCTTGCTGAGGCAAACCCAAGCTTCATCATGCACCCAACAATGTGATTGATCCAGGGAAGTGCCTTATCTCTGTGCCTCAGCTACCTCTTCTGCAAAATGAGATGACAACAAAAGCTACCTTACAGAGTTATTGTGAAGACTGAATGATCTAATATGTATGCAAAGCTTATGGAGCAGAGCCTGGCACATAATAAGCATGCAAAAGATTTTGCCAGTGTTTAAGGATCTGTCCCCAAGTGTTCCCATTAGTTCAAAAACCTTTGAGGCTCATTTTTTTTCAAGTGTGAAACAGAGAAGGGGCATTAGAGTTATTTTTGGTGATTCTCTATTTATTGCAGTATTTGATAAGTTGCACTGGGAATCCCGTTGCATGTCGCATCTTGCTCACAGCTGTCTTCTTCCTAAGAGCAGAGCCTGGGTCTTACCTTTCTACTCCAACAGGGTTGGCATTTGGTTTTTCTTCCTATTGTTAGACTGAATTTGAGTTGCCCCTTTTAGGTGGGGAACGGGTATTCTGGAGGTGTGTTGCATATGGCCGATAGACTGTGTTTTAGTGACTGAGACAGTAATCTGTCCTCAGGGCCCACAGGAATCTTCCAGTCCACTCTCTCACACACGCACATCTTGTCCTTCAAGTGAGAATTCCTTAGTGGAGTTCTTACTTGAACTCAGCGCAGACCTGAGAGAGAATGCTCATGTGAAGTGGCTCAGAGACACACATATTTTATGGGTTTTACTGCCTAACCTCCACAGTCCTGCCTCCTAACGGGAACAGCTGCTTTTAGCATTGACATCACACTTGTGACACTGTGTAGCTCTTGGGATACAAAACTCACTTCAGAGTGAAAAATGTTGAACATTGTTGCTTGGTTGGCTTTCCACTCAGATTAAAAAAAAAAAAAAATTGGGGTGATAACTCACTTCATGAGTTGGAGTTTTGGAACTGTTCTTCTTGATCAGGGGTTCACAAACTTTTTCTAAAGTGCCAGAAAGCAAATATTTTAGGCATTGCAGGCCATATGGTCGCTGTCACAACGATTCATTTTGTTATTGTAGAAGAAAAACATTGACAATATGTAAATGAATGGATATGTCACTGTTCCAATAAAATTCTATTTACAAAAATAGGCGCCTGGCCAGATTCGGCCTGTGGGTCATAGTTTGCCAACCTCTGTACTTAGTCAGTGAAAAGATCAGTGTGAACATTTTGTCCCTGTTTTGTCACTAACCAACTGTGAGGCCACGGTGAATCATTTAACCTTTCTGGGTCCCAGTGTTCCTCGTCAGAAAATGAAGGCATGGGACAAGGTGACCCTTATGTTTCCTTCTACAGCTAATATATGATGCTCTGTGATTCCAGTTGTGACACTTCAGAGGCTTAGCTGAAAACCAAGCAGGCAAGTATCAAAAGGTTATGGTCCTCTTTTGAAAGCCAACTGTCACATTTGAGCTCATTATCAAATGTCAACAAACAACATGTCCACCTGTATGAAAGAGTTCCTCCAGATTTTGAAGAACTTGAGGGATACTTATCTGGAGGGATGAATACATTTGAAGAATGAGGGTAGGATACTCTTCCACTTACTTAGAGCTTCCCAAACACGAAACAGTATTACCATTTTTTAATGGGAATGAACAGTCATTGTTTCTCCTCACAAATAGTCTATGAAGGAGATATCAGCATTCCTGTCCAAAGAAGCTGAGATTATGGACAGTCAGGAAACATACACCAGCCACTTTACACCAAGTAAGTGGCAGAGCTTTGAATCCACATCTACTAAATCCTATGTTTTTACCATGTCAGATTTTCCTACACTAATGGAGAAAAAGATAGTTATTACCACCGAGGGAAAGGGGAAAAAATAAATAAATAAATAAATAAACCAAACCTATGGTGGGCAGCAGCAGGTCAACATTAGGGTCATCAAATTAATAGGCTGGATCCCTCTCTTCCCCAACAATCAGTTCTTCAGTGGTAGATATCACAAGTTTTAGTCCTCTTCTCTCCAGTGGTTGCTGTCTTTACCATTTTTTTTTTTTAAAGCTTGAGAGCAATTGACCATGATACATAAGCAACAAACTATAAAAACTGAGCATGCAGGTGAGGAGAATAGTGGCATAATCAAATAAAACTTACAACAGAGTTAATTTGACACACACCGAATGATATACATAATGCAATTTTGAGGCATGATAATTAGGTATAAATGGTAAGCTGTTGACATAAATGACTGCAATTAGTATTGCTTCTGCACAGACAGGCCCTGTGCTAAATTTTACATTTCTCACTTTGTTGGCTCTTTGGGATTTATAAATTATTATCATTGTTGACAGAGTTTAAAACTAGAGAATACGAGGCTTTGGGAATTTGTGGCTGGAGGCCATATTTATTTGTTTTATTTTATGTGTTTGCTTATATTGTTTGTTTATATTATACACTGCCAATTTCACAAAGGCTTTGAGGATTATCTGCAATAACCGTATACAATGCAACAGGAAAATGTACAAATTCAATGATAAACAAAAAAGTAGAATCAGAGGAATTATCAGTGAGAAAAAGAAGTCTGGAAAAAAGAAGTCTAGACCATGAAAGAGACTAAAAGTTGACTATGTTTCTTGGCACAATGGAAAGATTCATTCAACTTCTGTGAACTGAGTACCTAGTACATCAATTTATTTCTAATTATCTTAACAACCCCGCAAAGTAGATATTCTAAATCCTATTTTACATATAGGTCAGAGAGACAAAAATATGTTTACCAAGTTCATTCAGCTAGCAAATTAATAGAGCTAAGGTGAAAACTCAGTCTGCGTGAGCTCAGACTCATTGTCTACTCTGCTGGGTAGGAGACTAGTGGAGGGGAGACAATGATGGGGGTGATGATGGGACTGGGATTTGGAAGAAATAAACTGAATCTCAACATCTAGACTAGTGAGGAAGGCAGAGAGGCCAGAAATCAGTTGACTTGCAAGGTTCATGCATACATACACACCAATGGGCACCAGAGGAAGAGCCCTGGAGACTAGGACTTAGCAAATACTCAGTATTTGAGTCCAACCGGAATGAACATAACATGACCAGCATGTTTGAAATTTCAATCATACCACACTAGGCCCACCCCCACTCCCTGGGCTGCAATGAGGACAGGAACATGTGGTCTCCAGGGCCTTGCAAGCATAGCTAGAGAAGTAGTTACTTTGTTTATATCAAGTCATCATCACAGGCAAATGTCAGAAGGAAACTATTTTATCTGTCGACCCACAGAGAGTTTCCATTTACAGCAAATGCCAAGCTGGGATCATGGTTCCTTGAAGAGTCAGGCATGGGTGTCTTCATCTTATTTGCATGAAGACACTTCAGGACAGAAATACTGGCTGTCAGGGCCCATCATTCTATATGAACCTAAACAAGCAAACTCTGCCTTCCTTCTTAAAAGTCAATAAAAGCAACTTTGACTTTGCTTAAATCTCCAATTTTGAAATCAGTGTGGTTTCCTCCATTACATGTGTACTACAGAAAAGTCACCACCTCCTATGATAGCCCTCAAAATTACGCACCTCTCCCTCTTCTCTTATCTCTGTCTCTCATCTAATTTTCTAACTTAAGGAAAGGAGAAAGGAAAATAACATTTATTCTTCTTCCATAAAGAAAAAAATCTTTCTTTTAACTTCAAGTTGTTTTCTCTGCATGAATCTTTGAAAGAATTGAAATCTCTCCTAACAACATTCACAGCTTAATTATTTTTATTCTCTGTTCTAAGGTCTATGACTCTATTCTTCAGTTACTTAGTTGGAACCCACCAAACATTTTTTTTCTTCATCTGTGTTTATTCACAGCATTTGTTTTCAGTGATTTCAAAACATGACTGTTCTCCTTGTGTTTCGGCTCTGAAAACATCAGCGTGCATGTCAAACGTTAGAGAATGTACCTGGACCCTTGAAGTCACTTGGCCATTCATGAAAGGGGATTTGTGCAGGTCAGACTTACTCAGACACTGTTCTAAGTGCTTAGACACAGCTGTGAATGCAGCAATAACCTTGCCCTCATGGAACTTACATTCCAGCGAGGAAGATAGGCAATAAGAAAATACAGAGATGATATAATTTTAGATAGCTCTACGTGAAAAAAGAGGACAAACTTAATGCAGAGACTCATTTTTATTTTATTAAAGATTTATTAAAACTTTATAGTCTTAGAGGGAGAGTACAGGCATGGACAAGCAGGGAAAAGGGTAGAAGGAGAGGGAGTTAAGCAGACTCTTTGCCGAGTGGGGAACTCAATGTGGGGCTCAATCCCAGAACCCTGAGATCCTGACCTGAGCTGCAATCAGGAGTCGGATGCTCCTCTGGTAAGAGTCACCCATGTGCCCCAGCCACTCTATTTTAGATAATGATTTCTAACATTGCCTCTTTGAGGAAATAATATTTGATCAATAAAGTGAGGGAACAACTTTTGGAAGAAGAAAATTTTCACTGAAAGGGGTAGTCTATGACACATAAATCCCATGAAAGAATTTGGATTTTATTCTAGGTGGGAGGAGAAGCCTTTGGAAGCGCTGGAGCACGGGTTTAAATGACACAGTTTAAATGTTCTCAAACACACCTAGACAACACTGTAGAGAGACCTTACTGGGGAAGAGAGAAGCTGCAGGCTTGCCTTAAGCTGTCTGTGGGTAAGTGGAATGATGAGTAATGAGTTTATGCAGGGGAGGGTATAGGAGGACTGTATAGCATGAAGCATGGTAGAACCAGACTGAATTGGGCTTGTACCTCGGATTGAAACCTGTGCTTGGGCTGACTTGGTATCTACACACACTTGGACAAGGAGCTTGAACTCAACCGTGAAGTGTAGATTCTGTTGCCTACTCTGCAGGGATATTAGGATCCATCACGATATAATACAAACAGAACATGTGGAAGAACAATCCTTTTTTTTTTTTCCTAAAGATTTTTATTTACTTATTTGACAGACAGAGATCACAAGTAGGCAGAGAGGCAGGCAGAGAGAGAGGAAGGGGAGCAGGCTTCCCGCTGAGCAGAGAGCCCGATGCGGGGCTCGATCCCAGGACTCTGGGATCATGACCTGAGCTGAAGGCAGAGGCCTTAACCCACTGAACCACCCAGGTGCCCCCCTTTTTAAAAGATTTTATTTATTTATCTGAGAGAGAGTGAGAGAGAGAGAGAGAGAGAGAACATGAGCATGAGTGGGGAGGGCTGGGTTAGAAAAGGAGAAGCAGGTTTCCTGTTGATGGTGGGCTCAATCCCAGGACCCTAAGATCATGACCTGAGCCAAAGGCAGACACTTAACCAATTGAGCCAACCAGGTGCTTCTGGAAGAGCAAGTCCTGTTATTAATGTAAAAGGCATGTTCTTGTGAGTCAAAAGAGTAAGATTTGAATCTAATTTTAACTAGTTACACTTGCTTGGTGCATGCCTCTTTGTTGCATTAGCTAAGACTTTCCCCTCCCTTGAAATATATGTAAAATGATATCTGTTTTACATGGTTGTTTTGAGAACTAAAGCCACATGTGGAAGCACCTAAGGTAGGGTAAATTCAGTTTAGTAAGTGCACGATTTTGGACTGGTTCCCTTATTTCTCTTTCTCCCAGTTTCTTCTTCTAAAACATGGAAATGTCTGATATGTTTGTGAAGATCAAATGAAAGAATACATCTGTAATGTTTACCAGAATATAGTCTGTGTTAAAAAATGCAAGATAATATAATATTTATCATCAGCACCTTCTTTTCGCTGCCCCTTCCCTGCATGTGAAACAGATTTTTTGCTAAAGATCTAGTGTATGAATGGCTTTTGATGCACAGCCTAATGGATATCTGCAATCCTCTTACTCTGCTTTTACATCACTAAAACCTTGAGAAGGGGAATAGCATAGGCTCAAGGACATTAGGCAGAACTTGAAATGATATTCATCTGCCCCTGCCACTACTTATCTGCTCATGGAAGAGTCCCTTTCCAACTTAGTACCATTACACCCGCGGGTGCCTTTCAGTCATTTATTCTACCCCCATCAAGTGTCCATTTCATTTCAGGGCACTAGAAAATGAGAAAGATGCTAATAATAATAATAATAGCAATAGTAGTAGTAGTAATAATAATAATAATAATAATGCAAGGATATGTGATATCTATCCTGTCAGTCTACACAGTTCAGAGCAGAAGTCCCAAACTAATGGCCCATGGGTGCCTCATGAACGGTGCATGCATAAATATGTTTTAATATAATTTCCCAAATTTAAAATCAGGGATTTTTTTTAACACTAGGAGCCTCAGACTACTGACTTTTCCTTGTAAAAATATGAATATTTTACAACAATTATATGCAATAGTATGGCAGCTGGCTCTGTCCATGAGGCATGGGCCTTTCATTAAGACACAACCCCCCAAATCCCTATTTACTTTTACACCCAGCTCCCTCATCCATCCATATTATTCAATGGCACACAGGATTGTGAGTGTGAAACCTTGGTTGATTACAAGAAAAAATGTGGTCTAGACATGGAGCCTCTCCAAAAACCCAGGTCATGGAATTCATTTTTCTGGTTGAAACATGAATGTTAATATTGCAAACTAAAGTCTCCAAACAGCCAATTATTTGGGCTGTGATTTGCCTGCTTTGCTTCATCATCTATCGCTCCTATGGCTTAACATCTGTGAGTCTGTAAACAGGACATGGATCGAATTGCACAGACTGTTGTTTTGTTTAAAACTGATGTGCCATAATCCTGATTAAAGCATCATGTGGGAGATTTTATAAAAATAATTATATGCAGTTCTCATTAGAGCGAGTAAGAACCTAAATCACATTTAATGATCTAAAGCTTGGAACTAGTTACACTTACTTACCTCAGGGTTTAAGTACAGGGAACCCAAGGATGAGGAAATGGACACTGCTTCCCTGCATACTTGATCAGGTTCTGAACCAACAGAACCACTTGGGCCAGTTGATATGAAAGTCTTGCCTGGCTTCATTAGCTATCATTTAGTTAGTTATTGTCATTTTTCCCTTTTACCTTGTTCCGTTATTGGCTGCTATTTTTACTTATTAGAAATGGTGGTGGCAGTTCTACTATTGTGCCAGAAACCCAAGCTAATTAACAAAAGCCACCAAAAGAAAGAAATCTACCGTTTCTAACCCCTGGGGTTCTTTCCAGGCAGTGTAGGCCACCAGGTGGAATAAATGGGACACCCAGGATATACAATTAGAATATTTACTTCAACAAAGATTCTACCATTGGAAGGACGAGGGGTCTACAAATCCAAGAAATTTCAAGCTTGAAACACAACCCAATTCCTTTGTCCCTGGACCAAACATCCTCTCCAAACCTTCTCCCAAGATGGAGTGATCAGGTCACGTACTGCTCAGTTTGTATTTCTTGTTCTTTTGCTTTTCTCATTTTAGTAGTATTTGCATATGGAAGCAGTCTATAACCAAGGGAGCAAGACCATGGCCCCTGGAAGTTCAATGCTAAGGTTTCGGTTCTACGTGGTAGAATGCCAGAGGTCTTTTTTTAATTCATCTTGTCTCTTGTATTTATGAAGAGAAAAACTTCATTATTCTCATATTGTATTTTGTCCCATTATCTCCCTTAAATTCTTCATATTAACACATTATATTTCATAAAGTATGTATCACATCTCTCTTTCTTTTGAAATAAAAGATTTCTAATTAATACGCAGGAATACTCTCTTAGTTTCTCCTCTTACCCAAAGATTTACTTTTAAGTGAAATTCTATAGTTTTTGGAAACCATACACAGTCAGAAAAAAAAAAATCTTCCTTCTGCTTTTCAAAAAATAATGACAGGTGGTCCCCGTTTAATACATTTCCATATGTGACTGCAGAGTTACAATCATAAGAGATTAAAAAAAAGTTTCTTTTATACTCCAGAGCCCATTTTTACTTGGCAGTTTCAACTCTGCTTATCATTTAGAGTTGTCAATATAAAAACAAAATAATTTTTAAAAGGTTCTCACTCTTCTCCACACTGGATAAAAATTCCTGAAAAAGAATTTTTTCTCTCACTTTTTTTTTTTTTTGAAGTATAAACATAAGGTATAGCAAGTTGTATGTGAAGAAACTGATTTCATCACCATGTAGTCTTTGTAGGATTCTGAAAACAATCACAAGTTGTTGGAGAACAGATTGTGGCTTTACACCCCCTGTTAGGCCAGTTGCAGAGAGCCTGTCCAGCCTGGACTTTGAGGGCAGCCGAGCTGCTTCCACGTAGGGTCAGGGCTCCTCTGCAGTGCAGGAGGAACAGCCCAGTCCTCAAGAGTCCAGAAATGTCAGATACACAGAGAACTACTTCCCCCTTCTGCATGCAGATTCCTAACATCTGAGATTGGCCGAAGGAAGAGAAGCAAAATCCCAAGTGGTGCTAGGGCAAAGCAGGCAGTCAAAACACATCTATGGCAAAAAGTAGGAAAAGAGGGGCCAAGGAAAGAGGGAGGAAATGTAGGAAAGAAGAAAGGAAAGAGGGCCAGCAAGGAGGAGAAGGTTAGAAGTATTCTCATTCTCAGGCTTCTCTAGGTGTGTGATCCGGGGCGAGGCAGTTCCTTGCTACAAGAGGCAGAGGAGTCCTAGATCTATGAAAAGATCATTGGTTTCCTTCATCTCTCCTGAGAAGTGTCCTCATTGTAAATTATTAATCATATCAAAAAGAAGAAAGCTGTTTTTTTTTATTATTAAATTATTATTGATATATTCCTCATGTTGTACTTTTCATCCCCGTGGCATTTAGTTTATGCCTGGAAGTTTGTACCTCCTCATCCCTTCACCATGTCACTGATCCCCAGCCCCCTTCTCTCTGGCAACCACCAGGTTGTTCTTTGTATGTATGGGCCTGTTTCTGTTGTTTGTTTGCTTGTTTTGTTAGCTAGGGCTCTTATGTTTACAGTGCATAATACAGCATCGACGGGATTCTAATTATTCCCTAAAAGTTTATACAGAAACTGGGCAAAGAGTGTGTACACAGCCCTTGGGCTCTTGAGGGCAGAAGGGAAATTCTTGACTGCTAAAACATTGTTCCCAATTTTCAAGATTTTCTCAAACTAGGATCTGCTTGTTTGGTACAGTCATGACAGACATAGGCCTAGTGTTCCTACACTGAAATAGCTCAGTTTGTTGGGCAGAAAGTCCTTTTCCTACTAAACTTTCAGGTTAGGGTTGAGAAAGCCCTTCTCGCAAATCTGTCCAGATGTGGTAGAAAGAAAGGGTAAGTTAGGAAATGGCTTGATTTTCTCAGAAGGCTGCTGGAGTGTCCCATGTGGGATGAGGCTGGCCCCACATGGAGAGAAGGGCAGGCAAAACATGAGCAACTGGAATTGCTTAGGGTCCTCTGGGTCATGGGCACATCAACACTCATCACCAGTTGTCTCAAGTCCTCTGTATACAGATATGGAGTATGATTAATACAAATAGCAATCATCATTACCATTACCATTGAGCAATGTATGTCTCACCCCAAACCAAGCTGAGCTTTTGAACATTAGTAAAGACCGTGAATTGGGGGTATGGCTCTCTAGTGCTTTTAGGGTGGATGCAGACTCTAGATGGTCAGTCAGTGAGGCCTTCCAAATTGCACACTTATTCAGGCCGTCCTCCTCCGTGGAACCCAAAAAGGCCCCTCCACCCCAAAGGCCCACCTTGGAATCAACAGGCCAGCTATTTCTATACTCACCACTGCTACCTTCCCCTTTTCTTCTTGGTTTTTTTCACTGTTTTATCTACATTCATGTCTACTTGCAACCAGGCTGTAAGCCTCCTGGAGGGCAGAGGTGGACATTATTGATTGCTCCCTTCCCAGCCATTATTCTTCTGCAGGTGAGATGGGAAGATAGCAAGTAAAGCACTGAGGAGGTCGTGGGAGGCCTTTTGTCTTTTTGTCTTTCGGTATTGTCTGTGGTGGTTGGTGTTCCACTTGGGGCTGGGCTTTGGGCTGGCATGGCGTAAGTAGAGATACAGGTCACCAAGCAGCACTAAGCAAGTGTCCAGTCACATGAAGGATCCATGAACACAACCAAAAAGATGGGTCCCATTCATCCGTAAGAGAACATTAATTGTGAGGTTGAAGGAAAAGCACAATAAAGAAAAGGCCAGTCTTTGAAAGAAAACTTTAATATGGTGCAGTTTCTATAAGAATCCTTGACTTATACATAGAAACTGCAAAGACTACATTTGTTGTGAACTTCCATGGAACACTGGACAAAATATAGTTATTAATATTTAGAAAAATGAAAACTAGTAATACTGTGGTGCATTTCCAACAAAACCCAGTGGAAAGCTCCATTTCTAAGATCCAAGAACCCCAGCCCATTAGCAAGCATTACAGTGCCCCAATAATTTAAATATAGTGCCCAAATATTCCTATTTTGTTTTTTGTTTTTAAGGTGCAGACCAAGATGATGGTGTATTTAGAGCCTTTACTCAGTCTTAGGCTCAGCATAACTCTGTAGTTGATATGAAGGAGAATCATGGGAAGGCCATAGCTTCTGGTTCCAGAAGTCAGGGTTACTTGAGCTGAGGTCCAACACTTGCCATATTGCATAGATCTATTTTGTTCTTTTCTTCATGTGGGAAAAGATGGTGGGCAAAATCCTGGTCAGGAGCAGCACCAATGGAAAAAATCTCTCTATAGCTGAGGCCAAACATGATGGGGCATTTAAGGGAGGCAGGTGACTTCTTCATGTTTTGTAGGGAAAAGAGGCGACAAACCGGGACAGGCATGCTAACAAGCGACACAGGGTCTGAGGACCAGAACAGAGAGATTAAGGAGAGGTAGGTAGCATATGGAGACAGTTATAAAGGAATCTGCTTTAAGACTTCAGATGTCTTGGGGAGTCTGGGTGGCTCAGTGGGTTAAGCCTCTGCCTTCGGCTCAGGTCATGGTCTCAGGGTCCTGGGATCGAGCCCTGCATTGGGCTGTCTGCTCAGAAGGGAGCCTGCCTCCCCCTCTCTTTCTGCCTGTCTTTCTGGCTACTTATGATCTCTGTCAAATAAATAAATAAAATAAAATAAAAAAAGACTTCAGATGCATTAAATTTTTATTTATTTCTTTTTTTCCAGAGAGGGTTGACTTCTCTTTCAGACACTGACTTAACCTTTACTTTTCTCTAGGAGAGTTACCTTGGGAGAAGACCAATAAGGATTTGACTTGTTCATTTGGCATGATTTAATACCTGAGTTAGCTTTTCAGAAATCTTGCCAATATTAGCATTGTGTGCAGACACTTCTCAGATGAGTGGCACCCTGGGACACTGGTGGAGATGGCACTGTTAAATCATACAGCAGTGTCCTCTGCCACTCTAAAAGGCAGACAGTGGGCAGCGGCTTTCCAATGCCATCTTCTGGGTCATCTACGGGAGCTTGTCTCAGAGTGTCCCTGGTACACTTCCACGGTGGTGAGAAGCTGTGGGGTAAGTATGGGCAGAGACAGGACAGGGTCAGTCAGGGTGACTGCTGTGGGCCACAGTGAGCCATGTCAGTGTCTCCCGTAGCATGTAGATACCCCCGTCCATGGCATTGAGTGACTGAGGGCTGAAGTAGGCAAAGAATTGGTAAGAAGACAAAGACTGGTAAGGAGCATGGGAAGAAGTACCCCCCCGACATAGCGCGTATAGAAGGGCACAGTGCAAAGACAGAGCTCACAGACCTTGTGGCCTGCCCCTTCCAGTTGAATGAGCTTGAATCAGTTACCCTGACCTCCCTGAATTCCAGTCTCATCACTCTCAAGTAGGAAACTCAGCAGGCTCCTGTGGCATGTTCTGAACCATTTGCATTTGAGAAGCCCCTTCCTTCCTTTCTGTCTCCTCTACCCCATCATCTAGGTGGATTTTTCTATCTCTACGTTGCACGGAACTATAGAAACAACCCCATATGGCTGTCACTCAGATAGAAAGAAAGTTATTGCTTTTTCAAACCAGGATAGAATTACAGCAGGGATATAAAATGTTGGCTTCTATCAAGTAATTTCAGATGTCGTGTTGGCTCCTCTGCCTTCCACAAATGCTCTCTTTTCCTGCCCACTGGCCTGACGCTACCTCTTCTCCTTGAGAAAGCTCAGATAAAAGAGCTGCATCTAATTCATGTTATTTATTGAGCACACAAATTACAGTATTTCAATTTGCCAGCTGCAAAGTGACCTTGCCGTTTTTTATCATGGCGGGGGGGGGCTGACATAACAAGATCCCCACTACCCCTCAATAAACAGGTAATTTGAGCTGTTCTTTAGATGTGAAAAAGGTGAAGGACTTGTGACAACAACTCCTGGCTGGACATCAGGAGTCACTGAAAGGCTGAGCGATGGTGGTGAAGGCTGTCTGGCCTTAAACAGGTCTCACCAGAAGTCTTGGGATCGTCATGATAGCTAGAGCTGTCCTCGGGGGTCATGTGATACATACAGCTTCTGCTTTTTTTTTTTTTTTAAGATTTTATTTATTTATTTGACAGACAAAGATCACAAGTAGGCAGAGAGGCAGACAGAGAGAGAGAGGAGGAAGCAAGCTCCCTGCTGAGCAGAGAGCCTGATGCGGGGCTTGATCCCAGGACCCTGGGATCATGACCTGAGCCGAAGGCAGAGGCTTTAACCCACTGAGCCACCCAGGTGCCCCAGCTTCTGCTTTTATCTCAGACTCTTGACCTTCTCCTATTTCTGGTTTTGGAATTTATTGTTTCCCTGGAGTCCGGGCCTGTCTACTAGAGCTAAAGACAAGGTGTCCTCACCATGGTGGGCATTCCGTAAAGGTCAAGCTGTTCTGGTACATGTGGTAAATGCTGAAACAGGCCTCTCTGAGGAAATGGTCTAGAAAGGTTTTCTGTCAGCCAAACTTGGTGGTGGTTCATGTTCTTTATCAGCAAAGAGCAGCACAGTGACCTCTCCCACCTACGTGCAAGACACAGTCTCTGCTAGCCAATTTATCAGCCTGGTAGCTAGCTCTGTTCATTTGTCCTTGTATGCTCAAAGCCCGGTCACAGCATCTACCATTAATGATACCAAAATATTTAATAACTGAGCAATTAATGGTTAACTGTCCTATTTACTTTTCTCTATCAGGATTTGATTAAATATAGTTCACTTTTTTTTTCCCCTAAGCATTCAAAGTTTCTGTATGCCAATTGCACACTTCAAAAACAAATTATCTAGAGGAAGGCTACTTTTCCCTCTCAAAACAGCAGGAAAAATGGTAGGAATTTTTAAGTGTAATGGAAAACAAATACACATTGAGATGAGCATTATTATTATCACCATTATTATTATATTATTACTATTATTAGTTAAATAATGTTAAATAAAGTTGTTAAATAATGTTTTTTACATTTTTCAGATTATAAAAGAAACACAATCTCAATTTAGAAAGTTTAAAAATTACAAAAATTTAGAAAATACATAAAACCTATACTGATATTCTTGAGAACTAATGCCTTAACATTTTGATTTCATGGCATTTATTTTGCTGTGTTTTTAAATGTGCATGCTCTCTCTATGTAGATAAATAGATAGATAGGTAGAGATAGACAGATATGCATGAATTGTTAGCCTTAGAATATATGCTTGTATATGTATCACAGAAATGAGAACTACATATATATGCATATATGTACACACACACAAGAGTTCATAGAAGCCTACATATTTAATATTCAGCATCTTGATTTTTTATACTTTATCTTATTTTATGATCTTCTACCCTGAAATTAAATGGTACTCAAAACTAAGCGTTTAAAGTGTTTTTAATTTATCAGGATGCAAACCCACACCTTTGAGTCCTTGAGGCTGAAAATTCCGTGTCCATAGGAGAGTGTGTTTTGTCCTTCCCATTCTGTTCCCAGCATATCTCTCTTTTCTGATCTCTTCATTGCCTGCTCCCCATCCCTGGCCTCAAAGAATGAGTACACCTGCCAGCATGTGCTCCACTAGAATTCAGTCCCCTAAAACATAACAAATGGTCATTAACAGAGAGATAATACCCATGGCTTCACACCTCATTATTGGGAGACATGAATTAATTTGTGTGGCAGAATTAAGGGGAAGGAAATGCCACTTATTGAGCTTAATGATGAAACAACTCAAAGTAGAAAGCTTGGAGCTCTGAAGAGGCCTTCCTCTCAGGGGTTTTGTGGCCGCCAAGCCAAGCAACATTCATATCTAGGAGGCAGACGGTGACGACAATCTAAATTCTTCACAAAAGCTGCTGGCTTCTTTATCAGCGTTAGGTAAGAAAATGGTGACTACAGAATCAGATAGCTCTGGGTTCAAATCTTGCCTCTTCCACTTGAAACGTGCACATCCATACATGTTATTTCTCCGTTTTATAGGTGTCTTTTTCCTCTTATGTAAAAAAAAAAAAAAAAAAAGGTGGCAAAACCTGTATTTATCTTGGTGTTTGGGGGTAATAGATACGTAGGGTGTGAACAGTGCCTGGCTCCTGGGCGTTGTGTAGTCAGTGCTCATCCTGCATGTGCACACCTGCCCACAGACACACTGCCCTAAGATCCTGACACCAAGGAGATACTTGGGCGAAGGGCTGGAATGCCTCTGTAATGGTGGATTAAAAATCCTTCCTACTTTCTGTATCAACGATCAGATTTTTTTTTTTTAATGATTTACTTTTTCCTTATTGTTCCCCTTCTTTGGCAGTCATTCTTGTCACATCCAGCTTAATGTGTACACTGAACAAATGCCTTTTCTTAAATATTGCTTCCCTTCCAAATGAATCCATTATATGTATAGAATTTAACACCCTCACCCAACCCAGGCCTTTTCTAAACTATAAATCAGTTTTTTAAAAATTCTTTCTTAGTGTCTAATTTCTTTCTTTTAAACACAACTGTTGCTTTCCACTAGACTTTGTCCATATTGTTGATATTATCATGCAGTTGCTGAGATTAGAAACTGGAGCATCACTCTAGAATCTGATCACAAAATTTAGGGGCTAATTAGTGTTTTCCCCCATACTGAAATATCCTATAGTTATTCTGACATCTTGCTTAATTTTGCAGTTTTAGTATGCCTTGTACATCACCATGTAGCTTGTGTTTCACTAAGACCACCAAGTCCGCTTTGGTCTCAGTCCCTCAGAGGTAATACTTATTCCCCATCTTAGGTTTGAAATGTTTTTGTTACTGTGATGCTGGTGGTGGTAGTTGTTTTCCTTTGTTTTAACTCCTGACATTAAGGCAAATTTTGAGGTATCTACATTTTTCCTTTTTAGATTCTTGCTAGTTTGCTCATTATCATAGGATTGGTTATAATTTAGAAATTGATCTACAGAGCAACATTTCAAATAAGAAAAAAAAAGGTAGTGTAGAAAAGCTCTCAGAATTTTAGGGATCTCCCAAGAAAGACCGTCAAAATTAGTTTCTCACCCAACTCAATCCCTTCTCACTATTTGTGGTGCCCCTGGCCTGTCATACAGATGCATCTGTGCTCACTCTGTAGCTTTAATCAGATATTAGGATGGTATACCACACAAAATCAATTTTACATAAGGGAGTGTGTGCATTCTTTTTTCTCTCTCTTTAATCACAAAACAATGACGTTCAAGTGTTTCTTAGGGTGATTACATTATTGTCAGAGACAGCATTCCACAAAACCAGGAGTGATCAACATTCAGGATGAAGATGCTTCCTTTAGTTATAAGAAATGTCAGTCTGCAAGTCACATGGAGGGGAAGGGGGAGTTTTATTTCAATTCACTCAGAGACAGATGCACTTCCAACTTCCAACTATTAAAATCCAAACCCTGTGTCTCTGGCAGAATTAATAGGATTTCGATGCATTCCTGATAGGTTTGACTTTCAGATTTCAGTGGTTGGCCCCATGCCCGTGCTTGACACTGCTCATCTGCTCATTTCTGCTCCCCTAGGACAAGGCTGTTTCAGAGTACACATTTTATATTTCCATCAAAACCAGTGAGGATGTCTCTGAAAAACAAACCTGTGGTATTTTTTTTTTTTCCTACTGATGTGATTTGGATGATTCCACAGTAAATAAAAGAGATGAAAAGACATTAGTTGAGAAACATTAAGACTATAAATAAGGGGTGGGGGAATGTTTGGCTTCTGGTATCTTTTCCAACAATTAATTTCATGAAAGAGTATTCTGATAGTTTACAAACAATGCATGAAAATGCACATTGGTCTTTGACAGGACTTCAAAGAGCCTGCAGAGCTGAGATGATTTCCATCACAGAAAATCAATTTCCTGTAAATGGTGAAGAAGCAAAGATTTTAGGCCAACATCAGATAGGATTCTCGAGAGTCTATTTTCTGCTTGTTTTCTGGAAGCACTCAATGGAAATTTGAAATAGATATATTGTACCATCATTTAATTTCTCCTTTTTCTTTCCATCATATTCAGTGATATTAAAGTTCATATTTTATGTATATTTTTAGACGTAGTTTTCTTCCACAAAGAAAGTAGTACAGTTAAATACATGTTGAGTGTTCCCTGTTTTCAATCTAAACATAAATGTTAGTGAGAGATGGAGAAAAGATAATCGTGCAGTAATAAATCCCAATTACTGCATCCCCACCAATCTGCCTGTTGTCAGGAAAACAAAGCCTAAATTTATATAAACCAAAAATAAGGAGATTTAGAAAACCTTACCTAAATAAGGCTCAAATCATACTTAGGGGCACCTGGGTGGCTGAGTTTGTTAGTATCTTACTTAGGCTTAGGTCATGATCTAGGGTCCTGGGATGCAGCCCCCTGTCAGGCTCCCGACTCAGCAGGGAGTCTGCTTCTCCTTCTCCTGCTGTCCCTCCCTGATCCTTGTACTCTGTCTCTCTCACTCTCTTCCTAACTTATGGTTAGGAAATATTTCTGTTTTCTGGGCTCTGGATTTCAGGAAATTAAAATCACCCCCCTGTTAATTCCAGTGCTGCTGCGTAAGTAACAGGAAGTGCCCTGCTCTGCCAGCTCATTTCCTCTTATTGTTCACTTTCAATGGGCCCCTCAGCTATGTTTTTGTGCCACCCTCTCCCCTCAGATGTACTGAGACTGGTAAAAGCCAGCAGCTTCCACTGGAAAGGAGCTGGGTTGGAGATACCAAGAACAGTATGAATTCCCCTTCTTTAAGAGAAAGGGAAGGGGAGTTATAGGGAAGCTAGAAACTTTCATCTACCAAAACCTAGTAGGCATTTAGATGGATACATTAAAGGAAAATAAAAACAGACCTTTTAAAAACATTTCAATGTAATTTTATATTTGATTTCACTTAAATATTAATTTTGTATTTCTATTATTTATACTTTTAATGTAATTCTACATTTTTTATAAAAACCCTTGAATAGTCATAGCAATTAGTACAGTCCCTTGCTTTTGGAGCTCAATGAAAAATTACTGAATGAATAAAGATAAAGAGAATAAGAATTTCTGTGTTCTAAAGAATGATTGTATTTCTGAGTCAAAACTTACAGTATGTAGGAATTCCTTCCCTTGCACCTAATCAGGCTATGGCAATTTAGGATACAATTAATCATATTGAGTATCATGAAGATATTCTGGGAATATGTGTTACCTGTATGCAAATAAACCTATATCCAGGTATGCCTTTTTCCTTCATTCTTTTGCTGTTGGTTTCAAGCTAGCTTATCATCTATATCTCTCAATACGTTTTCATTCCAGAAACATTTGAACTCTTTGATCTAGCAAACAGATCAGTGGGGACAGTACTTTGGCAAGCTATTTTGTTTTATGTGTTCTTTTCTTACGTGATGAAAGTCATATATCTGCCTGCATCACACGTTTGTGGTAAGGAACAAGTAAGATTATCAATGCATTCTGAGAGATAGAAAGTGCATTATATTTATAAGGCAGTATTACTTACACAGTGGTGATAATAGTATTGGTTAGTAGTAGATCTATACTAACAAACAAATTAGGAAGATTCTACATCTTCCATCTTGAGTGAATCAGTAGTTGTTTGGGCTCATAAGTTATTTTGAGATTTGAAGTTGCCTATGGGACAGAAGGGTATGTCATGCATCTAAGAAGAAAGTCATTCAAATAGCTAAGTACAGTTTTGACTTGACTTTAGTTATGTATAATCTAGGTAAAGTAAATTCAAGATTATACCTTTCTAAGTATAATTCCTTCCCAAAAGAATCTGATTTAAAAATACACTTTCAGCATTACATTTTCTCTCATTCTCCCAGTGTGATAGAAAAGTAGAAATGTGTTTGTTCCTTATCTGCCAACATTGTATTTTTTTATAGGAACACATTTATCTGCACTGGAAATCATCTTCACATTCTCCTCAAAAGAAATACAGAACAGAAATGATCTCAAATACAGTTATGTATTCTTCATTTAAAGTAATCGTTGGTGACATTATAGGCAGTATCTCATTTAGTTCTGAAAGTATTTCTCACAGGAGATAAATTACCCCAATTTTACAGATGAAGAAACTGAGACTCAGGAAGATGAAGTAAGTCACTGAAACTCACATAGCTGTCAGGAAACTCCATTTGGACTCCAGGTTTCTTTGATGTTCATCCCATGCATCTTTGCTTCTCAATTATCTGGGAAGCTTAAAGCTTGTATCACTCAAATCAAGCATTTTGACTTCAGCACAACAAAGTTCTGGAACCTATGTCCTCACTGACAAATCCAGGAAATAATCCTTTTGTCTCATCCCTCTGGTTCTTCAACCATGTGCTTTCACCTCAGTATTTGCCAGGTGCTTAAAAGCATGTCTACCAAAATTCTCTAATATGTTTAGACTTACCAAGAATCTGCTATTGTAATACTACCTTGACATTCTTGCCTTTCAGTCATTCTTTGTCTCTAAGGTACTAACTTTTCTCTGACCTCATCTTCCACCTATCTCTTGAGTCCCAACAGTCTTGGCTGTGCTGTTCTTTCTCTTCCTGTCAGAAGCTTTCTGCCATTTTGTTCTCTACCAGCAAAATTATTTCACTTTTGCACTTCCAAATTTTCTATGCTTAAATTTTGGCTTCCTTACCATGAAACATCTGCATATCAGACCCAGAAATTTTGTTATTCATTCTCATAAGTAACAAAGAAGTATCAAATCAATCCCTCAGTATGGAAGACATTCCACATTTTGCTTATTCATTTTTGTGACTTGTGCTGGCCTTCCAATATTTGGCTTAGACATCACTTCTACCAAAAATTCTGTATGATAGATATGTCACTGATAATTATCAGTATGATTTAGACTTTTCTTCACTACAGCTGTTTATTTCTGTATCCCTACAACTGGACATAGTTATTGGCATTGTATAAACATCCATTAATGAAATAACAAGTGAACATTTGAATGAATGATTGAAATATATGTCCAAAAATGAGAGTTTGCTTTAAACTTCTCTATTTCTCTAATCCAATTTATAATGTCACCTCCTAAAAAACACACTGTCTGCTAATTATTTTATGGTAACCTTGAAACCCTTTAAAGATTTTCCTTCTTAACTATTTTCAATAAATAGTAAAAATGTCTATTTTACTTTGAAATATGTTCAAGTCTTATGAAAAGTCGAAAACAAAATGTACATTCAATGTGTTGTAATCCGGTAGAATCAATTGATATTGAATTTATGTCACTGTATTTCTTCTGGGTTGAATAGCTTCCTTTCAGAAACCAGCATCCATTGCATTAATCAATCTAATCAAATAGTAAATCACAGTCAGTTCTTTCTCACTTGGAAAATGTATAAAACATAGTTAATGTATTTTACTGCAACCCCCAGATGGTCTATTTCTAATTTTTTCTATGAAAGGTTATAACGAAGTTGACTTAATTTATTCATACAGTCATCCAACCCCCCCCCCTTTTTTTTTTTGGTGTAAGGTGCAAGGAACTTCTCAAAGGCTGAGGGTAAAGAGATGAAAGATAGCATCTGCCCCCTCAGATGTTCACTATCAAGGTAGAGAAGTAGATGAGTAGATAATTACAACAGATTATATTACTGGGTCTAAGATAGATAGATACCCAGGATTTTATGACAAAGAGCAGAAGGAAAAGCCATTCAGATCAGGGAATTTGGAGGATTCCAGAGGAAGCTACATATTTGCTGAAGGTAAAATGCTGGTAGGTTATGGAAGTGAAGGAGGTTGAGGAAGCATCTGAGGGAGAGAAAGCAGCCCATGCAAAGACAAATAGACAAGAATGACAGAGACATATGTTTGGGACTGAAAATATATCTGCTGGATGAGAGGAACATTGGAATTGCATATCTGAGAGAAGGGAAGGCAGTGAAGCTAGAAATATATGCAAGAACTCCTTCAAAAGGGCCACATGTGCATTTCCCATTATTTTGCAGGGGAGGGATATGGAGTTATACAGAGGATCAGTGTGATTCAGAAGAGCACTTGGATGCAAAATTTTGGTAGAAAGTTGTCAGGTAAAATATGATTACATTTCAGATAAATAATGAATAATTTTTTAGTCTAAGCACATTCCAAGTATTGTGTAGGACATACGCTAAAACGTTCTTCATTCTTGACCTGAAATTCAACTTTAACTGGCTACCCTGTACTTTCACATGTGCAGTTGGACAACCTTACTCTGGTGGCAGAGTGGAGAATGAGTTGGTGAAGAAATAAACAAGGCAGGAGGGACAATTTGGGGGATAGGTTACTAAAAATCTCAATTAACCCTTTGAGACACAGGGGCGGGGGGATGCCCTATGCTAGATTTCAGGATGTAGGCCACCTTGTGATGGTTACTGAGACTCTGAGAGGTACAGATTAAAAGAGAAAGTTGCCTTGAGATCTTTAGATCTTTAGGCCTCATTTGGAAGTCAGTGGTTTTTGGAATGAGTAACTTTACTGGCCAAGGTTGACACATAATCCACTGGGGAGAGGGTGGCATGTTTGCATGCCTGCCACAGGCATCTGTGCCAGCACAGATGCTGTGGTAAGGAAACCAAGGGATACAAAGAGCCAGTGTGCTTACCTTGGTCTTGGGGAATGCATTCTCAAACAGGTGCCATATTGATGTTTGTATGATGCTCTGAACTTTTCAAGTTCCTCTCCTACTCACCATTTCACATCTATACCCAGTGGTCTCACAGTCAGGGATCAGTTATTATTAACCCAAATTGACAGATAAAGAAATGTGCACATGTAGAAGGACTCCACCTTAGCTCTTGAAATTCCAGTTGAAATGCCACATCTCCCATGAAAATTTTCATTGTTCCAAGTTTACTCTCCCTGCCACTTGCAGTGTTAGCATTATTTTTTAAAAAAATAATCTCTACACTCAGCATAGGGTTAGAACTTAGAGCCCTGAGATCAAGAGTCATATGCTCTACTGACCCAACCAGCCAGGCACCCCAATGTCAACAGTATTAAGTCCAACACATGGCTGCTCTCTGTGACTTTATTTGATTTCATCTTATGTATTCATATTGTCAGCCACTAGACTATAAGCTGCCAAAAGACAAGGGCAAATTCTCACATTTATCTGGAGACTTCGATAGTAGTGCATGTTGGGCATTTAAAAGGCTCTTAGTAAATGTTTCATTATTAGACTAACATTGGCACAGCCAGAAATAAAACCTTCTTGATTTGCAGGCTGCTTCTTTTCTGTGTTATCCGAATACCCTTTTTTTGTTCTGTCATTTGTAGAACCAGGCAGATTTTTTTTTTTTTTTTTTTGGTGAGCAGAGCAGAACAGAGCAGAGCAAACACAGAATCTAAAGGCCAAAGTACTAAGACACTTCATTTGTTCCCTAGACTTAATGCAGGACTGGGTCTCAACTGCACTAAAGGGACAGTGTCTGTGTAAACTGCACCAGGGTTCAGCCTAGCAGAGCGACAAAATGAGAGGTTTGGCTGACACATGCTTACCCTCCTAAGGTGGCTTGCTCTGGTTCTTGGCTCTTTTCTACCAGCACTAGAGGTGTGACTTCAATCCTCCTTGGTCATTCCTCAGGTTCTAGGAGTTCTGAGCTGGGAGCACACTCGGATGGCTCAGTTGGTTATGTTTCTGCCTTCAAATCAGGTCATGATCCTGGAGTCCTGGGATCCAGTACCTCATCAGGCTCCCTGCTTTGCAGGGAGTCTGTTTCTTCCTCTGACCTTCACCATGCTTGTGCTCTCTTGTGCTCTCTCAAAAATAAAATCTTAAAAAAAAAAAAAAGAAGCTCTGAGCTGGGAAAAGGAGTCTGAACAGGGTCCCCCTGCATGCCAAAGGGTTCTATGCACTGGTTATCTGTCCCTAACTATAAGGCAGTTGCTTTGCATTTATGAATATATTCAAGTATTCATTTTATTTATTTGTTAATGTAAGAGCATATGTATATGCACCTATAAATAAAATATGTGCAAAGTACATTTACTGTATATTGTATAGGACAGTCATTTTCATTCTAAAGTGTAAATCAGAATTCCCTAGAAGACTTGTTAAAACAAACTTTCTGGATCTCAGG
The DNA here is from genome assembly GCF_002288905.1 of Enhydra lutris kenyoni. NCBI lineage: Eukaryota > Metazoa > Chordata > Mammalia > Carnivora > Mustelidae > Enhydra > Enhydra lutris. The sequence goes on from NW_019154162.1 coordinate 612,917, forward strand.
GTTTCTGATTCAGTTTGTCTGGGTAAGTTCTGAGAATCTGCAAGTGTAACAAGTTCCCAGGTGATGCTGATTATACTAATTCAGGATCACACTTTGAGATCAATGGGTATAGAATATATAGTCTTATATTTTTTTGTGCATGTGTCTTGTACATGTTGGTTTACGTATGCATGCATCTCTTCCATAGTAATGGATTATGATTAGAGACAAATTAGTATACACATGCTTATCTATGTATTTAAATATACACACACATATAAATATATACAAATAAAATGCATATTCATAAAGCTGTTTATATACGATTATAAATGTATATAAATGCATATGCAAATGTATAAGCCCAAATATGTAATTTTATTTATTTATCTGCATGCACACACATTTTTATACCTAAAAATATGATCATAAATATGTTCATAGGTGATGCTTACACTCTGTGTGTGCATGTGTATATTATGAATGTGTCTTTGCCTTTTATAACAAAACACTTAGTCAAACATAGAACTCCATATTTTATGTTAAACTTATTATAAGAAGCATTTGTTAAGTGTTCCAACCTGAGGCAGAGATACCTTCATGCTGGTCCTATTAAACTCTATTAGTGGGATGATCTTTTCAATTTCTCTGGAGTCTCTTAGACATTTGCCATATTTCCCATATGAAAGTGCTGAACTAAACAAGCTCCATGTTCTTATAGAACCACTAGGGTTTACCTGTGAAGTCAAATTTCGATCATCTCATTTTTTTTTTTTTTTTTGCCTTCCTTTCAAGAGATAATGCAGTCTTTCTGGCATTTTACTGGCAAAATGAATGAAAATGTACAAACTCAAAGTGCTGTGTGATCCTGGGTCATATCTCCTCCCCCTGCTGACAATGTCTGTTTTTGTCAAAGGCAAACATTGTCTCTAGAGGAGGAGGAAACGAGAACCATGAATTTGAGACCTGATGCTTAAGAGAGCAGAAGTAGAAGCAAAAGCAATGAAAGCACCAGGTTTACCAGATTGCATGGAGCACTTTCTGTAATAATACCTCTTTCTTCTCCACCCTTATCCTCCGTGCTCCAACATTCTTCCAATACAATGAAAGAGAGGAAGGAATAACCTGGAAGAAGAAAAGAAAATGCAGAGGGAAAATGTTTCTCTGTGTTTCAAGAATGTGATCATGCTCTATTTATATCTCATGACACCATATTGCACTAAATATTGTCCTTAACATAGAACTATCTGAACTGAACTTCAGAGTCTTGCAGTAGCATGCTCAAGTTCTCCCAACTAAAAGTAGAAGAGTGAGAATTTGAAGGCACATCTATCTGATTTCAAAGCATAGCTCCAGAAATTGTGATTAGGGCCTTCCTAAAACAATGTGCAAGAAAGACCCAGATAATAATTCATCATCCCTGGAAATTTATCAAAGTACATTTCCCCATGGGAATGAGAGGAGCAGTAGGAGACCTAGTGGAATTGTGCATTTTGAACCAGGAAAATAAGCTTGGGATGTGAGGGATGGGAGGTCAGGTATACGTGATGGGCTGTCAGCAACAGTGGTTATCAAATGCAGTGTGTGGTGTGTTGGCCGTCAGAGATCATCTTTGGTATGTGGTCTGATGTTCATGAACTTTCATGTCCATAATTTTTTTTGGGATGTTTGCCTTGTGATAAATTCACAATAATCATTAAGTTAAGTGCCAATTTGAATTGGCCTTGTCTAAAGGTAGTCTTTCCTGACCTGTTCTCTTTTAACAAGAGATAAGATTTTATTTCATAAAATGAGATAATTTGAATGTAAATAATGCAGAGGGGGAAAACATTGACTTAGCACCTGCAAGTATAAATAATCAATGGAAGACCGTCTTCTGAACTTATGGTTTATCAAAGAGGTGGAGAAGGACACTGAATGTCCCATCAGGGAGTCAGGAGAAGCCCCAAAATGAAGTGGTAGCCCTCACACATCTGCTCTGCAATTTCCTCACCCCTGGACCCTAGAGAGGTCATTGATATACCCATAGCCTCAATTACTGCTCCCCTAGTATCATGGCTATTATATTTACCTTGAAAGTTATTGAGAGTTTTATAGGAGATACTAGATGTGGAAAAATATGAATATAACTAGTGATGAGGAGAGCCCTGGGTAATTGTCATTAACATATTTTTATCAACATAATTAACACCAAATAACAAAGAAGGAAACTTCTTTTTATCTATTTCATTTCACTTTGTTTTGTCTTGTTTGTTTGTATTTAATGGACTGGACAGAGGTCTATATCTTAAGAATTGGCAGGGCACTTGTCACTAGATGACTAATCAATTCCGAAGCACCTTTCGAGGTCACAGCATTGCTATTCTAAATATATAAGTGATAATGAGCAGGCACCCCTTCCATACCTGGCTTTCCATCTGTGTTTCATGCTCCTTTTGAAAATGTATTTTAACTTCATCGTGTTCTTTTGCATCTGGAAAATTAGAAAAAATACCAACTTGTCTATTTGTGGGTCCTTAAATTGAGGCTTCTCTCCAAAGAGGGGAGAAAAAAAAGATACAAAGACTTCATGATTGAATTAAAAATTATAACCTTCATGGGGCATCTTGGTGGTATCTGCCTTCACCTCAGGTCATGATCCCAGGGTCCTAAGATCAAGCCAGAGTCAGGCTCCCTTCTCTGAGGGGAGACTGCTTCTCCCTCTGCCTGCAGCTCCCCCCTGCTTGTGCTCACTCTCTGTCAAATAAATAAATAAAATCTTTTGAAAAAATTACAACCTTCATATGTTTTGCTGGAACACTTTTCCTAAGTGCCCTTAAGGGTAAGCTTTCTCTCTCTTTGTTCCATAATGTGTATGTTTAAATAATTTATTGTTTTGGTGATCTGAATAGGGATATGATAGGAGCCACTATTAGGCTAACAATTGGTAACAATGATCTTTATGAGAAAACTTCAAGGGTAATTGGAGAAGAAGTCTGATAGTGCCTGTTTTATGAGTTAAACATAGCAGTGATAGTAACCAACAAGAAAATCTCCCTTAAGAAGGAGGAGGGATTAATGTAGTTTCAAATAGCACACTTTCCCCCATGTGTGATTAGAGAACTCAACTGATACCACACTAGCCCCATGGGACACTTCCTGGATCGAGTACCCCTAATCTTAAAGTCAGATATATCCCATCCTTGCAAATAACCACTTCTTAGTGTATCAATTAATCAAAAAATGTGTGTAGCAAAAGAAAAAAAAATCCCAATTAAGGTACAACAATGCAATTCCTCATAAGATATCCATTTCTTTGAAACTGCCTCTTCATTAAATGAGAAATGAAGGTATAGCAAAGAAGCCCATATCATTACTAAGATCATAAGATATCTAATAATTAATATATAACATATATATATAACACATATAAATATATAACATATATAGTACATGTCTCTGTGTGTGTGTGTGTGTGTGTGCGTGCATGTATGTAAATTCTATGTCTGTGAGGGCTTTGTTCTAAGTATTTTCTTCACTTTTCCTCATTTATAAAAGCCACTGAGTATGTGTTATTTTCCATAGCATCAATTTTTAAAAGATTTATTTATTGAGAGACAGAGAGTGTGTGTGAGCAAGCATATGAGTGGGGGTCGGCAGAGGGAGAGAGAGAGAGAGAATCCTTAAGCAGACTCCCCAATGAGCACAGAGCCCGAGATAATGGGACTTGATCTGAGGACCCTGAGATCATTACCTGAGCCAAAATCCAAAGTCTGATACTCACCAACTGAACCACCCATGTATCCTCTTCTCCTGCTCTGGGATGATACCACTCATCAAGATATTTATTTTTCATCCTGAAAAGGTGGATGCCTCTTCAACTATTGGATGAAAATGGTACAAGCTTGATTTTTTGTGATATATTTTATTGGAACTCAAAAAGTTGAATATATACTTGTACTTTTTGTGGATTGTTTTATTTTTGCTCGTGTCTTTGGAGAAATGTTGTTGTCTTTCGAGACCAAACACCTAATGCATCTGAACTTTCTGACTAAAGGCTTGAAAAAGACTCTGAGTGACTACTTGATTCAACCCATTTCCTTAGGCCAACAAATATGCATGACACAGACCTGGTTTTATATGTATATATATAAACTTTTTTTGGTGTGTGGGGAAAACCTCAAAGGACTGGATTTTATGAACTGCCTTTGTTGTGCATTTCAGTTTGTGCTTGCCCCTTTGGGTTTTTGAACCTCCATGTTCCCACATACACTTCTTTCACTGAAGAAGTTTTCCTTGTGTTCTTTTTTTCTCTTTCAAACAAATTTATACAAAATGCTTCCAGTGATGGGTATTAAGGAGGGCAAGTATTGCATGGAGCACTGGGTGTTATACACAAATAATGAATCATGGAACACTACATAAAAAACTAATGATGTACTGCATAGTGACTAACACAACATAATAAAAAAATTTTTTTAAATGCTTCCAGTTCTTGGGAAAAAAAATTTTTTTAGGTAGGTTCCATGCCCAGCATGGACCCCAATGCAGGACGTGAATTCATGATCCTGAGACAATATCTGAGCTGAGATCAAGAGTCAGACACTTAAAAAACAACTGAGCCCCCTTGGTGACCCCAGTTCTTGAAATTCTTAAAAATAATTTATAATCAATTACAAAACTGTGGCTTTGACATTAACCAGTGTATTAAGAATGATTAAAATGTATCCCATGTCAGCAATCCTAAAATCTCTAATTTACATCACCCACTTTCACTCTCCTCATGTCAGCACAAGTCAAAGACTACATGGTCTCAGCTTTAGTCCATTCTGCATGATTTAAAACCTTATGAAGATCAGTAAGTGCATCTATTATGTGATTATTCTTCCATTTATAACAATTGAGCTTACATTAAGTTGACCTTTTGAGTTGATTTTCCAGTTTGAAAACACAAGACTACAGATTCATAACCCAAATGTTCTGTTTTCCAAGAGATATATAGTAAAAAGGAGGGCAATGTGGCTGATATCACATGGCTTATTATACACAAAGTGAGGAATAAAATTTAGGTTTCCTCTTTCCAGGCTTAGTACCATTACACAATTTTTGGTCTTCAAGGTTTTTGTTTTTGTTTTTATTTTTTTCCCCAAATACATTACTAATATTTTGTTCTTGAGTCCCCTTTCTTAAAAAGAGACACAATCTTCCAAAAGAAAGTTCTATCAGTATACTCTTTAGAAAAGCCATATTTTTTTCTTGCAAATGTTGATGTTGACAGAAATGGAAGTCTCAGGGGAAATCTGGTTTAACAAGTTAGTAAAGGGCAAGTGTATTTATTAATATGAATGATAATTGTATTCTGACTGAAGAACAGATGCTCTCCTTTCACTGAGGAATGCCTTGATATTATGAGAATCTAGAGGTTAGTCGCTACTGAGAAACCAGAGTTTCTGGTTTTAAAATCTGGATAATTTGAGTCTGTATTCTTAATATTAACCACCGCTCTGAAGATGGTTCTTTTGCTTAGGTGACTTTTTCAAGTTAGAAGTGGTAATGAACATAGACTATATGCCGATTTAAAGGCTAGTAAAACAGATTTCTATAGGGAAAAAAAAAACCCCTATTTTTTTCTTTTATTTCATCTTATAACTAACAGTTCTGACTTTTTTTCCCTGAAGCAAAATAAACAAGGAAGAAGACATTAATTAGTACTTGTAAATCAATAGCTTTTGCTCACATCTTTTTCATTCAGAATAAAATTTTTTGATGTATCCAGATATATAATGGAAGGTCATATGTACTGTTAAATCAATATATTTTTATAGAGTCAAAACTAGACCCAGACCTTGTTCTGTTTCTTAATCTTCTCACATCTGAGTGTCCTCAAAGAATAAATTTAACTCTTCATAAATGAAATTCTCCAAGGCACATCCCACTTTTGAACCATTGTTGAGGTTTAAGAAACTTTATTTCTAGGTATGAAATAAAGGCATGTATCTTGCATGTTTTGCTATAGTGGAGCAAGAGTGACTTTGGTTTACAATTGAAAGTAATTATTTTTAAATAAGCACAAGGGATGTGACATTTTTATATTCAGACAGTGAAATCCCTCATATAGAGTTAACCCTTCATATTTATATGTGGAATAAAAGAAAAAAAAAAGAGAGAGATAAAGAAAAAAACATTTTAAAAAATTTTTATTTATTTATTTGTGAGAGAGAGGGAGAGAAAGGACAGGGGGAGCAGCAGAGGGAGAGGAAGAAGCAGGGTCCCTGCTCACTTGGGGATTGATCCCACCACCCTGGAATCATGACCTGAGCAGAAGGCAGATGCTAAATGGACTGAACTACCCAGGTGTCCCCCTGCCCCCCCCAAAAAAATCTTTTGCAAGCATTGCATAGTTTCCTTGGATGCCTTAAATCTTGAGGAGATACTATTTGAAGTCACTTCAGATGATACTACTTGGAAGAGAGGTTTATATGTCTCTGCGTCCTTCACGGAGTAGAATATGCAAGATAACAGAATTATACCCTTTGAAGGGATCTATAAGGAGAACCAGAGGCAGTGCATTAGGATGCAGATGCCATTTATACATTCACTCCACAACGAGGCATGGGTTCCCTTGATACATGAAATCCATCCTGGAGAACAAGGTGAAGAAAATGTGGATTTCATCAAAGGGATGAAAGATATGGACAGATACATTTCTAAATATGGCAGTGTAATAGATTAGATGACTCAGGCAACTATAGGGAAGAACCCCTAGAAGAACCCCCAAAACAGACTCGCTTGGCACTGGAGGGTTTAAACCCTTTTGGTTGGGGCAGTGGATGGAAGGAGGCCCCCTTAAACAAGAAAGCAGAGGGTGGTGAGTGCAGGCTCAACTCCCTGGGCTGTTCTCTGTCTCTACACCCTTTGTGGCTCTCTGTCTCCACTCCCTCCGCTGCTTCAGGCTTCTCTCCTGGGAACGTGGTGACAGTGAAAGACTAAGCAAACAGTATCAACTTGGGATATTGAGGAGATATTCAGGTGGAGAGGGTGACTAGGATTTTCAGGAAGAAGAATAGCACCCCAAGGCCAGGGAGGCAGGAAAGAACTGGCCCACTTGGATAATTGAAAGTTACTTGATGTGCCTGGTGAAAAAAAAAGGGGGGGGAGAAAATGGACAGAACAGGCAGAAGAGCTCAGGCAGGGCCATAATTGATGCCAGAGTTGATATACTAAGGATTTGACCTGTTTTTAAAATCTGTGAGGAGCCATTGATGAATTTTAATGTGAGTTACATGAAAAGACACAAAAAATAAACTGCCAATTTGTCACACAGGAAGATTACAAAACCCCTCTTCCTTGTAGTGCTTTAATGAGCTGCAGTTATATCAGATTTAGACTTTGTGTACTTGGGTAGGTCACCTGTGATGGGGAATCTGTGAAGTTCTTTCACTGCTGTGAAAAATAGCTTAAGTGTTGAATGGAATGCTTTCTGCTAGCTCTGTATATCCACTCTCCATTCTTCCCTGGCTCTGGATTTGGGGATTTAACTTCATCAGTTGTTCTTTCTCTCCGACTTCTGCTAGGATCTGTCCCAAGAGGCATGAGGAGAAGGAACAAGGGCTGAAGGAGAATGTGGTCAGAATATTTACTGCACAGTCCATTCCTATTCCATGCTACCCCAGCTGGCTGCCTGTCCTTAGAGGAGACCCTCCCCATTGCCCTTGTTTTCACTTCCTGCTGCCTTTTGCAGCCCTGCTCGTGGCCTATCCACGTACACCTTCCAAGCTGACCTCCACCACTATGGATGACTTATGGTACTATGTCATCATGTATGGATTTCTCTTCACCCTCCCCACACTGCAAGGACAGTCCTTTAGTTATATTCTCGCCCATGCATTTCCAAGTGCCATCTGCTTCTTGCCAACACCCAGACTAAATAGTGATATGTAATAACATTTCAGATGTCTTAAATGTCAAAACAGAAATCCACAATGCTCTACCTGTAAGCATCTGCATCATCTCAGTCATCCTACCAGCTGTCAAACTGAAAACCTCAGAGCCACCCATCCTGCAACTAACCTCTTTCTCCTCTGTGCCACATACAATCTCGTAGGAAATCATATTGGCTCTATCTTCGAAATGCAAGCTTGCCTCTTCTCACCAGCCTCTTGGGTGCCATTCAGGTTGGACCCATCGTGGTGCCTTGCCTGGATTGGTACCATAGTGCCTCACATGGTCTCCTTGCAGTTCCACTGGCCCCCTAATAGCTTATGCCCAATATAGTAATTGTACAACTAAATTGCTGTATAATATAGAACATGTCACTCCATGAAACCTCCAACCACTGGCTCCCCTCCCACTCAGAGTGGTCAACAAGGCCCTCATGATCTGGCCAGTGACTTCATGGACCCCTTGTTCCACTCCCTTCTCCCTCAGTGTTAGCCACGCCATGCATAACTTGCTGGACTTTGGCCATCAATCTCCATATCTACTTATCCTTCCCTTAGATATCCTCTGGCCTACCACCCTCAACTCTTGGTAGATGGTATGGTCGTAAGAGTCCCTACTCTGACCACACTATTCAGTACTGTACCTCATTTCTTCCTTCCCGAGCATCCTTCCTCCTCTTTGTCTTGTTCTACTTTTTCTTTGTTTTGCAGCATTTATCATTTTCAAGCATTCATGTTGTATGAATTTACTAGGGCTGCCATAACAAATTACCAAAAACTGGGTGGCCTAAAACACCACCAATTTATTGGTTCACAGTTCTGGAGGCTTAAAGTTCTGAATTTACTTGTCAGCAGTGCCATGCTCCCTCTGGATTCTCTAAAGAGAGGATCTTTCATTCTCTTGGCTAGTGTCTGACAGCCTCAGGCCTTTCCTGGTATGTGGAAACGTAATTCCAATCTCTGCCTTTGTCTTCATGTGGCCATCTTCTCTCTGTGTCTACATGTCTCTGTGTCATCATACACATTGTTCCTGTGGTCTGTGTGTCTAAATATCCGTCTTTTTAGGAGGACACCAGTCATACTGAATTAAGGCCCATCATCCCTAATTACCTCATCTTCATTTGATTAAATTAAATCTGCAAAGACCCAATTTTGAATCCGTTTGCATTCACAGGTACTGTGGGTTAGATCTTTGCCAGGTTTTTTATTTTGGCGGGGGAGGGAAGGAAGGGACACAATTCAAACTATAATAGTTTTCTTGTTTACTATGTGAGTTGTTTATTGTCTGTCTTCATGGGCCAAGAGCTAGGGTTTCCCAGAGTAAGGACCTTTGTCTCCTTTATTCACTAATTCTAAGTATCAAGTCTGTGGATCAAGTATCTAAGATTGTGTGGGCACATAATGAGTGCTCAGTAGACCTGTGTTGAATGAGGGGAAAGTCTGAGTAAAGGCTGTTTTACAGATAAATGTGAATGGAATTTTATGCTACAAAAAAAAAAAAAAAAAGAAAAGAAAAGTCTCTGAAGCTCTGGTTTGGCAACATGAAGTTTTGAAAAGCGAAACACTTTGCTTAAGATTTAAAAAGACACCAAACCGTGAACATTTTTACTTGAAAAGCAGTACCTCACTGGCCATGGTGGACCCACATTTTACTCTCATGATTTATTTTCCATATTTTATAACCTGTTCATGCAATTGAGACACATATTTTTAAGCCAATCCATGTTACTCACATCTTCTGAATTTCAGACCTGGGATTTGACTCTTCAGCAGATGGTTGATACATACCTTGGGGAGGAAGGCAAAGTAGGAGAGGGGAGGTGGAAACAGGAGGTACAAACCTCTGCCACGAGCAAGCTTCGGCAATAAAGGGAAGTGAGATGTGGCAGGACCCTATGTGCCACTAGCCTCATCGCTTTCCTCCAGCTCTGGGTCCTAAGTGGCCTAATCAAGCTTAGCCAGGCGTCTCTCTGCCTATTGCACTGTGCCTGTTTGCTGTACTTGGAGCTGCCTCTCAATCCTTCTGGGCCTGTGCATCGGGATCCCTTCATGGGTTCCAGGACACAGCTGTTGGAGCATCTCTTCATTTCAAATTGTTGCCCAGCCGCTCCCCCATTTTGTTCTCCTGGGGGCCACTGAGGCTTTCCAACACTTAACATATCAGCACGCTCTTCACACTGCCCCTCGATGACTCAGTCAGCTACGGAGGAGCAGAAGCAGGAGCAAACAGCTGTCATGTGTATTAACGAAACCCGGATTGCACCTATTACAGATATAAACCAGCTCTCTCATATACGGGTGCATCATGTCTTTACATAACCCAACAGGGTCTGGATCCTCTAGCCTTGAACATGTGGTCATTAGACAAAGATGTATCCATTGGGCCTCCATATGGTTCCTATAGTAATTTCAAATATTTGAAAGTAGTTTACATCAATTATTAAACCAGAGGGAAAAAAATTTATATCATTTGCAAGTAAAAGCATACCCATCAAAAAAAACTTGGAATACTTGTTATAAATTTATAACAATAGTATGATAATAATATATAATATATAAATATATGCTATGCAACATATACAACATTATATATAACAGTATACATAATGTAATGACATATATATGACATATAAGATTATCACATTATAATGATAGTGCCATTAATTTGTTAATCCTCCAAGAAAGGGTTTCCTTTCAACATTAGACACAAAAAGAAAAATTAATAGATGAATGACAGGTGGCAGAAGTTATTTGAAGTGTCCCAATTCAGTAAGGGATTGTTGTCAAATTATAAGAAGGGTTCCTGCATACCAAAAATAATGCCTGAAAGGACAACCATTCCAACAGAAATAGGCCAAATATAGATCACAGCCACTTTTAGAAGAAATAACTCAAAAAGCATAAAAAGCATTTGAAGAGGAGCTCAATCTTTTTCAAGGTCTGTAATGCAAATGTAGCCAACAAGACGTTACTTAATGTTGGTAAACCTGGAAAGAAGCAGACACCTGAGTAAGATCAAGGTTTAGGTGGACAAGGTAGCTATGGCAGTGTGGGCTGGTGTAACTGTGCTGGGGGGGGCCAATTGTGGGGGATGCTCACTCCACTGTGATCCCACATTCTTGTCCTGAGCGTGTGTCCTGGAGAAAGTCTCACTCAGGTCCATGCAGGCATGATCCTGACAAGTGTTTACTTTTAGTGGTTTTTAGGATGTTAGGGAGCAAGGGGGGAGGCTCAGCACCCAATGCTGGAAAGTGGATGGGTAGAATATGGTCAGTGAACACCCCAGAGCAGAGGTAAGCACACTTGTTCCATAAAGGGTCTGGAAGTAAATGTGTTTATTGGGCTTTTTGAGCCAGAGGATCTCCCTTGCCATTGCTCAACACTGACACTGTAGCATGAAAACAGTCCTGTTGACAGGACCCAAAGGAATGGATATGGATGTGATCTATGAAGGAGCGTTTACAGAAACAGACAGTGGGTTGGATTTGGCCTGGACTATAGTTTATCCATTCTTATGTGGCTAATTCTGTTTATAAAGATTGTGTTAAATATAAACACATGATAAAAAAAAATTGGCAAGGCTCAATATAATAAAAGATCCACATTAATCACATATGAATGAGGCTTCTGGGGAATGCAGAGGGAATAAGGATGATATAGAAAAGAATAAGAGGTGGGGCGGTGATGAAAAGGAACCTAGAGTGGTGCCTGGGTGGCTCAGTCATTAACTGTCTGCCTTTGGCTCAGGTCATGATCTCAGGCTTCTGGGATTGAATCCTGTCACAGGCTCCACCGTCAGCAGGCCTGCTTCTCCTCTCCCACTCCCCCGACTTGTGCTCCCTCTCTCACTCTCCAATAAATAAATAAAATCTTAAAAAAAAAGAAAATGAAGCTAGAAAGAAGGAATATCATTAAGTCAAGATTTTGTACTTAACATGCAGTTTCTTTTTTTCTAAACAAGGACAAACAAGCTGCCGTTTTGAATAAGGGGCTTTAATTTGCTCACAACTTCCAGAGCTGAAGTACTGTGTAGGCATAGCTGAGTGCCCGCTGTGGGTTAACAGGACGTGTGGGCCTCCAGTTTGATGTTGTACCTAACTACGGCAGGGAATCACTGTACTTTGTGCAAAGTCATTTTTAGTGCCCTTCTTTCAAAAAATAAATGGCACTAGGTAAAAATAGAAGCTTCCTTTCTTTTTTTTCCTCCTGATCAGGAAATAATAATTTGAAAAATGCCCAAGGGGAGAAGAAAATTGTCAAGCTGCATGTACAATGGCTTAAATTGCTCAAGATATTACCTGTGATAAAGAAGAAATGGAGCTCTGTCTTACAAGAAAACCCTGTCCTTATGGGAGATGTAGTAAGGGAGAAGCATGCAACAATGGTTAAAAGCAAGGGATAGGAGTCAATTTGGGATTCATATCCTGGCTCTTCCACTTTCTAGCTAAATTACTTAATCTTGATCAGTCCCTGTTTCCTCATGTTAAGGTAAAGATACCTTGAGAGATTGTTTTGAGTGTGAGAATCTCAATTTAAAAACTAAGGTGGGCACACTGGGTAGTACTGTTATCATGGAAGATGCATTAATGGTTTGTATGAGTAGCGATTCCTCATTTCTGTCTTTCTCCAGGTTCCCATGCAAGGATTATATATTCATAACAGGGAGATAATTGTTACCACAAAAGCATAAAAACATAGTATATTTTATGGAGGAACTACCAACGTATTGTCTTGAAAGCATCCAAGTTCCCATTGTTAAATACTTAAAAATATTTTTATTTTTTTAATTGTATTTATCTATTTGACAGAGAGAGAGAGGGAGAGAACAGAGGAAGAGTGAGAGGGAGAAGCAAGCTTCCCACTGCGCAGAGAGCCTGATGTGGGACTCGATTCCAGGACCCTGGGATCATAACCAGAACTGAAAGCAGAGGCTTAACCAACTGAACCACCCAGGTGTCCCACTCACAAAATATTTTTGAAGAGATTATCTCAAAGAAAAGTCCATGTTAATAAAGTAATTGATTAATTAGAAAATTAGTAAAATGCAAAGGATCGCACCATGTTGGGCAAAGGTCATCCACGGTCATCCATGACACCTCTCTCTCAAAAACCAAGTAACAAGCTGCAGACTGTCATCTACTTTAGTCCTTGGAAAGGACTAAAGCTGGCAAGACTTGGAGACAGTGTTGGCTTTTCTCAAAGATTCAGCCCCAGCCTGATTCCCAGTGTTTCTTGGCACTGACACAGCTGGTGAGCACACCCCCACCACCAAGCTTCCAGGTGAAATGATAGGTGGTCTGGATAAAAGCCATTCATGCAGAATCTTATGGTTTCCAAATCAGTTCTCAATAATGTATATACTCCGTTCTTACGTTAAATATTTATTTCACCTCTAAAATTTGTTTTTTTTTTAAATTAAATTGAGAGTTCATTAAAAAAACATTTAAATTATGTGAAAGGTAGGAATAATAAATGGTGCATACATATCTATATACTCACCATCTCAGTTCAAGGAAAATGACATAGTCATCCTGTGAGAATTAGCCTGTGGGCCTCCTCTCTCCTGTCTTTTTGTCTTGCCTCCACCCGTACAAGTAAGTATTTCATGTCCCCAAAAGTTTTCGTTTATTGTTCCCTTGTTTTCCTTTAAGAAGATTTTACCACCTACAGTTCTCTTTTAAGCTTTTTGATTTGGAACTTCAAATCAGATAACAAAGATGTGATTGGAAACTTCATATGAACGGATTAAATCGCCATATCATCTTGTACGACTTGACTCTTCACTCAGTATTACTTCTTTATATTTCCACAGATGTGTTTTGCAGGTAGCTCTGGTTTGGTGTCCGTGTGGAATGATTTTCCTTTGTAACAACATACAACGGTCTCTTTATTCCTTCCACTGTTAGTTGGTATTTGTGTTGCTCTGGATTTTCTGCTGTGGCACATGCCCTTGTGCGCTTGGGAAGACATTGTTGAGAGTATGAATCAAGCAAGGGGATTTTGTGCTCATAGATTGTGATTGTCTTTAACTATATTAACAATATCAAGTCATTGTCCAAAATGTTTATACCGACTCGCACGCAATTTGTAGGCCTTCCGATTGATATCTATCCTCATCAAAACTTTGTCAAAAATTTTGTTTTGGAGAATGTGAAATGGTATTTCATTTCCATTTCCCTAAATACTAATGAGATTTTTTTCGTTAAATCTATGAGCCATTTGAGTCTTTTTTTTTTTTAAGATGCTTTTCATATATTTTTCACTGGGTCATATGCCTTTTTAAAATTTATTTGTAGGCATTGTTTATATATTCTGAATTCAATTATTTAGTCAGTTAGATTATTGTCAAAATTACCTCTCAGTCTAGGGCTTATATTTTTACTCTGTTTTTATGGAATATTTTTTAATAAACAGAAGTTACTAATTTTTTATGGGGGATTTAATCTTTCATTTCTCTGATAATTTGAATTTTCTGTATTTCGTTAAGAAATAGTTTTCTACCTCAAAGTCATAAAAATATTCTTTTATAATGCTTTCTAAAATATGTATTTTTTTTAGTTTTGTCTTTTACATTTAAACCTTTAGTCTACCTGGAATGTGTTCTTTATATATGGAGTGAGAAGAGGTTTGCCCAATTTCATATATTTCCAGATGAATGTTTTTTCAGAACCATGAATTGTGAAGTGTGTTCCTTCCCTACTGACTCATATGACCAATTCTATCATAAATCAAGTCTCCATATATTTCAGGGACTGTGTCAGTTTGATTAATTGATTCTTGATTTATTTATTTGTTTTTGGATTGGTATTATTCTATCTCATGCCAATACTCATACCACCTTAATTACTACAGATTTTTAGATAATTCTTCATATATACCAAAATATTTTTACTCCTTATTTTATTTTTCTTGTTTGGGAATATCTCAACTCTTGGGCTCTTCTAAATAAATGTTAGTATCAGCTTGTCAGAGTCATAAAAGGAAGGGAGGAAGGAAGCGAGATAGGAGGGAAAGAAATTCAGACATGGCATTTAGGATTGATGTTCCAATAAATTTATAGATCTCTTTAGGGAGTAGTACAATTGCCAGTTTTACAATGACAAGTCTTCCTAATTTCTCTCTATTTACCTGGGTCTTTTAAAATGTCTTCCAAACATGTTTTATAATTTTCTCACTGTTTTATTAGATTTATTCCAAGCTGCTCGAGACTATCATAAACTTTGTTTTTAAAATCATATTTTCAATTATTTGCAGCTGGTGTGTATAAACACAATTGATTTTTATACATTGATTTTATGTCTAGCAACTTGAATGCTCTTATTAATGCTAATAATTTCTAGGCAGATTGTTGACAGTTTTCTTTTAACAATTTCTACATGGACTGTTTATGGTTTTTTAAGTATACATTAATCTCAAAGGCAGATGATGAGGGCTGTACCCCCTCTTTTCTAATGATCAAAAACTCTTTTTCTCTTTCTGGCCACACTATGCTGGCTAGGTTCTGTGTAGAGTAAGAATTGTTCACGATAGGCATGTTGGTCTTTTTTACGATTCTAGGGAAATGCTTTTAGGAGTTGATCATGGTGGATCACGTTTGCCCTAGGTTCAACATCCATACCCTTCTATTCTAGTTTGCTATAAGTTTTTGTCAGAAATAGATGTTGTGATATTTTTACTGGGTAATGAATTTTGGTATTTCCTATCTATGAATCAATCACATTATTTCTTTTCTTTTATACCTTAATTTAATAAATCATATTAAATAATTTTCTAACATGAACCATCTTTTTTTTGTTTTTTAAGAGTTTATTTATTTATTTGAGGGAGATAGAGAGTGCACAAACATGAGGGAGGGGCAGAGGGAGAGGGAGAAGCAGCCCTCCTGCTGAGCAGGGAGCCCAAAAAGGGGCTTGATCTCAAGACCCAAGATCATGACCTGAGCTGAAGGCAGGCGCTTAACCGACTGAGCCACCCAGAAGCCTAAACATGAGCATTCTTGTCCTGTTTACTATTGCTTAACCCTCTACAGGATTCACTCTACTGCATCAAGTACTGGGCTCTCCATAGGATTTACCTGATGTGGCCATGCTGGTGATCTTTAATACATGCTGAATTTGATACTACATAAAAAACTAATGATGTATGTTTGGTGACTAACATAACACACATACACACACACAAAAACCAAAAAAAAAAAAATAATAATACATTTCTAGTTCTGTTCTGAATTCTTGCCTCAGTGGTGATGAGAGTAACCTAGAACTTTTGTTCACTGTATTTATTAAGTTTCAGTAGTAATTGATTGTAGGATTACTTCCTCATTTATGCTCTGGACAGACATATGATTTTTTTTTTTAATGATTTCGTAAAAATCCTGTTAAACTGGTACACACCCACGTACACACACGTTTCTTCTTGAGAGACCACTGATTATGTAACATTTTCCCAAGATATGTCCCTTTAACTGGTTTTCAAATTTACTGGCATAATGTTCAGAATATCCTCCTAATAACTTGAAAATCCCTTCTGCACCTTCAGTCACACCCTATTTTCAATTCCTAGCTTTATTCAGGGGCTGAAGACGCTTCTGTCTGATCCTGAATTTCTTACCCCTCTACCTGGGTCCCAATCCTCTTGTCCAGAAATTGTCCCCACTCTGGCTGCTTCCAATCTGCTTGAAAGATTTAACACCTAACTGCTGACTGAAACCTGAATTCCCCACACCTTGGGCATGCTCTCTTAAGGAGCCCCCTCCATCCATGCTCTGGAGCAGTCTCCTCTTCAGGCTTAACTTTCTCTGAGGCCAAAAGCTCTTTGGATTCAGTGCACACAGTATCAACACTTTTCTCAGCATCTATTTTGTTCATAGATGTAGGTGGTGACCTGCTATGCTTCATTTTATTCCTTTCCTAGACTTTTCCTTCATGAGTGCTAAGAGTAGACAAGCATGGCTTGTCTAAGATTCAGTCTAGCTACTATTCATTTTCTGTGATTCATCTGAATGATTATTAGTACCAGTATGGGACTCTGAGCCTTATAGCACTGCCCTCCCCTGATTTCTACCACTGCCTGGACCACTCTGCTTTCTCCTAGTGCTGAGAGTATTTTCTTATCTGGAAACTGTGGAGCAATGCCCAGGTTCCCCTACCCATACTGGCCCTTAAGTCTTGAGTAGCCAAGCAAGGAACACCTGGAGATGTGGCTCCTTTCCTCATTCCAAGGAGTGAGCTTCCTTCCACAGACTTCAGAGCAGTAGCATGAAATTCCAAGGTTGGAACTGACTAAGCCCTATCTCTTCTGTTTTCTGCTTCACTGTCTTGTTCACAGTCACCAGGGAAGTAAGTTTTCCTTGAAGGCCATCTTTCTGCCCATTCATCTTAATGTTTACATTTTCCCTCAGTAGTAATTGATTTTTTATTTTGATTTAATCTATTTGTAATTGATTTAAGTAATGGATTTAATCTATTTTCTACCAAATGACTGAAATCACTCCACTTCTCAGGACCTCAAGCCTTCAATAGAGCTCTCCTCCTCTGTCCAGGATCTGTCTAAATGTACTAAAGCTCTGTCCTGTCTGGACTTTCCATCCTCACCACACTGCCTTCTTGGACTCCTCAGTCAGAGCCCAGTCTTCCAAGCTCCAAGATATTCCTGTGAATGCTCTCCATTCACTTTTCACTTCCCCTAATGTTCATGTTCCCATTGCTCAGGTGTACACTTACTCGGGCAGCTTGATGGAGTACCTGCAATGTGCCCAGCCCTTGTTAAGCACTAGAGATACATGGACGAAAAAGAGATTTGAAGCCTTCTGTAGATTAAGCATGTGGTTGTGCAGATAGACTAGAGCCCAGTCCTGTTTCATCCTGGGAGTGGCGGTGTGTGAGGACAGTGGAGAAGAACAGCCTCGCAGGGACGAGGCCATTCAAAAGGAGGATTTCTGCATCATGTAAGACCAGGGTGAGGTCTGAAAATGGGAGGAGCTGATTGGGAAAGAAGATGATAGACAGCAGGAAAATCAGGTAGCATTACTATCATGTTTATGGTGAGAAACTCAGGTTAGAACCAGAATTAGCCTGAAATATAAGGGGAATTTTAGGCCAATGAAAAATTTAGTTTAAAGCAAATAAAGACTGGGGAAAGAGGCCTTAACAATATAATGTGCACATTAGTATCTGGAATATATGGTAGACTCCTAAGATCAATAAGAAAACAAGCAACACAATTAAATAACAATAAAGCAGCGGGCAGCAGCAACAACTCGGGAAGGAGTATAAACAGTCACTTCATTCAAGAGGAAATGTAAATAGTTAATAGAATATTAAAAAGACAACCTCCCATGATCTGGCAAATATTGCTTACCTGACATATTACCCAAGACAAAAATATCTATGATATCAAAGGTTGAGAGATATGAGGAATAAATTAAAGCTATCTTATATTGTTGTGGGTGGGTACAACTTACTATAACCACTTTGAAGAATAATATGACAATTTCTTCTAAAAATGGAAATGTACCTATATTACAGGTCAGAAACTTTACCTCTAGATACATCCACACATGTACACAGTGATGTTTATTGTATGTTATTTGAATTAGCAAAAATACATACATATATACATACATACATACAACCTAAAGTCAATGGGAAAGTGAATGACTAAAATATAGATTATTCACATGGTCAAAATCAAAACACATCTTTAAAAGAAAGGGTAGATTTAGATGTATGGGTTGGGAGAGAGCTAAAAATCAGATTTGACTGAAAAAAAAAAGTTGCAGAATGATTTAACACTGACTTCCAGTTTTATAGAGTTATGTTTCATTCAGTGTAGTGAAATTCCAAATGATCCTGGAATTGAGAAGGTTCTAAGAAAATGTATGTCTGGAAAATTAGTGTTTCTTTTATTTTTTCCATACCTCTTTCCATCCATACCTCCCTCCTTCCCTTCCTTCTTTCTTTCTTTTTCTTTTTCTTTTTCTTCCTGTGGTAGGGGCTGTGGTTGGATATAGAGCTGGAGGCTGGTGAGTGATTTGCTGTAGGGGGGTGATCAGCAGAGGTTTGAATTAAATATAGATGCACTTACATTTTGGAATGCTTGGCGCTTTATAGCAGTCATTTCGAAATGAGTCAAAAAAGTCATTTGTATTACTACTTTTTATCTTCTTTTAAAAGCCAGTGTATGAGCATAAAACTGTTTAATGTTAGTTGCAGTGCCAAGCAAATCAAGAAATAGCTTTATCTTAAGTCTATGAGAATTGAAGAAAGAAAAGGAGAGGGATAAAATTTTGGATAAAATTTTGATAAATTTTTACAAAAACCCAGAGATATCTGCCCAATTCTATGTGAAAAAATTTATCTTGGTCAAATTTTCAGTTTCCTCCTCTTCCAATGAATATGTAGGTCCACATATTTCTTGAAACATCTTTCAGCCCATTCTCCCTCTAGAGGGGGCCATATTAGATATTTTTCATTAGTCATAGAGGGAAGAGTGTGGGCATATGTCTTCCATAAGTTGGCAGCCTACAGAAATGAAGACATGTATTTCATCCTTCTATATGACATCAGAGTGCAAAACACTGTCTAGCACTGGTATAATAGTCTTTAAAGATAACTAAATTAGGATGACAGATATAATTCTTCAGGGAGAGCCTTCCAAAGCCCTCTCTTAAGTATGTGCACTACTTATAAACCTAACCAAGAAAACTACAAACATGATTAAAGTGTTCCAATTTATAATTATGAAAATGATATTAATCAATCAAGTAATCAGGAGATATTTGACCCTAATTGCCTTTGGAAAAAGAACAAGAATGAGCAATTACTAAATCCTTACAATAAATGAAGTCCTTTATATGTTACCACATTTAATTTTCCTCAAAACAATCACACTAAAAAAAGGGTAATTATCTCATTTTATGTCAAAGAAAACAAAGTTCGAAAAGGTTAAATAAATTATTCAAGGGCATCCATCTGAGATCCTGTTCCTTTTATATGATACCAGTTCCCTGTGGGACTCACCATTAGGCTAGAGTACAGAGGCATGCGTAGGTCTCTTCCTGAGGCTCAACATCTAATTGGGGTGACAGTAACTATGATGTGTAGCAGTAAGTGACAGGAGCCACCCATAGCCTGGTTCCGAAGCAGGGAACAAGAGTTCAATCCATTCATTCAGAGATGGTATTTGAAAATGATCCAGAATGTTAGGATTTTGCATACGTGGATTTGTCCTCAAAAGTCGAATATATAGGTTTACAGAAGCACTATTTCAGGACACATTTCATACTCCACAGTATTGTTTCATCTGAGGTATCAAAGCAGGCAAAGCACTGTAGACTCTGCCCATTAATCTCATTATGGATATAGTTTTCCCTTTTCCTTTCCCTTTGCCCCCAAAACAGTGCTTGCATAATTGAGGTCTGATCCATTTATGAAAAAAAACTTCTTGAAGCATGTTTTAAAGATCTATGTTGTAACATAAAACAGTCTGATTCTAATTCAAATATTAATATAATTATGTGTATGCTCTAAATTTCTGGAGCTAGCTAATATGAAAAATATTAATATGGTCATTGAAAACTCTTTCAAATCAAGGGAGAAGAATGCATTCGATCATTTAATTAATGTCCCTATAACTTTGACTGAGGCTTCTCTGAGCTTACTATTCTCAGTAGGACAATTACAGTGATAATTCAAATTCCATTACAGCGAGACCGGAGATGGATTGTGGGAGTGTCACTGAAGCCTCACGAAAGTGATTCAATGGCCATCCTGAGAGGTTTCAGAATAAGGGCTTGATTTTTACATGCTAGTTTCATGTTAGCATCTCTTCCGTAGTGTAAAGCTAAAGAACAAAAACTGTCATGCAGGTCTGTGAGTGGGAACTTGCTGGCCAGGTGGGGCTGGACTCAAGAAGAAATAGAAGGGCCAATTCAGGAGCAGAGTTTGCATGTCATCCTTCTGGTTAAGCCAGAAGACAGACAGTCTGAGGGTCCACAGCCAAGTTGTTTAGGAAGATCCTCCAAAGCCTAGGTAAGCTTCTGTGAAGAGCAGAAAGTTCAGGATAGCAGGAGGACTTATATCTGAGATGTCACAGAAAACAAAAATTCTAAATTTCAAGAGGGTGAAACCAATCATTTGCTGTGCCAAAGCAGAGGCAGTAGAGTGCCCCTCACTCTGAATCAGTCATCACTCTCCTTTTACCTCCTCTGTGTGTGGTTGGCTCTGTAGACCCTGGAGACATTGTCCTGGGTGTGCCCAGGATAACTCTAAATTCCAGGTAATAGAATCTCTGAAAGGGACTTGAATGAGGTCCTCCTGAGGAATTTTTAGTAGTGGACCTCAACCTATGCCTACTGATTTAGTCAATTTTTAGTATGGACATACTCTCATATGTATTGTAATAGAACTTGGCAGAGTGTATATGAAGCTCTCTTGTATTTTTTCTAAAGAGTCTAAGATTCCAAGATTGGTCAAGATATTGGGGAAAAAATGAACAGAATGAACTGAAGGATCCTGGGTTAATTCTGCAGGATGATAACAAGGTAGTTATTGTTAGCAGTCATTGGACAGATTTAGGGCCCATCCAAGCTCTGTGACCTTGGGCAAGTTACTTAAATACTCTGAAATTGCTTCCTTATTAAACAAGGAAAATAATACCTAATTCATAATTAGTATTAGGAGGAAGCAATGAGGTAATTTATGTAAATCCCCTGTCACAGTGTGCTGTTGTCTGAATTCCATAAGTGGTGTGTTCTGTTGTAATGCTGGTAGTTATAGCAACTGGAACAGTATACAGATGGCCTGTTTTGTAAGATACTTTGTAATAAGAAGGGAAACTTTATCCATATAACTTTTCCATGCTGATAATCTTCCCTTCTCTTCATCTATCATTCTTTTTTTCTTCCACCATGGAGTGAGACAGCTTTTCCAAGCTCTCTCTCTCTGTGTCAGACAGATTCTGGAGGTCCTAATCAGCCAGTGGAGTTGGTTACATGAAATAGTAAAATGAGATCAAGCTACAAGACAGAGGCCACAAGTATCCTAGGGCTTTCTCAACCCAAGTGTGGCATCCGAGATCTGGGAACTTAATCTTGAATCAGAATCTATTCCAGGGAGTGGTACCCCAGGAAATCAAAAGCAGAAAACCTTGACCATAACAGTCCACAGAAACCATGAGGATGCTGGAATGGGGTTAACTACTACAGCTAGATGACCAAAGTAGAATTCCACCAGGGTCCAACTCTTTTGAAGGCACAGGCACAGCAGGGACAAAAACAAAGCAAAATAAAACAAAATACTATCTAGTCTTAACATCAGTACATATTAAACATGAACAAATGACTAAATTTTTTCAACTTGTCAGTGTTCATATAAATTCAGTCCAAGTCTGTGTGGCAAATTTTGATTTAGTATCAAATGGCATGCATCCACATTTTCCTAAATTTACTCCCCAATTAAAATTCCATTTAAACAAACCAGAATGCCTTCCTCGCACATTATACTGACTCCAAGGAACTAGAGTCTGTGACCCAGTTCATCAAAATGCACTTGAAAAATTCTGTCTGGAACTCTCAGACCAATGCTGTGCATTAAAGGTTTTGTTTTGTTTTTCATTTTTTTTTTCATTCTGTCTTTTCTCTTCCAAAGCTTGACTCATAACCACTTGAGATAGAGCTAAAGCTGACAGAGAAAGTGAAAATCCTCTGCCTTCTTGCCCGCAGGAAATGCTTGGCAGGAGATTTCCAGGCTGTGCTGTCATCAAAGCTAAACTTAACCTTGTTCAGGAAAAGAACCCTTCACTTTCAAACCAACTCCTTGTCAGACCCATTCAGCTTGCAGAGTACAGTTGGGAGAAAAGGGAAGGAAGAATAACAATGAACGCATTTCAGTTTGAGGTTATTGAGTCTTGAAATGGTGACTTCTCATGTTTTGCAATGACATTAAAGTTAAATGTCTTGGTTCACAGCTGCTTACCATTCCCTTCTTCTCCATTAATCTTTGCTCATGGTTTTGAAATATGCCACTTTCTGTCTTGAGCAATGAAATTAAATTTTCCCAGTATTATAACTGCTTTCCAGTGTGTCTTTTCTCTTGTTATTTGATTGCTAAAGATTCCCCCCGCCCCGCAATAGGAGATATTTAGTGAACACAACACAATGTATTTTCCCGCTATTTTAAATCTGTTCATGCATAATTTGAGGGGTTGGGTATGGGAAAACTTGAACTCATCTGACCGTGACAGATTTGCAAACACTGAATACAACTCAAACTTTATTGATGCTTTAAATTACAGCACCTAATACCTGGACATGTCCATATAACATTTATAGCATTTTATGTCTTCATAGCTATAGCCAACATTTGCTTAAGAGTCACAGTTGTAATTCAGGATGAGCAAGAAGAGCATTTTACAAGGAAAAGTAGAACATGCTGAAGCATTTTGCCTGGAACAAGCTTTTATTTTTAGCCTGTCCCCAAAAAATCATTATCTAGAGGCCTGAAATGTCTCAAAAAATCATTATATTTGAGTGCCTGGTAGGTCACTTCATAGAGTTCTGCAGGATCAGATCATATTTGGTATCAGATGGGTAAGCTCTCTGGACCACAAAAACAATTGGTAGAATGGATTGTCTGTTGGAACCTACCCCTTTCTCTGTCTTCTGATGAGCAAACATTCTCTAGAGAATGTTTTAACAAATGGCATACCATACTTTGATCCAGTAAATCATATCCAGGATTTTTATTGATTTATATAAAAGATAGCATTTCTAAAATTGAAATATGGTAATATGAGGGGCTCAGAATAATTAATATCTGTCTGCATATAATAAATGAAGATCTTCTCTCTACTGCTGTAGATTGGATATATTTTGTATGGGTGATAGGTACAGGCAAAGACAAAAGGACCAGATTTGAGACTTAGCTCTGGACTCTGCATAGTTCCCTTTCTTGCAGTGATTAAAATTTTTGAGAAGAGGATAAGCACATTAAGGTAGAGCCATCAGTAATCAATAAAAGGGAACCAGCGGTAAATGGGAACCACTAAGGCCAGTTTATTCGCCACCCTTGCCTAGTTCCTATCCTCAAATTCTAAGAGCAATATTAAGAGAGGTCTAGTGATAAGTTAAAGATTATCATTGAGAACTGAAAGTGTTTTCACTTCCAAATTTTAGGATTCAAGTTTATGTACTCTCTAAACATCATTTCCTTACTCAAAAATCCATATAGGGGCTTACTGGATAATTATGATGTTATAGTTACCATTAATTGAACACTTTTATCTGCCAAGCATTATTTTCTCTGTTACTTATTCATAATAATTCTAATTTGTCACATTCTCTCTGGAGAATAGGCATCTGCATCAGCAGTTTCCAGGGAAGGAAACTGCAGCACAGAGAAATGAATGGATTTGTCTAAACGTACCAGTAAGTAAGTAGGACAACCAAATGCATGGGTAGAGTGATGCAACCGACAGCATTAATGTTTTTATTCGACTCAATACTTGCACACTTATTAGATTTACACAGTCAGGATCCCCTCTGTATTTATTGGTCTCCAAACCTTGCTTTCTTTGCCAGCAGAACTGGGATGGGGGAGATGTTTGAGGCTAGAGCAAGTACTTTGGAGAGAAGATGTCTTTGTCTTTCCAGGTAACACTTGTGTGTCACTGATAACTGTGCTTCTCACCTGTTAGATGACCACCATTATGGCCGTCCTACTCACCTGAGACATTTTTCCCCCCAAAGATCAATTAAAGAAGGTATTTGGAAATCACACACATACAGAAATAGTATTGATGATCTCATCAAAATTCTCTTCAGGCATTCAGTTTTGATTTAACTCCCCTGTGTGACTTGGGCGGAGTCTTTACGGTTGTAGTCAAACGCTCTTCCACTGAGCTATACCCCCCAAAGTTTTGACTGTTGCCCAGACATTTCCCATTTTAGAAAGCTGCCCAGTTTCTACTCAGATTTTTAATCTGGACTAAAGACTTTCCTTCATTTATCTAAGATTCTACTTAACAAATAATTATTGAACAACTGATCTGTGATCATCACTGTGAAAGGCAAGGAGGATAGGAAGTAAGACATGGTCCCAGCTCTCAAAGAGCTTGATGCCTTAGGTGCAACAATATCATCAAAATAAAAGCTCATTGTTGTGGAAGGTCTTCCTACTGATCTACTGACCCCCCAAAGAAGAAGCACTTCTCTCTGCATGAGGAGATCAAGGCATGCTCTGGGAACATTTGTGTCCTGTGCAGGAAATAGGAGTTGATGGGTGGGCAAGCAGAAGGTGATATGGAAGGCTTTCAGGCCAGAGTTACAGATGGAGGGGCATAGAAGTATGGCACAGAATGGTCCAGAAAGCTGTCAAGAAATTGTCCAGCTGTGAGCACAGACTGAGAACTAAGGAGTGCTATGAAATAAAATAACAAACAGTGTGATTATAAATGGATCTAGAGAGGCAAGGAACTAGAATTATATTCTTTTGTTGTTGTTGTTGTTGTTTTTGTTACATAAATTAACCCATTTGTTATAGGCCAGCAATGTTTCAAATAGTGGGGCTTCTCCTGGTCTTTCAACTCCTTCAGTCATCTGATGGCTGACTTTACTGTGACAGCAGAAGTGGTGTTGTAGGTCCAGGCACCACCAACGATAGTTTTCATGCAGGAGGCTCAATGGCAGATCCCCACAGCTAATTTTTTCATTTTGGTTTTGCTGCAGAAGGAGCAAGAGTACTTGGCGTGCTGGCTCATTTCAATCTTTTTCACTGTTTTCCTGAGGAAGGCACTATAACTGATCCCATATACCCAGGATTCCGATCTTCTTGGTGGATTTAGCCATGTGGCTGCAAACCAGGTCTGAGCCCAGAGAGGAAGAAACTCTAGAATTGTGTTCTGAAAGCATGGGGAACTACGTACTTCAGGTCAATGTGATGTTTCTTTTTTACTGAATATAGTACTTACTGCTCACTTCTCCCTTTGGACAATTAAGGGTGTGCTGTTTTATAACATGATATGACTTGCCATGTGATATATGTGTGTGTATGTGTGTGTTTATTATTCTCATGACACTATTTATTGTATTTATCTAAAAGGAAGATGAGGAGTATTAACTATACTTTGGAAATCATTCTAATGTGTGGTCATTCATCTCTGTTTTGCTTGATTTAAATTTGTTAATTTTAGAAACTGATCTGTAAGCTTCCAGGTCTCTAAAATAACAAAATAGATAGTCACTGAGACAAAACCTTTAAACTATCTTTTATTTTTACTTCCCTTTCAATGTACCAAGCAACAATGATTCTTAAGTGATATATACCTCAATTTTCTTACCTTTTCTCCATTCCAGTTGCCATTGTTTTAGTGCAGGCCTTCATTATCTCTTCTTTACTATTTCCATAGACCTTGATTTGTTCTCCCTGTCTTTTACCCTCACTACTCTGTACCCATGCTTACTATGGACATGCACGTATAAACGTGCTCCATTTTCTATGCTGAAACCAGAACATACAAACTGGGGAGACTTTCTTGCCCAGAGCAGTGTTTCTCAGCTTTTTAAGCTTCTGATCTAAAAGCACAAACATAGCAGGACCATTTTTTAATATCTAATTTTAAAAAATACATCAGGAGCCCCTGGGTGGCTCAGTAGGTTAAGCCTCTGCCTTCAGCTCAGGTCATGATCTCAGGGTCCTGGGATCAAGCCCCGCATCAGGCTCCCTGCTCAGTGGGGAGGCTGCTTCCCCCTCTATCTCTGCCTGCTGCTCTGCCTACTTGTGACCTCTCTCTGTGTGTCAAATAAATAAATAAAATCTTTAAAAAAATACATCAAATATAAGGACTAGAAAGAAATCCAGACATGTTCTACAGCTTCATTCCTTGTAATGTCGTCTAAGGGCATGGCTTCATATTCCTCTTAAGACTCACCGCTATATAGGCACCTGTGTGGCTCAGTTGGTTAAGTGTCTGCCACCTGCTATCAGTTCAAGTCCTGATCCCAGGGACCAGGGATTGAGCCCTGCTCAGTGGGGAGCCTGCTTCTTCCTCTGCCCCTCTCCTTGCTCATGCTTTCTATGTCTCTGTCTCTCAATTTCAAATAAATAAGTAAAATCTTAAAAAGAAAAAAAAAAAAGACTCACCAGCATAATGGACCAGACAGCATGATCCTTGGCACATTGTGCTTAAGAACCGCTATTGAATGCATTTTTTAAAAAAAAGAAAAAAAAAAGATGATAAAACTTAGAAAGAGTACTGGGTTTGGTCTTAGAACATAAGTAATGCATAAACGGAATAGCTCTTGGTACAGAATTATATTAAGAGCCCTGAAATGCTGATAAAGAAATAGTGTTAAAACCATCTGGATGGGAAAAGTCTGAAATATATAAAAAAGTGTACAAAAATGTCCTTTTTCAAATGTAATGACTGCAAGTGGAAAGGGTGAGCTTGAATTTAAAGTAGAAAGAGTGACAGCAAGTGAAGGAATGAACACATATCCAGACATGTGCCAACCACTGGGTTAAATATTTTACATGAATTGTCTTTTTTTGTCCTCATAACAAGCCTATGTACACTTATTATCCCCCTTATACACAGAGAAGACTGAGATTAAGTAACATCCCAAAGGACATATAATTAGTAAGCTGCAGAGTCAGGATCTGAATTCAGACTGGGCTGGAATCCAATGTCTGGGCTCTTTCCAAATATACTACAGTCTCCAACTGGTCCAGAAAGAAAACGCACACACATACACACACACACAGAGCCAGATTATGATCTTGGAAGACTACTGCTTCTGTCTCTGGGCTGTCATTATTTTTTCATCTAAAGACCAATAACGATCAATATTTGTTCACATTATCAGTACATGTTTATCCCATCCACTCATAAATGGTTGGCGTTGACCTCATTGGGTTGTGCTGTCAGCCAACTGGCCAGTTTCCAACCCAAGCCTATCTTTTTAATCAGGCCTTTTCCCTCAGTTCCAATGAGCAGATTGATGACACAGAGATGCTAGTGTTTCCTTTAGAAACTCTGTGCCTATGCCCGTTAAAAACAAAGAGGTTTTTACAAATATCTAAGGATTGATCGATCTGCCCTTTAAAATGAGGGTTTCCAGAGAACCAGAATTTTCATTGTAATTTAGAACTACTTGATGCAAAAACTTGAGTAGCTATTGGAAGTTTAGCTTCATTGTATTCAAAGAAAGAATAGGTATCTACTGTAAAAGACACAGCTCCAAAACAGAAATTCTCAGCTCTGATTAGCACTGAATTGGCAGAAACACTATCTTTATAATTCTTCAGTTGTCTCCATTCTTTCATCTTAATACTCCATGCATAATCCTTTAAACAATTCACTTTTAAAAGTAAAAAGACATAATCTGTACTTTTAATTCTTTAAACCTGTGATCTTATTTTTCCCATTTTCATAATCTTCTTCATTCTATATATCCCATTCATTCATTTTTTTAGCTTTGCTTAAAAACTCAATAAACTCCAAACCTGACTGACACTGTACTTTGCAATGATGTGTGTGTGTGTGCATGTTGTGAGTTGTGTGTAATGCTGATAATTTTGTTCTATGGGGAGTGTTGATAGTTGCAGATAGGAAGAAAGGAACAGGAGTACATAGAAGCAAAGTTAGATTTAGAATTTAAAATAGGTAAAATTTAATTATTTCAAAGATTGGCTTTTCTTTATTATTTGCTTTTAAAAATAATCTTGTCACGAATCTCAGTTTCTTGTATTCCAGAGATTTGCAGTCCTTTTTATTTGTGATTCTTGCCTTTTCTACCCATCAAAGACTTCCTGTCTTCTAAGTAATCCAGCTCCTCTATGAATGAGCATTCATAATCTTAAGGGTTTAAAAACTTTAGCATATTTGTATTTAGACACCGCAAGTGATGCTTTTGGGGGTTATGGTTCTTGGTCTCTGATCAAAGCTGATCTCAACAACAGGCTCCTTACTCCTGACTCTGCTGATTGGACCTCAGTTTCTGAGTCTTCGACCAGCCTGTGACCCCATCAATGATGCTCTGACCTTATGGTCAGCTGAGACCTCATATATGCACACAACTCTCTCTTTGTTCCTTCATTTTTGTGATGCCACCTCTGGAAGCCAAATTTAAGGCTCACATACTATTAGGTCTTGGTGAGAGAAACATGTTGTTGAAAATAGGGGTTTAAAACTGTTGATTGATGGGGTGCCTGGGTGGCTCAGCGGGTTAAGCCGCTGCCTTCGGCTCAGGTCATGATCTCAGGGTCCTGGGATCGAGCCCCGCATCGGGCTCTCTGCTCAGCAGAGAACCTGCTTCCTCCTCTCTCTCTGCCTGCCTCTCTGCCTGCTTGTGATCTCTCTCTGTCAAATAAATAAATAAAAAATCTTATAAAAAAAAAAAAAACTGTTGATTGAATGAGGATAGACACAAGTGGTAAACTGACAAGGCAGTTACCAAAATTGTCACATGGTGTTCAAAAAGCCTGATATGGGATTAAGTAGTGGACAAACAAAAGGGAAAAAAAAATTGAGTACAAATCTGAGAGACCTTTCTTTCAACTGTTTTTTCAACACATATTTATTGAACATATATGTAGTACTGGAGTAGAATAATATCCTTGCTCTACCAGAAGCTTTGTATGCTTTAATCACCTCACAATTAGAATATATATCCTGTGACTCACACATGAAGGAATTAGGAAACATTTCTTCAGTTAGGGGCACTTGGGTGGCTCAGCTGGTTAAGCATCTGCCTTCAGGTTAGGTCATGATCCCAGGGTCCTGAGATGAGCCCTGCATCAAGCTCCCTACTCAGCAGGAAGCCTGCTTCTCCCTCTCCCACTCCCCCTGCTTGTGTTCCCTCTCTTGCTGTGTCTCTCTCTGTCAAATAAATAAATAAAATATTTTTAAAAAATTCTTCAGTTATATTAAGTCATTGATAAATTATATTTAAGGTTAGAATAGAAAAATAAGATAGTCAATATTCCTAACCCGAGAATCAAAAAAAAAAAAAAAAAAATCCATTAGTGGCGGTCTGGGAGTGAAATGGAGTATTTGAAGAAAGCAACTTAGAAAAATATATTTTTAGAGCATATTTTGAGTTTAGGCTAATTATGTAACAGTCATGAGGGGACATTCTTGAAAATCCAAGAAGGGCCAAACTCACACAAGACAGTCAAATGGAAGACTCACCCATGTCCATCTAGGAGACATTTCTGCTGTCATTTTTAGGGATTGGAAGCCAATTTTCAAATAGGCGATATGCAAAGAATCATACCAACCTTGGTTCAAAGCCCAGCATAGACATTGACTAGAGTGAAATGGATTACAATCCTTGTAGCTGCCTTAAGCACACAGTACAAATGATGGTTTTCCTTTTGTTGACAACCTAGACAGACAGCTGTGCAAGACAGACAGCTCCTGCTGCTTTGCAATTATACTTAGTCATTTATTTATGATGTAGTCCTAGCAAGCCACTTATTTTTTTTATTTAATTTTATTTTTTCAGTGTTCCAAGATTCATTGTTTATGCACCACACCTACTGCTCCATGCAATATGTACCCTCCTTAATAGCCACCACCAGGCTCACATAGCCCCCCATACACCTCCCCTCGAAAACCCTCAATTTGTTTCTCAGAGTCCACAGTCTCTCATGGTTCATCTCCCCCTCCGATTTCCTTCAATTCACTTTTCCTTTCCTTCCCTTAATGTCCTCCATGTTATTCTTGATGCTCCACAAGTAAGTGAAACCAAATGATAATTGACTCTCTCTGCTTGACTTATTCCACTTAGCATAATCTCCTCCAGTCCCATCCATGTTGATACAAAAGTTGGGTATTCATCCTTTCTAATGGAGGCATAATATTCCCTAGTATATATGGGTAATATCTTCTCTATCCATTCTTCTGTTGAAGGGCATCTTGGTTCTTTCCATAGTTTGACGACTGTGGCCATTACTCCTATGAATATCGGGGTACAGATGGCCCTTCTTTTCACTACATCTGTATCTTTGGGGTAAATACCCAGTAGTACAGTTGCAGGGTCATAGGGTAGCTGTATTTTTAATTTCTTAAGGAATCTTCACAGTTTTCCAAAGTGGCTGCACCAACTTGCATTCCCACCAACAGAGTACGAGGGTTCCTCTTTCTCCACATCCTCTCCAATACTTGTTGTTTACTGTCTTAGCGAACAACTTATAATTGAAAGACAGTACCTCCATATCAAATCTAACATAACATTGTGAATAGAATTGCTTTTAAAGCTGGGAAAATACCCCAGAGCTCTCTTGTCAATTCCGGGACAGGACTAGCTTTTCTTCCAGAAACTCTTGCAGCCTGCCGCACCCCATCCATCACCAATCACCAGTACAACATAGCAAGTGAAGTGCCCATCTCCACCACGTTTGAGGAATTTGCTTTAATTGCCTTTATTAACTTTGAGGCCTGACAGACCCTCAGATGTCTAGAATGTGCTCAGTTAAGGTTTGTTGATTGAACAAATGAGCCATAACCCCTGCAATTTACATTTGAGGAATCTGAAATATAGAAAGGTAAAACCAGAAATATCGAAGGTAGAGGAGTGCCCAGGATTCCTGGATCCCAAGTTAAAGTTTTTTTTTTTTTACATGGAATTGTTCATAAACATAAGGAGCTTCTTAAAAATACATGTGGATTATCGTTCAACGCAAAGTAGATGCTTGGTTTCTTGAGCTCAGGGTCTGTGCCTTTGATTTTAATTTTGTCTTCCTACAACAAAGAGCACAACCATGTTTATTCAGCTGGTAGTCAAAAGGCAGAGACTGTATTAAGTTGGAGATGGATGTCAGGAGAGAGAAGGTTTAAACTTATTTTCATCTATCTAAATTTCTTTTATTTTAGAGAGCCATGTTTCTTGTTCTGTTCATTATAAAGCAATTTATCTTTTAGGATTTCATGGTGGAAAATGGGGATGGGGTCAGATTTAAGAGTAATATTAGAGTATTTATTTTTGTTGTTTACTAAGTGAAATTATAGGTAACAAGGGGAAAAATAAATGAAGCTAAAGGCATGAGTTGTCACTTCTAAGCACCATTGTAGGCACTACACAAAATGCGTGCTTTATGTCTTTTAAACAAAGTAGGCCATTAAGTGTGAAATGCTAAGAGGAATTTTATCTCACCTATAAATACAAGTGAATCTTTTAAGCTCCAAATCCCCATATACAGACAATTTACTGTGGTAATCAAGATGATACTCACAATTTGACTTCAGGGCCATCTGTTACTCTATTGGTATTTTAATAATAATGAATAAAAATATATGTTGGTAACAAAAAGTGTTATTTAAAGTGGAATCATCTTAAAGAGTCAATGATAATTTCTAAAAAGCTGTGTAAATATCATATTTACTCAGAAGTCTCTTGTTTGCCTTTACCTTTTAATTAACGTGATAGAAGACCTTTAGTATGTAACCGTACATATATACTAAGGAACAAATAATCCCCACTTCTTCAGACTGAAAATATCAAACAAAATGCTTAACTTGAGGATCCACACAAATATTCATAAGGAAACATCACTTTTATTTATCTGTTCTTATTTTTTTCATCCTTCCTTTATGTTTTCTTTTCTTCTTGATGTTAAAGTTGTTGAACTAAGAAGACAAGAAAAATAGAGAAGATATTCAAATTCTTTTTAAAATCCTATGCTACTCTTTACTGTTTTTTCTGTTATCCAGAAGATGCAACTCTGGCCTTCCTTTTGCACAAAGAAAGTTATTTGTTAAACAGATGTTATAAAACATAATATAATAATGATCGCTGGACTTATGCAGATGTAGCAGGTAACTTTGAGCTAGCAGTCACCATTTATGAGTAAGGAAACCTGAGCTTTTGTCTAGGTTAGTCCATCAGTGAACTGAATAATCCTTAACAGCCTTGTCATCTCTCTAAACCCTGAAGTCCTCATTTGTAAAGTGAAGGGCTTGAATTTCACCACTTCATAGGTTCCTTGGGTTTTGGTATCCTCTTAGTCTATGAATGTAGGGCTAAGTCATTTATGGATGAGAATTGTGTTGTTCAGCAGTTACTGATTGGAAAGAGCTGAGTAACTTTCCATCATACACGTAAGCATGGATTTTTATCTGCTTGGGCATCGGATAGAGTAGAAAGTGGTCTTAATGTCATAAAGGAAAAAGGTAAAGATGGAAATGAAATTATCTGCTGAGGAAAATGGAGAATTAACAAATCACATGTGAGTAAGGGTTTACATTTTTTAATAATAGCTTTATAACTTTATCTCCTTTTTGCAAAAAAAAATTTTTTTAAAGATTTACTTATTTATTTGAGAGAGAGCACTTGAGCAAGTGTGGGAGGGGAAGAGGGAGAGAGAATATCAAGCAGCCTTGTCACTGAGCATGAAGCCCAATGCGGGGCTCGATCTCAGGACCCAGAGATCAGAACCTGAGCCAAAACCAAGAGTCTGACACTGAAACAACTGAGCCACTCAGGCACCCCTGTAAAAAGTCTTTTAAAGATAAGCCCCACCCATGGGATTTTTCAGAGTTTTGTTTTGAAAATATTCTACGATGCCAATGCATCCATTAAGTGTGAAAAATGACATTCTAGTAAAATTATGAAGGTCTATCTCAGGTTGTGTGTTCTCTTGAAAGTTTGACTTTAGTCCTTTGGTATATTTTCCCCAAACTTCAAACATCTCTCTGCCCACCTGGGTTTATTCACCCTCTCCTCTCTCCTCATGTAAATACAGATAAACATCCACCGTACTTTTGGAGGAACTGACTGATAGATTTAGCAGTGTGCAGACACATTGTCAGAAAGCAGAGATGTGAGTGGTGCCTAAAATGTAATGACAACACGGGTTTGCTTATTTAAAGCCTGCAGGAATGGTGGAGCAGATGGTGCTTTGTTTCTTTCCTTCCCATCCATGTGTTTGGTGTGATGTTGGCCCAGGCTCTGCAAGGCTGCCGATTCACAGAGAGGGAGGACTGCCCTGTGCAATGTTGTTCTCACTCTCTGGTGATTCTTTACACCCTCTTTTCCCGTCCATTTCATATTCTCCTTCTCATCTGGCCCTTTGTCAATGTTTAGTGCAAAAGAGTTATTGGTGACATCAATTATTGAGCAGGTATTGTGATCTACAATGTCTTAGAAATAAAATTGTTGAAATGGTTGTTTTTGATTACTGCAAATATTACAGACAATTCATATAGTGCTTCCTGGTTTCATTCTATATTTTATCCTTTAAAGGGGGTTTCTCCCATATTTTCCCATATCTTCTCATTCTGTTTGTTCTAAGATGGTGTTCTGGCTGGATATGTCAGAGATGACTCTCTTGATTTTGCAGACAAAGAAGTTGCTGCTTTAGTATATTTGAATGCATTAACTGGAGTCACCAAAGCAAGAGAAGAAACCAAACTAGAATGATGAACTCTTAGCTCTAGCCTTCCTGATAATTTCCACTATCCCCGACTGCCCCAAATCATGAATTAAAACATATATAAACTGTTCTCATGTATGCTAGATCATTTCTCTTCTGCTTTAAGAATAGGACACATGTCTAAAAATAATACACACTTTTGGAATTAGAATGGCTACATGGACAAATTCTTAATTCCCAGTGACCAGGGTTAATTTGATTAGAGGCCTGGTCTATTCTCAATTTAGGTGACATAAAGAAGGCAAACGGAGCTATGTACTGGCTGTGGAGGAGAGGTCTTTCTTCCTTTCTGATGTGAAATTTTCCCATTATTTTCATTTTTAAGGATAGAACAAAATTTCAGCCGTGTTCTCTAAAAGCCACTCTTGCAATGCACAAGGTTCGTGATGAGAGGAATCCTGAACAATCTCCTCTGGACCTTCCCTTTAGCAAAGACTGTTTATGATAAAGGTTGCTAATCTTCCAAGTGGAAACACTGACCCCACAAACTGAGATACAAGGAAGATACAATTCAGAAGAGGAAATGGCCATTGGGGAAAATGGCAGTTGGGGTCACAAGGCCAGGAAGCTTTGGAAGCTAACCTCTCCCTGAGGCCAGCAATTTGTGAAAGAGGAGACTGCATAGGGCTGGAGGAGACAGAGCAGATCACTTGCCTGGATGTCTAAATAGTTGGGTCCCCATTTTACTGGCTTGGGTGTAAACTTGGTGAAATTCCCTTAAATGTTCTCATCAGTTTTATCTATCTATCTATCTATCTATCTATCTATCTATCTATCTACTCTTTCTATTTCTCAATGGTCTCTGAGCTCTGTGAGGTCTAAGATTCAATTTTACTCAACTCTCTCTCCAATGCTTGTTCAAGTTCAAGAATAAAGTATGTCCTTATAAATATTTTTTGGACTGAATTAAATTGAAATGGTTAAGTCACTTCTATTCCTACTTTAAGGGAAACATGGGGTTAGGGGCACAAAACTCAAATATGTCATTGGCAACATATTGAAAAATCCTAAGGACCCAATAAAAATGGTAACATGGCATTGTACATGTTATATGTTTAAGGAATACTTAAATGTATAAATGTATAAACATGGCACTTTAAAAAAATCTTCAATTTGCTTGTGGAAGTGGGTGTCAGAGGGTTCTTAGCTATTGAGAAGTAGTGTGAGAACTGTTACCTGAAATTGGAGGATGGTTTAACTACAGTTGCAGACAGTTGTGGCTCATAGCATAGCTGTGAAGTATGATGTTGTGTGGTGTTTGATGTGTGCATGTGTACGGGTGTATTGTATTTCCATGGGGTCAGTTCCACTGAATTCAGTTTCCTGTATTTACCTAATGTTTTCTGATGATGAGATAGGTATAGGCAAATGTAAGATTTGCATCACATCAAAATTGTTTGCTAATATATAAATAGTGTAACCAATCTGCGTTTCCAAATTAACATATTGGAAGTGCGTATGCACCTCCCTGCACCTGCATCTTATGCCTAGAATAAAGCAGCCCTGAGTTCTGCTTTCTGTTTGCAGAATGACCATAACTGCAGAGGTGTCCTTGCTGTGATTTTTATGTCATTCCTCCTTAGTGAAGATCTGGCTCTGTTTTGTGTTTGTCAAGTACCTCAAAATATTTTTCAAACATTTGTGTTTGGGGAAAAACTCAAAATACACTTTGCCAGTTGATTTTTTTTTAACACATTTAACCAACAAAAATTTAATCCTTATGTTTCTCATTAATTTTCCTGGAGTTAGATGAAATAGTCCTCTCTAAGAATTTTCTAGATAAACAAACACTCCTATCCAATGTACATTAAAAAAAAAAAAAGACTCGCTTTTTTTGAGAACCTTTAATACACAAAGTTTGCCTTCAAATTAAATGACATAAAGTCATGTTTGCATGAGTATGTCTAGATTCAATGGCATGATTTTGCAGTGTTCTGAAAAGCCAATTGTGTACAGAATGGGAAAATAGGAAAAACAGGTTGGTACTGTTGTGTGAACTAATTCTGTCCTTTCTCCCTCCCTCCCTTCCTTCTTTCCTTTCTCCCATGACCATCCATTTCTTTCAACAAACCTTTATTGAAGGCTTACTATGTATCAGATTGTTTGCTAAAGTCCCACAAAGTGTGTGCCATTTAGTGTAAGATGCAAACAAATAAATGATTACAGAACATTTGTATGACCAGTTTGCTCTGTGGAGAACAGGGTCCTCTGCATGAGATTGCATGGTCAATCTGGAAGAGCAGGTCTGTGTTGCCAAGATCACATCTCCCCATGGCCCCACCCTGTTCCACATTTGGACAGCATCAAAGAAAATTTAGAAAGCCTATCTGTCGCATTAGGGTAGGCTGGAAGGGCTGCTTCTGAAGTAAATATCAGATTCAAGATTGTACGAGATTGGGGGCTCTTCTCCTTCACTTTGTGGGATAGAAAGAATTATTAGAATTAGTCTTTCATTTTCCAAACATTTCGCACAACTGGGAGTGAGACATTCTAAATCATTCTATCCATCTAGATACATCTATGGCAGGACTCCTTAGGGACTGAAGATGTGAGAGCAAGTAAACAATTTTATCTTCCCTTCAGTAGTCTCCTTCCTTCTAAAATAAGCTCAATAGCCATAACTTGAGGCTTTGTTCAAGTGGTTGATTAAAGGAGCAGATGATAGACAAATCAGTGAGATTTCTGGCCA
This sequence comes from Enhydra lutris kenyoni, assembly GCF_002288905.1. Taxonomy (NCBI): domain Eukaryota; kingdom Metazoa; phylum Chordata; class Mammalia; order Carnivora; family Mustelidae; genus Enhydra; species Enhydra lutris. Next base: position 649,936 of record NW_019154162.1, read on the forward strand.
CACCATTTTCTGGTGTTGTGACCTTGGACAAACTTCTTAACATCTCTGAAAGTCAATGTCTCCAACTATGAAAGAAATGTTTACCTGTCTTTCAGGACTGTGAGGAGTCAATGAAATAGCACATGGAAATGGGTCATACTGGCCTTGTTCAGAGCAGTAGTTAGTAAATGATAATGGGTAATGCCATCATTCCTCTCTTTAGGGGCTATATCTTGCTAATGGAATTTGCTTTCTTTCTTTCTTATCTTTATAGACAACTGTGATGACCCATTAGCATCCCTGCTCTCTCCAATGGCTTTTTCCAGTTCCTCAGACCTCACGGGTACCCACAGCCCAGCTCAACTCAACCGAAGAGTTGGTGAGTAAGGTGACTGAAACTCTAAAGGCAAGTGCTGAATAAGCACAATGTGGGGAAATGGAAGAAAGAGAGCAGTTTCCTTCACTGGGATCATGTCCAAGAGCACTTTCAGAAGAAGAACGGGAAGAGAGGGTTAAGATGGAATTAAACTCTGTTTCCCTGTGCATAATGGATATCAAACTATGCCAATTCTATCTCCCCAACCCACACTATTCTTGATTATTATGAGAGGCCTTGGTGAAATTAAGGTTTTTTTTTAATTGCTTTCTTTTTATATTTCATATATCTAACATAAATAGCTACCAAAATATATTATCACTGAAGCATGTTTATAATAAACATGAGTTAAATCTACCGATATAGTCCCTTCAATAACTTCAAATTTTACAATAAAATGAATGTCACTAATTTTAAAAATATGTAGTACTACTAAATAAAAGTAAGAAAATGCAAATAACTTGCAAGCTTACCAGCTAGAGATAACTGTGGTTAAATGTTGGGTGTGTATCTTTATCATGTATGATGGAAGTAATAGCAGGAAACACTTAACTGATGTCTAAGGCAAAATGTCTTTAACATAATGTTGGGTATCTAGATAGATATATTTTAGTCAGATTTGGTTAATTTTTATGATATATATTCATTTAAATATATATATACATATATATAGCGCTATGTAATTGATTTTTTAATTTTTAAAGATTATTAAAATTTATTTTTTTACTTTTTAAAGATTATTAACATCTTGATAATATTTATATGTTTTTATCTCACTAGAGAACATTATAAACTCTTTCTCAAGTTGAGAAAAAATGTACATGCAACTTCAAGAGGTATTCTGATCTGTTAGAGTTCATGTTAATTATTCCTAATTATATCTTCTCATTGATAATATGAGGCACATCATATTAGTAAAATTTCAAATATTGGCCCATATTTGCTTTCTGGAATAAGTTATAATTGGTGATTGTGTTATAGATATAATATGCAGAATGATTTAACTTGTCAAATTTTATTGTTTTAACTTGTTGACATTTTAATTTATAATTTTGAATTTTCATTATTCATAAGAATGATTTGTAATTTTTGTTTGTATATTTGGTATCTCTTTAGTACTATATTTTATAGGTATTCTGTTATAATGGGATCAGTAATTTAAGTTAGCAAGTTATATGGTCTTGTTAAGAAAGGAGTTTAAGGGGACGCCTGGGTGACTCAGGTAGTTAAGCCTCTGCCTTCGGCTCCGGTCATGATCTCAGGGTCCTTGGATCGAGCCCCACATCAGGCTCTCTGCTTGGTCGGGAGCCTGCTTCCCCCCCCCCCGCTTCCCTCTCTGCCTACTTGTGATCTCTCTCTCTTTCTCGCTCTGTCAAATAAATAAATAAATAATCTTTAAAAATTAAAAAAAGAAGGAAGGAGTTTAAGAATGCTATAAGAGACTCTTAACTAAGAAAACAAATCGAGGGTTGCTGGAGTGGAGGTGGGTGTGGATGGGGTAACTGGATGAGGGACATTAAGAAGGGCATGTAATGTAAGGTGTTATATGCAACTGCTGAATCACTAAATTCTACCCCTAAAACTGATAATACACTACATGTTAATTAAATTGAATTTAAATTAAAAAAGTAAATAAATTTTAAAACAGAATTCCATTCTATTTTTTTTTAAGATTTTATTTATTTGACAGAGAGAGATCACAAGTAGAAGGGCAGAGAGAGAGAGAAGAAGGCTCCCTATTGAGCAGAGAGCCCAATGTGGGGCTTGATCCCAGGACCCTGAGATCATGACATGAGCTGAAAATAGAGGCTCAATCCACTGAGCCACTCGGGTTCCCCAAGAATGCTATTCTAAAGGAAAAAAGAACAAATAATCAATGACCCAGCAGGAAAGTATTAATAACAATTGTGTACTAATAAGAATTTCATAAAGCATTTCACCTATATTAAGGTATTTTTTCTTCAGAAAGATACTGTAAGATAAGTAGTAGTACCTTTTAATTTCAGATAGGGTTCCTGAGGCTCAGAAAAGTTGTATAACTTGCTTAAAATCACACAATTACAAAGGGGAGATGCTTTGATTCAAATCCAAGTCATTCGAAACATAGGTTTAGCTCCTGATCACCCCATGAGCTAATTGGTTCACTAACAAAGGTTTAAAAGGGCTATATTAGTGCAATTGCCTGGTCATAGGGTAGGTCTATTTTTAATTTTTTGAGGAATTTCCACACTGTTTTCCAAAGTGGCTGCGCTATACCAACTTGCATTCCCACCAACAGTGTAAGAGGGTTTCTCCACATCCTCTCCAACGTTTATTGTTTCCTGCCTTGTTAATCTTTGCCATTCTAACTGGTGTAAGGTGGCATCTCAATGTGGTTTTGATCTGAATTTCCCTGGTGGCTAATTATGATGAACTGGAGGAGAGTATGCTGAGTGAAATATGTCAAGCAGAGAGAATTAATTAGCATATGATTTCACTTACTTGTGGAACATGAGGAATAACATGGAGGACATGAGGAGAAGGAAAGGAAAAGTGAATTGGGGGAAATCGGAGGGGTAGATGAACCATAAGAGACCGTGGACTCTGAGAAACAAACTGAGGGTTTTCAAGGAGAGGGGTTGGGGGATGGGTGAGCCTGGTAGTGGGTATTAAGGAGGGTATGTATTGCATGGAGCACTGGGTGTTGTACATAAATGATGAATCTTGGAACACTACATCAAAAACTAATGAGGTATTTTATGGTGACTAACATAACACAATAAAAAAAATGTAAAAAAATAATATTAGAGGTGTGGCTCAGTGGGTTAAAGCCTCTGCCTTCGGTTCAGGTCATGATCCCAGGGTCCTGGGATCGAGCCCTGCATCAGACTTTCTGCTTAGCGGGGAGCCTGCTCCCTCCTCTCTCTCTGCCTGCCTCTCTGCCTACTTGTGATCTCTGTCTGTCAAATAAATAAATTTTTTTTTAAAAAAGGAACTTATTTCATTAAAAAAATATATATTAGAAGGAGACTTGGAAACAAATTATCCAGAGTTCGAATGCTGCCTACGGCATTTACTTACAAGCTCTGTGATCACCTTCCAGTCACCTCTCTGCACTTGACCTTAGTTCTTTTTCTGTAAAGTGGAACAGTAACGCCTGCCTTGACACATTGTATGCAGATTGAGGAAGACTTTCACATTCAAAAGATACTTCTCCCTGAAGGGTAGAGAGCTGGACCGGAGCATGGAGGTCTACTTGCCAGTTTGGGAAGAAACACAGCTTGGAAGATTTTAGTATGTGTTTCCGATGGGACATCCAGGGCCAGAGTTTGTCCCAATCCCATCCAACTCTACAGTAGCAAAAAGTCATTACTAGTAGCACCTGGGCAGTTTCTGGGGAAGCAGTGAGTCTGATCATATGCCAGCTTGTCCCCTAGTGGACAGATACTGACAGAGCGCAGTTGTCTCTCCTCCAGTTTATTATAATTATCCTGCTCACTAGAGAATCTGGTGCCTGAGACCAAGAACAGCATGAGTGTGTATAGAGAGGATGTTGCTCTCTCTTTCTTCTCTCAACTAGAGTTTACATCAGCATGGCCATGCAGGAGATTCAGTCTCAGAAAGTTGAGACACATTGGCCTAGAAGTCATCCTCTAGCACAACTGCCAGGGCTGGCAGCCTCCCCTTCATTCCCTGGGTCCAACCGTTGCCCTCAGGGGGAATTTAACACAGCCTCAAGGAGAGGTTCAATCACTGGTTCTCATCCACGAGCTACACATTTGAATCACCTGGATAGGTTTATAAGTAACACTGCCTGAGCTCATACCTCAGATATTCTGAATTAATTGTCAGAAATGGGGCCCAAAGGTGGATACTGACGAAATAAATAAACACAAGATTTCCAGTTGATTCTAAAATATAACAAGAGTTCCAAACTGATAAGTTGAATGAATTTACAAAGAACAAAATTTTTCTATTAATATTTATTGAGCACCTACTATGTACTAGGCACTCTGTTAGAACTGTAGCACATAGTGGTAAAAATAGGCACAAATCCTATTCATAAAGAGTTTACATGGATAATGTAAATTAGCATATAAGTAATTAATAGCTACCATTTTTGTCAGTGATAGTATTGATGTCATTATCTTTATATATAACATAAATAATGTGCATACATATATATATATAAAAATAGGATAGAGAGCCAATATAGATGCATATAGTTACACACACACACACACGTACACACCGAGTCAAATATAGAGAAAGAGGTGAATATATGCAGGGTTGGAGATACATGCACACACACACACACACATACACAGAACCCCATATATTAGGATATATATATTCATATGTGCATATACACACATATAGTAATATGTATGTGTACATATGCATACACATATACTATTTATACAGAATATATAAATATATAGCATGCATTATAATAAAACATAAGTTATGTTAATATTATTAAGAATAGATTGTTGTCATGAATTTTCTAAATATTGAGGAAGCTAATTTTTGTTTAGTTTGGAAATGTTAGTATGGTAATGACTTTTTTCTCCTGTAAAAACAGACTTACATGCTGTCTGTCCACTGAAAAAGCCTAGAAGTATTATATATCTTTATTTAATGAACACTCTTTTCTTCATGTCTTTCTTTAAAACTTGTCTTTTATTTTAAAAGAGGAAGAACATTAAATATGCCCAGAAATGCAAACTGTTCTGCATGGTTTGAAACCTAGGATACATTCAGATATACTGGAGATTTCAAAGAACATCTTGGTTTTAATTTGAATTCTCCATATATGTTTTATTAATTAATTAATTCATTCATTCATTTTTAAAAGATTTTATTTATTTGAAAGAGAGAGAGAGCATGAGGGGTGGGAGTAGGCAAAGAGAGGAAGAAGCAGGCTCCCTGCTGAGCAGAGAGCCGGAAACAGGGCTTGATCCCAGGATGCCAAGATCATGGCCTGAGTCAAAGGCAGACGCTTAACTGACTGAGGCACCCAGATGCCCCAATTGCTGGATATTTTTTTTCTTAACATACTCCCGTCATTCATTTGCTTATTCATTCATTCATTCACTTACCGTATTTCATGAATTCCTTCTACTCTGCCTCATTCAGATTTCTATACGTTTATAAAGAATCTTCCCGGTAGGCCACCCAAGATGAAATCCAGGTTGTAAAAATCTTGACTTCCATGAAGCTATGTCTCTCTCATATGGAGTGTGCTCAACAACATTCTCACAGCTATTCACTGTTGAGCTATTTCCCAAAGAGCAACTTAGACAAGTCCTGAGCACCATTTAAAACTGCCGACTCCAGGCAACCACATATACCTTTGGCATACACTGAACATAGTAATGAGGACCACTTTACCTCTCATGTGTGCTCAGAACTTAAGCACACACATCTCTGACCTATACACAGGGGGAAATGCTGCCCTGCTGTTAAGTTTGTCATGTCGGAAGCAGGGATCCATTCAAAAGTTCAAAAGAAGACTATAGGAAAGTGTGCTGATGAGTACTCTCAGACCCTGAGTGAAGCCGATGTCACGAGTTCTGTCAGTGACAAAGGAATCTTTCTGAGAAAAACATGCCCTTGGAAACAACCTTTGCCCTGAGGTACTGTGGTGGAAGCCAAAATCTGGGCAACCCACCAAACTGGGAGGGAGACTGGGTGGTGAGCGCCCGCTGCAATAGTGTTGACACTGCTCTCTCGTCTAGGGAAGCCAAATAGAGCTTTTGTTCTCTTCCTCCACACATCCTTCAGCCCTTTCTCATTCATACACAAAGAAAGAAAAAAAAAAAGAGAGAGAGAAAGAGAGAGAGAGAACTAATTGCTTAAGAAAAACTGACAAAATATATTAAGCAGGAGGTCAGATCACTATTAAGTTACCAAATCAAGCTATACAATTGTGGCTTAGGAGGCATCTAACTTTATCCAGTGTGATTTGTTTTGTGGCAAGAAAGCTTTTGATCTGGGCTTTAAAGTCAGCTAGGCTTGGAGAAGCCCTTGCTGTCAGTAGAAAGTGCGGTGCTGGGTGCACGGCGGGAAGCTGCTCAGCTGTGGCTTTGACCTGATCGAGAGTGAGAAGGTTTTAAGTTACTTTACAAGATTAAAAGGCAAATAAGAACAGACATCTCTGGCCCCGTGAGAGGAGGGGTTCATATTTTTCTTTCCCTATCGCTCTTCCCTTCATACACAGTTTTGTGAACAATTACCTTTACCATTTATTCCTTGAAATTTTAATCTCTCTTCCTCACTTGACATATTTTTGAGATGCTTGCCTGTGTAAGTTGAGATGGTATGTTTCTAGCATGACAATTTGTTGCCATGGAGAATCTGATTTTTTTTTATGTCAAGGCCTTTTTAACTTCCTGGGCTCGTGGACCAGTGAAGAGGCTCAAAACCCTTGCCCCCATTTAGCACAGATTCCATGCACACTTTTTATTTTCTCCTTGGACAACACTGGTTGCAAAAACCTAAAGACCCCTGAAGGTCTTTGGAAGTTGGTTTTCGGTTTCGTGTCACTGGTCCTTCTATAAGGAGAAATGGATTCAGAGCAGTTCAGGCATCAGGATTCTCACAATTACAGTGGTATTGGCTATCTGGGGACTTGTTCCAGATAGCCAGGTGACAGTCCTGAGGACCCATTGTCACAGGCAGCACCATGATGCCTGCTTGCAAACGACAGCACCAGTCTCCCACCTGAATTGATCGAGTCAGACGTGATACAGATATCATCTAATCTGTTTAAAAAGACAGTGAGATGGGCAGAACTCTGCCGCTGCATTTCTTCTCCTCCACTTGAAGGGTTCTTCCCTTCTTTTCAGTGTCCCACTTTTTTTTTTTTAATCCTGCTCTCACTGCCCCCACCCCCAGCGTGACCAGAGTCAAGTTCTGTGCTTTCCTTTGTGACCTTATGCTCTCCTCGATATTTGAAGTAAGTGTGGACTCTGTGGATCCTGGGGCATCACCTGGGAGCTTGTTAGACATGCAGAATCTGAGCCTCCGCCCCCAAACATCTGATCAGAACCTGTGCTTTAGCCAGAGTTGCATTTACACAGACTTCTGATCATATGCCTCTTCAATTCTTAAACTCCATGCCTCTTTCAGCTCAGGATCTCAGAGGTGGGTGCTGGGGGATGGGAGGAAATCAAAGTTATCCAAGTTATTATGAAAAAGAAACCATGCTCAAAACCAAGAAGTAGAAACTTAAGCTCTATTTGTGTTGTCATATTGGTACTCTAACACAGTTGGTATCATGCACATTTTTAAGAATGAGGAAATAGACTCAGAGAGGTTAAGTCACTGATTTTTAGGATAGGCAGCTAATTAGCATAACATTCACCCCTTTCAGGTCATTTTGGCATTTCAGGTAGTATTGCCAGTATTTTAACCACAAAGACTGGATTTTCAGGCATCAAGAGAGAAAGAGAGATATGGACACCTGTGCCTCCTCCATGCCCCTGAAATCACACTATGGCCTAATAGATCTGTGGGCAAAATTAACCTTGACCTAGATATTTAAACAATGCCCTAGGCCTCTTCTCTGACTAAGACAGCAATAGATCATTGAGAGATACAGAATAGATATTTTCTGGTATTTAACAGGAGCCTCAGGACCCTGTTTCAATGCAGACAAATTGAATGTGATGACCCTCTCTCTATTCAGCCAGGATAACTGCAAAACACAATGATTTTAAGAGAGGAGAACCATGAACACTTTTGCTCCCTAATAATACAATTCTTAAGAGCTTCTAAACATCAACATTCAGCAAATTGAGAGTGATAGATAAACCCATGTAATTGATGCTTTACTTTTGCTTCTGATGGCCAGTCACTTCCTTTGAAATGCCAAGCTGAGATTATTTCTAAGTAGCACTCTGTAAAATGCTAGCTCAAGCAATCACCGATCTGATACCACTAATACTTTGCAAAGAGACAAGGTCTTCAGTTTGCCAGTTCACTGAATTTAACTTAAAGCATTGTAACTTAAAAATATAGTAATGCAACTAAGAGCGGGGTAATTAATGACATACATTTGTCTAGTGATGACAGTTTACCATTGTATTTGCAATGAAGGTCACACACAGATGGAAATAAGTTCTATTTGAATAGCATATTGTATAGTGGATACTTTTGCTTTGTTTAACCTGGAATAGTTAGAGTCCACTCAATTCCTTTGTTTAAAATCTATCTAGAAACTTTTCACTTAAGACATTGTGGAAATGGGATGCCTGGGTGGCTCAGTTGACCTGCTTTGGCTCAGGTCATGATCCCAGGGTCCTGGGATCAAGTCTTGCATCAGGCTTCTTGCTCAGCAAGGAGCCTGCTTCTCCCTCTGCCTGCCCCTCCTCCTGGTTGTGCTTTTACTCTCTCTCTCCCTCTTTCTGACAAATAAATAAATAAAATCTTTAAAAAAAAAAGACATTGTCTAAATGCCATTAAAAAGATGAGCTAAGGGTTATTGAATCCACCATATGGAGTGAAAATGGTAACATATAACCAACCTCAAGAAACCAGAAAACAAGAGTAAATATAAACAAACAGTTCATCTTTCTCCAGGATTCCTGTTTAGATGCTCCATATTCTGTGGTGGTGACTTTCCTGGGGCCCCTTTTGAGAGTCTCAAACTACACTTCTCTTAGAATTTATGCAATCACTTACTTGTATCTGGACTTTATTTTGCTAATCAATGTACATGTTTGATAAAAGTTCAGATTTTATAAGAGAATCCATGTCATTTGTTTGCTAAGGACTTGCTTCTAATCAATCCCTTCCACAAAATATTCAGAGCAATCGGTATTCTCCCTGAGATATCTCTGTTAGGGTAAATTTGTGTGCAAGTAACGGAAAACAGAAAAACTCGCTAGCTTGGAAGAAAAACCTCAATAATGTGAAAAAATATTAAATAATCGAAGTTAGGTGCATGGAGATTGAGAGTTGTCCGTACTTTTGTTTCTTGAACAGCACAGTAGTTGCAAGGGTGTTCACCTTGGAGTAGTTTGTTAAGCTAAATATTGGGTTTGTGAGGTTTTTCTGTATCTGTGTTTTATTCTACTTTAAAAAAAAAAGAAAAGGAATACATATTACCCTACATCAAAGGAAATCCTCAATGAGCACCAGGCTCCAGGGCTGGTGGATTCAGTTCAGCAATGCCATCCTCACAGCCCACATCCTTCTCCAGATAATAATACGCCCACCCCCATCTCAGCCAGATTCAACAACATTCTGGGAAACAGAAAGCATGGAGTCCTAATGCTTGCTTTTAAACCATCAAATTCAATTCTTCAGAACAGCGGCATGCTGAATATCACCTCAGAACTTGTTAACAAAAATATAGATTGTCTGGACTTAACCCAGACCTGCTAGACCAGGAACTCTGGCAGTGGGACCTAAGAACCTCTGTTTTTCCAAGCCCCTCGACTGGTTCTGATATACTCAGGTTTGAGAACCATGGAGTAGAACTGTAGAGTAGAGACACTTCCAGGTCCAAGTCTGCCCAACCACTCAGCTTTCACATCACCAGCAGTTTTTCTCTGTCCATTTAGCCATAATCTGATCATATGTCCACTCCTTGACCCAATCACTGTCAAGGGTGGTGGAATTACCTTCACTGGGTTTAGACTAATAATCTGATAGGGAGTAAGAGAATAATTAATAAGGTTTCTTCTCTCTCCTCTGTGTGTGTGTGTGTGTCTATCTTGACCTGTATCTCCACGATTTTGGAGGGTTACACAGCACATATTCCAGCCAAAGGAGTAATTTCCTATGGGTTGAACTGATGCCATAATTAGTTTTTGGAACCCAAAATGAAGCTTTTGAAGTAACAATTAAATACACTTGTATTTAACCATTTGGGGGCCTATGTCATAAAATGTATGAGTAGACAAATATTATCTTGATCCTTGATTCTTGCTAGAGTGGACACTGAACTATATTATTTTTATAGAAGTAGAGAAATTACTTGCCCAAAGTCACGGAGTCAAAAGTAACTCTTTTAACTCAAGCACCAGACTTAGACTGGGCACTGTCTTTCAAACAAAACTGCCCCAGGAAGCCAAGATAAATGTAATATGTGAACTGTGCAAAAAGTATGCTGTTCATGGAGAGAGAAGTTTTAAGTGGTAATGCCAACAATATGAGATTTGCAGGTTTAAATGACTTTCAATTCCACAGCTCTGTTTTCCCTTCAAAAATCTTGGGAGTGTCACTTTTTTCTCTATATGCCTAAAAATAGGAAGAGTGTCTTCTCTTGCTCCTCAATCTTTTATATTGCTTTGCTCATGGATGGAATTCAATAATTATATATCCATTAAATGAGGAATAAATAATCCACTAAAAGCACCCCCAGGCCTGAGTACCGATGCGTAGAGTTAAATTGTATTGATCTGACAAATTAAATAGAACTCAGCTTCCACCAGTTTATAAGAGAAATTCTAGAGCAGTACTAGCCAATAGAAAGTTCTGCAAGGATGGAATATTCTTTAGCTGTGCTATCTAAAAAGGTAGCCACTAGCTTATGGAAATGTGGCTAAGGCTACTTCAGAACCTAAAGGTTAAGACAAGCTAATTCAAATTTAAAGAGCTACATGTGGTTAGTATCTACCACATTGAACAGCATAGTTCTGCAGTCTTTTCACATTTTATATACATGACCTTCTCACCTGAGTGTTTTTATGTGTATATGAATCAATCCTTGGCCTGCAAGAGGCATAAATGTGAGATATCCTCCTTGGGACTGACCTCCAAAATTTCCAAGCCCCAAATGCCTTCCTGCTGATTTCTCTCACTTCCCGTATAACTTCTGAACTGTGAAATGCTCAGCCTGATGTACTTTTTTGATCAATGAGGTCCTTAATGGCTACACTCTTCACAAGGGAAGTACTCACTGTAGGACACCACAGCTATCTGAGTAGTGAGCACCAGAACCCTTCAGAGTAAAACACAGCTCTCTCTGATAAACACAGTCACATAGGTGCGTGTACAAGTGTACACACTATAGCAAGGGCTGTTGGAGCCCATATCTCACGGACCTCACCACTTCCAGTACAAGGACATCTTAGAAGCTGGCCTGTCATAGAACTTCTGATTCAAATTATTTGTGGGGGAGTTATTTCTGGAGACAGGTTGTGAGGGATAGGAGAGGGGAATGCTAGCAAGAAACATGGTCTCAACTGAAGCCTTGCTTCCTTCTAATGTCAGAAGGAGGTTCTGGACCACAGATTGCACCACAAGTATCAGCCATGTCTTGAGACAACTGGATTGACTTTAGGAACTGTGTAGCAGTCCCTCACTGGCTGAGATGAGAACCAGGAAGTGGCAGCTTCCTGGGCAAGCATGCTTCTGCTTGGCTAATGGGAAATCTCTGGAGAAGGGGACAGACAGTTCTAGTTGTCAGCCTGCATCCTCAGTTGGGGGATGAATCCATCAGCTAAGGAAGACCACAGAAGAACACTTAGGATACCTTAGGATCTCCCCCCAACATTACCACTTTCAACCCCAACACCTACACCTTCTTTACTCTGCCTGAAGTCTCTCTCTCTCTCTGCTGTTATTTTCAAGCAGTATGGGACTCAGTTGTTATATTTATGATTTATGATAACACACTCTGGTAATAGAACCCTAAGTTGCATCCTGCACTGATGGGATTAAGTTCATCCATAGGAAGGCTCGCTTGCTGATGTGCCAAGGATTGGCTCTCCTTCCTTCCCTGTCTCAGCTCCATTTGCCTAACCCAACTTCCTGGGGTCATTTTCCAAAGAAACTATTGACACTCCAATCCATGCTTCATAATTGACTTCTGGGGAACCTAGCCAAGTCACACACAGAGAGCCACTGTTGCCCCAACATTACTCTTGAGGCAGCCTCAGTTATGACTGGATCTGAATCGGACCCAGACTCTCCCCTCCCTTTCATGAGTCTCCTCTTATAATCTCCTTTGGTCTTCTCTGCAAATTGGCCTCAATAGGTCCACTTCAGGTTTTTGTTTTGTTTTGTTTTAAGATTTTATTTATTATTTATTTGACAGAGAGAGACAGCAAGAGAGAGTACAAGCAGGGGGAGCAGCAGGCAGAGAGAGAAGCAGGCTCCCCGCTGAGCAGGGAGCCTGATGTGGGGCTCAATCCCAGAACCCTGGGATCATGACCTGAGCTAAAGGCAGACACCTAACTACTGAGCCACCCGGGCGCCCCACACATCGGGTTTTCCTACAGGTTTTATCAGTTTTGAAACCTACAGGGTGTTTGGCCAGGTTCCCACTTTCTTTATCCTCAAAAGGCTCTTCAGTGCCTGAATAAATGCGCAGGTAGAAGTGGGGGAGTCCTGGCCAGGGCTGGCCTGAAACGCCCAGGTCCTACCATACCTGCCCAGCAGAAGGACGATGATGCCCAGGCTTCCAGAAAACATCCCACCAGCCTCAGAAATCCCTGCCCAGCTACAGGTCCTGCTATAAATTGATGATAACATCTCTGTACATGGAGGTTTAGGAAGCCCTCCTGAGTGCTTTGTGCAAGTTTGTGAATGTTGTTATCACTCTTACCCATACTGTATAACATTAAATATTTATGGAACAATGTCTCTGCCTTTCTCATTGCCATCTCTAGGTAGTTTTGTCCCTGAAAAATCTTGAACCTTTGCTTATATGGGCATGAAATATTTAATACTTAATGATGCGACTAATGATTCAAGCTCACCTCCCAGTCGTTAGTGACAATGTACCTGTAGCTTTTGAGAGTCTTGTGTAAATCTGGGGGAAGGCACGTGCCTAAGAAACCTATTCCCTGCAGGAATTATTTTAGGGCTTTTAAAAGTGGCTATGTGCTTCAAACAGAGTAGGTGTGAAAATGCTGTGTGTATGCGTGTGTATGTGATGATTCTAGTTCCTGTTGGTCTTGTACTAAATGGACTCTTTTTGAATAATAGTTGTAAAAATTCTGCTGAGTAGAGGGCTCTATATAATCCATCTTGTGCCCATTTCCAGTGTGTGACACCAATCCACTCTCATTTCCTTTTCTGAGTTAGAAGTGGAAATAAGTGTAGAAGCTGAGGAATTTCTCCATTTTCTACCAGTTATTCTGTTTCATGCTTAGAGCCTCTCTAGCATGTGAAGTAAGGAATAAGCATCATGGTATAAAGGGCTGAGGAGGTTGCTGCTGGGAGTCAGAAGATCTGTTTCTCTTGTCCTAGTTTAAACCTTCTTTAGAATTCTCCATAAGGATCATTTCTAAGGCTGAAGACCCTGGTCCCTGTTGGAACCTCAGGTAGGGATGAAGCATCGGAAGAACTGGGTTGGAGAACAGTCTCTCACCACCATTAGCTGGTTGACCCTCCAAGGCTGCTTTATTCTTTCATAAATGGAAATTAAAAATACATTGCTGATTGCTGTAGGAATCAGGTAAGATATTCAAAACAAAATCTGAAGTGTGAATTATGTTTCTCATGAGAATCGCTATTTTGGAAAAGAAAAAGAAGCAGGAGGAAGGTTTTCTGTCCATCCTGTTTGGAGGCGGTATTGCCAAGTGGTTAAGTTTGGGCTCTGGGTCCTGGTTTTGTGGTTTCAAATCCCCTGTTCTGCCACTTACTAGTTGTGTGATCTTGGAAAAGCTGTCCAACCTTTCTGGCCTCAGTATCACCACCTGTAAAATGGGCATAATGATATCTATCATATAAAGCTACTGTGTCAATGATTGAGTCCATGTGTGCCAAGTACACCGGGGGGTTGCTGAGCACTTAGCAAGGACCATATGTCAGCTAATCGTGTGTATGAATGAACACTTCAAGGTTTTGCAGGATAGGTGTGATGAGAAGGAGCAAAAGGGTTAACTGGGAGGGTAAACAACTATTCAAGTAAGAGCTGAGGTGGATATTTCTCAATCCACAGTTTTTCAGATTTCCTTGCCAATTGTTAAGTGTGAGTTTAACTACACATCTGTGTTTGGTGTGGGGACTTGGGTGACAAATGAGACAAGGGTGTTCATCTTTAGATCCAGAGGCAATTCCCGGTAGTTATTTTTTGTATTGTTTCTGATCATCAAAAATAGCATGTTGGATTTAAGCTATTTTGGACCACTATATAGCTAAATAAAGCAATCCTTAATGGTAAAATATTAGAACTGAAATTGTAGAGGTGGTCTCATCCAGTTTTTCCCAAACCATTCAGCATGCCAGGAACAACTTCCTAAAAAATTGGATTCCTAGGTTAGGCCCTGGAATAAGTCATCAAGGAGAAGGCCCAAGAATGTGTACTGTCATCTTCTCAACACCTCAAGGTGTTTCTGATGATTGAACCCCTTTGAGAATTTCTCATCCAGTCTAACCTTGCGAGCAGAATAATATCTTGAACCAGGTCTCTTGGCTCTCAGCCCATAATCCCCTTTTCCCACCCTCTTCCTAAAAGTCACATAAGGCAAATGTAATGTTCAGGGCTTGGGCTGTGCTAAAATATAACGTGAAAATCATTCAGGATCCCATGTTTGAAAACTATTGGAGGGGCACCTGGGTGGCTCAGTGGGTTAAAGCCTCTGCCTTCAGCTCAGGTCATGATCTCAGGGTTCTGGGATCGAGCCCCGCATCGGGCTCTGTGCTCAGCAGGGAGCCTGCTTCCTCCTCTCTGCCTGCCTCTCTGACTACGTGTGACCTCTCTCTCTCTCTCTCTCTCTCTCTCTGTCAAATAAATAAAAAATATCTTTAAAAAAAAAGAAAACTATTGGAAAATTCTAGATGATATTAAAATCTAAAGCGAAGTTAGTTTTCCTCTAAAATTAAAATCTTCCCTTAACTTTTTATTAGATTCTCTTAAATTCAAACTGCAGGGATTGTGGGAATTGCGGCTCATAGTCATTTATACCTCAGCCACATTTACAGGCAGCACTGCCTTAGTTTAGGCCTTTGACACATGTATCTGTGTGTACGTTACACCCCACTTTAGAGAATAATTCAGAAACAGAAAGCTAGTGTGGGCACGGTATGTGTTTAGAGTAGCTGCAAATAGTATCTTAGGCTTCTCTCATCATTTTGAAAACACACTTATTGTTTGGTGCAAGGAACAAAATGTTTGCCATAGCAACCATGGCAACCCTAGATGCCTGGTCTATTAGCTGTAATGCAGGGAACATCTTCAACAGCAGGAAAAGAGTTCTTGGCAATTATCACCCAGACAGTGTCCCTCTGTTTTTTTTTTTTTTTTTTAAAGATTTTATTTATTTATTTGACAGACAGAGATCACAAGTAGGCAGAGAAGCAGACAAATAGAGAGAGAGGTGGAAGCAGGCTCCCTGCAGAGCACAGAGCCCGATGTGGGGCTCGATCCCAGGACACTAGGACCATGACCTGAGCCGAAGGCAGAGGCTTTAACCCACTGAGCCACCCAGGTGCCCCTGTCCCTCTGTTTTAAGAGCTTAGGTTGAAGCTTCTGGGTTTGGAACATTTTTAACTCGATGTGTTAATGAAGGTGAACAGCAACAATTCTATTTCAGCTAATTTCAGGGTGATTAATAAGCTACGGATTCTACTGTGGGCAAAAGGGAGATGTGATTTTCTTTAGAAAAATTTGAAGAAACCTTTGCATTAACTCTCTGTCTTTTGTTTTAGTTTGGTTTGGTTTTTGGTCAGTCTTCTGTGATTTTTTGTTTTGCGCGGTGACAGGGAGAGTTCCTTGTCATTTTGCTTTCTCTCTTCCAATCTTAACAAAAATTCTTAACATATATGAGGATGATAATAATTAGAATAAATGAAGAAAAAAATCCTAAAACATGACTAGGAGGTCTGGCTGCTGATTATTGAGGATAAAAGAGGAATAGTTAAGGTCTGAGGATTTTGATTTCAAAAATAGTGATGATCACATAAAAAGTCACAAGTTGTCACCAGCTGTTCAATTGCTATATGTATTCTTTAGGCAATAAACCACATAAATATGAATAATGCGAGTCTCCATTTATGTAAGAAAGACATACTGATAACAGAAAATATGTTCTAGGCCAAAAGCATAAAAGGATGAAATAACTCATAGTTTCATCACTCAGAAGAAATCACCATATAAATTTCTCTTTGATCATGTTTTAACACATGATATATAGTTTATACAAACTTGCATTTTTTCACTTAAGAAGAAAGAGACCCCATGAAATGAGCAGGAGGAGAAATTGAATGGAAATAAAGAATAGGCTTAAAATTGTTTTGGACTTAAAAAAATTTTTTTTTATTTTTTTGAAAGTAAATGCTCTTCTTAAGCCTCTCTGTCAGTTGTGAGAAGTTGAGAGAAGGTAGTCAGGGCTGGAAATTGTGGACAAGTTAGAAAAGACAGAGCTGTTAGACAAAATGTACTTCTGGGTCTGGCATGTCAGAATCTTTGCTCAAATGCCTCCGCCCTATGCCTCTCTTCTGTATTGATTTCCTGGGTTTTGTTTTGGTTTTTTTGTTTGTTTTTTTTTCTGCTGAAAAAAAAATTTTTTTTCTGAAACTTTTTTTTTTTTCTGCTACATAATAGTCTCAAAGAGCAATGCTTGAATCCCAACTGTCAGGTGTTCCAAACTTGCTGGATCTCAGTTTCCTGAACTATATACTGGCAATTGCGCTATTTATCTTACAGGATATTATGTATGTTTTAAAGTAGGCTGAATTGCAGTATCAAAAAAGTTCTAATCCACAATGTCTTGAGCAACGTAGATGCTTAGTTCTTATTCACATTATTATTTGGGGCAGGCATGCAAGTAGACAGATGCTTCCTTCATGTGATGATATGGGAATCCAAGATCTTTGCATATTGTTGTTTTGCCATCACCTCGGGCCTTGGTGCCAACTGCATCCATCAGTCATAGAAGGGGAAACAAGTGGGGAAGAGACCAGTTGGCTTCTAAGTGGTATGTCTTCCTCCTACTCCTATCTTGGTTAGAGAGAACTTATCTCTGTGGCTATAAGTATGATAGGATGGAGAGCTGAAAATGAAATCAAGCTTCATACCTACCCGAGAGGAAGAGAAATGGATATCAGGGAAATCAGCCATATCTGCCACTGTATCTGTGTCTTGCAGAACACTTAATAAAACACATTCCGTAATGGGTGCTGAGCATGTTCCATCTCTTCCTTTCCCTGCATTTCAGTCTTCTCAGGAAAGTGAAAAAAAAAAAAAATCAAACCAAAGCTTAACAGCAGTTGCTATTAGGAGAGAATCAGCACATACCTTACAGGATGTGCCTATGACTAAAGTAGGGTTCACTTCATGTCCTCCATCTCCTGTGCCTACGTGTCTGCTTCCATCAATGATGAGCTATCTACACCAGGGAGCCAGGGCTCAGAAAAGTTCTCTATTACCAGGAAGAAATCCCATTGATTCCTTCTGAGATCGTGAGAAAGTAGACCAGGACATTACTAAAATAATTTTAAATGACATAGGTTGAAATCAAAAGGGATTTATCGATTAAGTTCTCTAAAGTGAAAGTGTAATTAACTCACCAACTTGATACGCTGAGCAAGGTGCTTCACAGAGGTGTTGTTTCCTTCTCATCCCCATCCACGGCATACACATTCTGCCCTTCCAGGATTCCACTGAGGATTTGGAAGATTTGTTAACTCTTGGGTCAGTGAAAATGATTATAGACCTCATTATTACCATGTGAAACAATTAGAGAAGACTGAGGCCACAAGTCTTCCAACTGTGCAAGAGCTAATATTGATCTTTTGCAGAGTTCCAGGATTTTTAAGGCCCAGAGTCTTTTGTCCCATGTAAGAATGTTCCTGTGTGTCAAGTATACTGAATCCCGTGTAGATCCAGAAACACGGCACACTGTCTCATGTCCGCTGAGATTTTGTGCATGCTGTTCTCTTGGCCCTGTTTGATCTCTCCAATGTTTTCTCTCTTTGACCTTGTTTGCCTGCAGTACGGTCATACTTGCTTCGGGCTTCAGCTCTACTGTCTCGTCATCACTATCTCAAGGCCTTTCTGTCACCTACAGAGAGATTCTGTCCTCTGAGCTCCTATTGTACCTTGTGTTTGCCTTTTATAAGGCTTCCTATCACATCAAATTGCATATTTTTGTTTGCATGTCTTTCTTCAGTATCCAGAATGCTCCAGGTGCTCAGAGAACATCAGTTGCATGGATGAGACAGAGTCAAAGATATAGTCAATGGTCTTTCATTTTTGTATCCACAGCAAAAATATCTGGGCCTTGGTAGAGGGAGGGATAAAAGAGTGGAGAAAAGAAGGAAGGAAGGAGCTCTCCGTTAGGCAAAGGATAGAAAGCATGTTACAAGATTAAGGTTGTAAGAGAATAAAAATAAATAAGTAGTACCGATTGTACTAGGAATCCAAAAAATAGAAACTAATGCCCGAGGAAAGACAGGAAGAATTATGGAAGGGACAGCATGGGTTTGAGATGAATCTTGAACCATGGAAGGGAATAGTGTGGAAGAGGAGAATGGAAATCAGGCCATGCAAGGATGAGCAGGGCGCTTTGAGGGGTAAAGACATCTTAGCGGCACACCATTTCATTCTCTTTGAGAGCTGAAAGTTGCAGCCATGGGGAATGTTACTACAAGTCTCTCTCTGATCTTCTTCCAGGAACTGGCGGTTGGTCCCCAGCAGATTCCAATGCTCAACAGTGGCTCCAGATGGACCTGGGAAACAGAGTGGAGATTACAGCAGTGGCCACGCAGGGAAGATACGGAAGCTCTGACTGGGTGACAAGTTACAGCCTGATGTTCAGTGACACAGGACGCAACTGGAAACAGTACAAGCAAGAGGACAGCATCTGGGTAGGACATCTTTTCTCTTCCAATGAATGAATCTGAGATATAATAATGGTAACCAGTGAGCATTTCTATCATTTTCCTCTACTCAGATTGTTGATAGCTTAATAACTGTGGAGTGCCCATTCAGAAATAATTAGATGGTATATGAGTCCTCCTTCCAGCATGGTTCCAGTTCCAAGGGAAATTAGGATGCCTGTTGGAAAAAAAAAAAAAAAAAGTGTTTTCCTCTTCTTCTGGTAACCTGAGTAACTCGATGACCGGGTCTCAATTCTTCATCTATAAAAACAGAAGGATACTGTAAGGGTCTGATTTTTAATGAAAACGTATTGATTTATTGAGCATGTATTTATTCACTCACCTGTTCATTATGTATCAGACACTTCACATACCCTCTAGTGACCCAGCAAGCTCAGTTATGTAATGCAATCAACGTTGAACAATTTGTAAAATCTCAGCCTGAGAATCTATAGTCTGGTCTGACGTTATAGCCACTGTGCTCAACAGCCTCTATTCAAGATTTGAAAACAATTAAAAGGTTTAAAAAGACAAGACAAATACAAAATGTAGAATCATTTTGTCATTATAAATATAAATGTCATTATAAATAACATCACTTAGGAAGTGAAGGACAGTGTGCTCTAAGTTGTGAAAAAGAAATTTCCTCCCCACCCCAAGGTCTAAACTCTTGACCTTCAGGTGTAATGAAAGGCTGTCCCCAGACTGAGGTTAGAAAGGAAGGCAGAGACACTGAGCAAGAGGCATCTGGAGGAGGCTTCAGAAACTGATGCACTGAATGAAATAATGTGTTTCTTTATGTTGCTTACAATTTATGGAAAAAACATCTCCAAATACTTATTTTTTGCTAAATGTACATACTATGTGAAGATGTGGCAATTGATAGACTAATCTGTCTTTCTCATATTCTCCCTACTTGTTTCCCCCTTAAATTAATGCTAAGCATGGTTTCAAATTACTATTGTCTATGCTTTTCTGTGTTGGCTCTACTTTGGTTGGAAACAGATTTCTATTTTATGTTCATTGCTATTTGATAATCGTCTACTCATCAATATTGCTAATTGAAAATAATAGTGAAGTTAGGATTGAGATTAGTTATGGTAGATTGAATCTTGAGAATACTATTATTATCATGTTTATTCTAGGTTGCCTGTATATTAAGTTGTAATATTTACAAGGAATATGGATTTTCTACATTTTAAAAATTGGATTTTAAGGGGTACCTGACTGGCTCAGTCAGAATAGCATATGACCCTTGATCTCAGGATTGTGAGTTTGAGGCCCACATTGAGGGTAGAAATTACTTAAATAAATAAAACTTAAAAAAGTTTTTTTAAATAGGGCTTCAGGGGACCATTCCATTTTTTCACTCAATTTTGAAGCCTCCATAAATTTTTACAGATTTTTTGTTTTCTTTTGTCTTGCTTTTAGTTTAAAATGAAAAATAAGCACACCTTCCATTTTGAAGAACAATTTTAAGGTTTTATTTTGACTTGAGAAGGACAAATAAATGTGGGGTTATTTATTTTCTTTGACATTTTCGAACAAAACTGGTTGTTTTTCAGAATGAAGTTTTGAATTATTTTGTCTAAATATTTTTATTAAGGTATAACTGATATGCAATATCGTAGTCATTTCAGGTATACAACATATGAGTCAATATTTGTCTAAATTGCAAAATGGTTATCACAAAAAGTCCGGTTACCATCTGTCACTATACAATACTATTGTCCGTAGGATATTATTGTCTGTATTCTCTATGTTGTACATTACATCCCTATGACTTCTTTATTTCTTAATAGGAAGATTGTACTTTTTGATCTCCCTCACCCATTTTGTCCATACCCCAACTCCCTCACTTCTGGCAACACCAATCTTTTCTCAGTTCCTAAGAGTAAAGATTTTGTTTGTTTGCTATGTTTTTTAAATTCCACATGGTAAGCTTGTGGTATTTGTCGTCCTATAACTGACGTATACTACTTAATCTAATACTCTCATGGGCCATCCATGTTGTTGCAAATGGGAAGATTTCATCCTTTTTATGGCTGATTATTATCCGTGTGTGTGTGTGTGTGTGTGTGCATGCGCAACATCTTCTTCGTTCATTCATCCATTGATGGACACTTAGGTTGTTAGCATACCTTTGCTATTGTAAATAATGCTGCAATGAACAGAGGGGTGCATATCTTTTTGAATTAACATTATCATTTTTGTGGATAGATATCCAGCAGTGGAATTGAAGGATCATATGGTAATTCTATTTTTAATTTTTTTTGAGGCATCCCCATGCTGTTTTCTATAGTGGCTGCACCAGTTTGGATTTTCAGCAACAGCTCATGAGGGTCACTTGTTCTCTTGTTTCTTGTCTTTTTGGTAATAATCACTCTGACAAGTGTAAGTGATAGCTTATTGTGGTTTTGATTTGCATTTCCTTGATGATTAATGTTGTTCATCATCTTTTCATGTGCCTGTTGGCCATCTGTATGTCTTCTTTGGAAAAGTGTCCATTCAGATTTCCTACCCATGTTTTAATCAAATTGTTTTTATTGTTCTCATTGAGTTGTATGAGTTCTCTATATATTTTGGATATTAGCCCTTTATCAGATATATGATTTCCAAATACCTTCTCCCATTCAGTAGGTTGCTTTTTGGTTTTGTTAATGGTTTCCTTTGCTGTGCAGAAGCTTTTTAGTTTAATGTTCCATTTGTTTATTTTTGCTTTTGTTGCACTGATCCAAAATATATATATAACTGATGTCAAAGAACTTAAATTCATGTTTTCTTCTAGGATTTGTATGGATTCAGGTCTCACACTCAAGCCTTTAATCTATTTTAAATTAATATGTATACATATTGTAAGATAGTCATCCAGTTTCATTCTTTAGCATGTAGCTCTCTAGTTCTCCCAGCACCATTTATTGAAGACAAAGTCTTTTCTCCATCGTATATTTTACCTCTTTGGTCATAAATTAGTTAACCATATATGTGTGGGTTTATCTCTGGGCTCTCTGTTTTGTCCCACTGATCTATGTGTCTGTTTTTATGCCAATGCTATGCCATTCTTGATTACTATAGTTTTGTAGTATGGTTTGAAATCAAGAAGCATGATGCCTCCAGTTTCGCTCCTTCTCAAGATTGTTTTGGCTATTTGGAGTCTTTGTGTTTCCATAGAAATTTTAGAATTATTTTTTCTACTTCTATGAAAAATGCCATTGGAATTTTGATAGGGATTTCACTGAATATGTAGACTGCCTTGGGTAGTCTGGTCATTTTAACAATAGCAATTCTTCAAATCCATAAGCATGAAATATCTTTCTATTTCTTTCTGTCTCAAATTTCTTTCGTCAAGGTCTTATTTTTTTAAGTATACAAGTCTTTCACTTCTTACATTAAATTTATTACTAGGTATTTTGTTCTTTCTGATGCAATTGTAAATGGGATATTTTTATTTTTCTTTCTGATACTTTGTTATCAGTGTATAGAATCACAACACATTTTTGCACATAGTTGTTATGCCTATGATTTGCAATACTACGTTGAATGAAAATGGGGAGAGTGGACATCCTTGGGAGGAAAAATTTTCAGCTTTACACTGTTGAAAGTGATATTAGCTGAGGGTTTGTCACATATGACCTTTATTATGTTGAGGTTCCTTCCCACTGTACCTCTTTGCTGAGGGTTTTTCATTAATGGATGTTTAATTTCATCAACTCCTTTTTCTGCATCTATTGAGATAATCATATGATGTCTAGATTTCATTTCTGTTAATGTGGTGCATCACGTTGATTTATTTGTAGATGGTGAACTTTGCATCCCTGTGATAAATCCTACTTGGTAATGGTATATGGCCCTTTTAATGGATTGTTATATTCGGTTTGCTAATATGTTGCTGAGGATTTTTTTCATCAATGTTCATTGGGATATTGGCCTGTAATTTTCTTTTTAATATTGTCATTGTCCAGTTTTGGTATCAGGGTAATGCTGGCCTCATAAAGTGAGTTTGGAAGCAGTCCCTCCTCTTTACTTTTTTGGAAGTTTGAGAATAGGTATTAACTCTTTAACTGTTTGGTAGAATTAACCAAGGAAGCTATCTAGTCCTGGACTTCTGTTTGCTGGAACTTTTTGATAGCTGATTTAATCTTATTAGTAGCTGATCTGTTGAGATTTTCTATCTTTTCATGATTCAGTGCTGGATGAAATTCTAGGAATTTAACCATTTCTACTTAGTTGTCCAATTTGTTGGCATGCAATTGTTGGTAGTAGGTTTTTGTTTTTGTTTTTCTTTTGTTTTGTTTTTTGTTTTTTATAGTCCCTTTTATTTCTATGGTATGAGTTGTATGAGTCATTTCTGCTTTTATTTGTGTCCTTTTTTTCTTTCTGTGGTGAGCCTAGCTAAAGGTTTGTCAGTTTTGTTTGTCTTCTTAAAGAACCAATTTCTAGTTTCATTGATGTTTTCTACTGTTTTGAGGGTTTTGTTTGTTTCTTTGTTGTGTTTTGTTTTTATTTCTCTTATTTCCACTCCGATATTTATAATTTTCCTCTTTCTACTAATTTTGAAATTTATTTTTTTTCTAATTCCTTTAGGTGTCAAGTTGAATTTTTTATTTGAGATTTCTTTGTTTCTTGAGATTTCTTTGTTTCTTGAGATATTTCTTATTGCTATGAACTCCTCTCTTAGAATTGCTGTTGCTGCATCCCATAGATTTTGGTATGTCATATTTCTGTTTTCATTTGTCTCTAGATTTTTTTTCTTCCTTTGACTTCCTTCATGATCCAGTAGTAATTCACTAACATGTTGTTTAATCTCCATGCATTCGTAGCTTTTCTAGTTTTCTTCTTGTAATTGATTTTTTAAAAATTTTTATTTATTTATTTGTTTATTTATTTATTTGAGAGAGCTTGCAAGTGGGGAGTTGTGGGGAGGATCAGAGAGAGAGGGACAACAAGCAAACTACATGCTGAGCATGGAGACTGACTCAAGACTGGATCCCATGACCCTGGAATTATGACCTGAGCTGAAATCAAGAGTAACATGCTTAACCAATGGAACCATCCAGATGCCCCTTAAATTGATTTCTAGTTTCATACCACTGTTATCAGAAAAGATGTTTGATATGACTTCGGTTTTCTTGAATTTACTGAGATGTTTTTGAGACTTAACATGTGGTATACCCTGGAGAATATTCCATGTTTATTTGAGACTGCTGCTTTCGGATGGAATGTTCTATCTATACCTGTTAAGTTCTTCTGGTCTGATGTGCCATTTAAGACTGGTGTTTCCTTATTGATTTTCTGTCTGAATAATCTATCCATTGATGTAAGTGGAGGATTAAAGTCCCCGACTATTATTACATTGCTGTCAATTTCTACCTTTAAGTCTATTAATATTTGCTTTGTATATTTAGTGTTCCTATGCACGGTGCCTAGATATTTGTTATATCTTCTTCTTTTGAGTCTTTTACCTTTATGTACTGCCCTCTTTTTCTTTTATCACAGTCTTTATTCTAAAGTCTATTTTGTTTGATTGAGTATAGCTACACCAGCTTTCTTCTGCTTTCCTTTTGCATGGAATGTCTTTCTCATCCCTTACTTTTCAGTCACTATTGCTTTATCTCCTAAGCGTGTTGTAAATAGTAAATAGAGGCTTGAGGCTCACAGAGACTAACCCAAGATCATACTGGGGGTGCTAGAATACAGAACTAAGATTTATTTCTAAATATACATGATTGCAAAACTGTATTTTCTGTTTCTCCTTTATTGCACTTGATTAGTTTTTAAGTTTCACGAAATTGATTTACTTCTCTTACTTTAAATGTAAACTTTATTTGGACCCACTGTTAAGCTTTTTGTTTTATTCACATGTTGCTAAAGTATGAGTGAGAACACAGTAATAATATCAAACTGTTTCTATAGCAAATGGATGGGGCTCAAACTGAAACTGTATGGCCATCAGAGACTGAGTATTTTACCAAATACTTCATAGACGTACATAAAATCTGACTTGTGGTTAATATTCATTATTATTTCCACAAGATTATGTTGCTGGATGAATAGATTACTTGAGAAATTTTATTTATTCATTTTTATTTTTATTTTAAATTTAAAATTAGAAGGGAGATTATAGATTTACCAGAATTAACCCTGATAAAAAAGATGAGAACAATGGCCAAACAAGAGATTTTTTTTTCTTTTAAGATTTTATTTATTTATTTGACGGAGAGAGTGATCACAAGTAGGCAGAGAGAGAGAGGGGGAAGCAGGCTCCCTGCTGAGCTGAGAGCCCGGATGCGGGGCTTGATCCCAAGACCCTGAGATCATGACCTGAGCTGAAGGCAGAGGCTTAACCCACTGAGCCACCCAGGTGCCCCCAAACAAGAGATTTTTATAAAACTCTTTAAATTGTTCTATTTAACTTTTCATTAAAGAAAATCAATACTTAAAAACATCAATATCAAGTACAGAATTAATTAAGGATGATGTATCTTGGAAGTAGAGAATCTGTTGAATGATACTTTCATGTGGTCTTTTGAATATCTTCAATTTTTGATGATATGGAGTTTGTAATGCTTTTTAAAATTGAGTTAGCAAACAATACAACTTAGGACATGCTGTGGTTGGGATATCAACTTACCAGTACTCCAGAGATTTATTTTATTTTATAAAGTTCATTCAGAGTAAGAATCCTAAAATATATCTATCTATACAATGTACAATATCAAATATTCATGCCCTAAAAATTCAATTTGAAGACTTTCTGATCTGGCACTGAATGGAATGTTCATGAATGAGGTCGCCAAGCAGCTGCTTAGAGATGAATCGTGATTTATGAACAGGCCAGAGTTCTCCACTTCACTAAATAATCAGGTGTGAAGATCTCAGTGACAAACTTTGTGACAATTTTAGAATCTTAGCAGATTTAAAATCTTTTTCAGGTTGTCTTGAGACACACCACAAAAATATAAATATAAGATTCTAACTCTGAGCAGCAACATTTGCCTGTTTGGTAAAGTGGGTAAATATATTTGGAACAAAGAAACCTCTAATTAAATCTACACAGACCAGAGTCCCGTTACCAGTCATTTGGAAAGATAGGCCTATAGAAACACTTACTGTCCCAAATATATGCATGAATTACTGCTTCAGTTCTGAGTCCCTCCTGTATGTGTTCGAACCCTTAAAGAATCCGCCTATGTTTCCCACATACAGCATGTAAGTGTTCTAAAAATACGTTGCCCTCTTTGTGTTTTGACACTTTCCTTTTTTTTTCTGATATTTTTCGCTCTGAAATTTCAAAGACAGCCACTTGTGCTTGTGTTTTAATATATGGTCTCCTATTTTTAGACTACTTTATCCACATTGCTCATGTTTGTGTACAAGTCAGTTAGGATCCTTTCTTCTTCTCACCTAAGAGAATGCCTCCATCTTTTGATCTATTATAAAATTTCAGGGAAATTTTCACTTGTCTTTTTCTTGAGGTCTTTTGCTCCCACCACCATGTTTCTGGGTAAATCAGTTGTGCCAAGTGCATTAGCTATGGGTGCAAAAGCCTTATATGATGATTCAGTAATATTATATGTTTCATTTTCAATATCCTTTTTTTAAAAAAAAAAAGATTTTATTTATTATTTGACAGACTGAGAGAGATCACAAGTAAGCAGAGAGGCAGGCAGAGAGAGAGGGGGGAAGTAGGCTCCCTGCTGAGCAGAGAGCCCGACTTGGGGCTCGATCCTAGGACCCTGAGATCATGACCTGAGCTGAAAGCAGAGGCTTAACCCACTGAGCCACCCAGGCGCCCCTCAATATCCTTTTTTGATGGCAATTTCCATACCCATGCTGGCTATAGAAGCGTATCAGCATGTTCCAGACAATGGACTCACAAATATTTAATAAGTTCTTTCTAGGACAGGACAAGAAGCAAGGGCAAGTATCTTCAACCTGTAAGGTAGGCTCTGCCAGTCCATGCTAAAAGCGCATTTCATTCACCTCGAAGTTAATTTCCACTGTCATAGCTCCCAGATTCCACCACCCTTCACCACATTTCTTGGATGTAAAAGAAGATATATATCGCAATTCTGTTGCCTTTTTGCATCCACGAACTTCACCCGCAGAAACCAACAGTGTAAAAAAGACAAAATCAGGGGCGCCTGGGTGACTCCATGGGTTGGGGCCTCTGCCTTCAGCTCAGGTCATGATCCCTGGGTCCTTGGATCGACCCTCAGGCTCTCTGCTCAGCTGGGAGCCTGCTTCCTCCTTTCTCTCTCTGCCTGCCTCTCTGACTGCTTGTGATGTCTGTCAAATAAATAAATAAATAAATAAATCTTTAAAAAAAAAAAAAAAAGACAAAATCAAAGTCCCCAAAGTCATCTTACCCCTGGTCTCCAGGCCCCCATCTCAAGCATATTTAGTTTATAAATAAAATTCTTTTTTATTGAGGCATATTGGATAAAATATTTGCCTTTTCTGACTGTTTTACACATATATGAAAGTGTTCACCAAACTCTTTCTTTAATTCAACTCTAAATCCCTCCTACTTACAGACTTTAATCTCACCTAAAAACTTCAGTGTTTTACACTTCTCCTACTGTGTTTTATTTATTATGATGACAGAAAATAAAAACTAGAATCAATCTATAAGAATCCCAGATTTTTCAGATTCCTCTTTCTTCTAATCATTTGCCTATTTTTTCCAAGTTTAATCCTATTATCAATGTTAAAGCTCTATTCATCTTTGTAGAAAAAACTTATGCTACTGATCTTTTCCAGAGATAATCTAATGAACCCCTCTTAGGTACTGGTTTTAAATAAGTATCTGTTGTTGGTGAATCCCTCAGTATTGATTGTGAAGATATTAGTGAGCTGTTTTACCTACATGTTTGCTCACTTATTCCTAGCCTCATTTAGTTAGGCATTCACAACTAGCCTCTGATCTATGCAGGTCATGTATTTTGAAATGGTCAAATCAGTCCTCATGCCATAATATGGGAATGTTCCCTCACAAGGGATGCAAAGACCACAGTGATATAGACAACTGGGGGGGACCAGAAGCTTAAAGAGTTGAGGTCATAACTAAAACAAGGAACTTTGCAGGGATAGCACCTACAAATGAAATAATGGCATTTCAGAATATGTTCAAAGGGTTGATTCCTTTGGGGTCTATATTTCAGGAGGCCTAATGCAATGAAGGAGCTAATCTATTCAGCATTCAAAAATGAATAGGTACCCGGTTAGGATTATTGAAGATATTGTCCAATACCTTCTAAATAAGCCTAATGAATTGTTTCTATTTTAAGGGTGAAAGTTGAGATTTAGAAGGGCCAAGGAACCTGATCCAAACCACAGAAGTAGTAAAGTGATGGACCAAGATGCAAACCCTACTCTGTTTGTTTATAAAGCCTAAGCACCTAAATCAGCAGATTAGGCAGTGGCTGATGGCTTAAGAATTAAGACCCAGTATTCTTTTTTTAAACATTTTATTTATTCATTTAACAGAAAGAGCACAAGCAAGGTGAGTGGAAGGCAGAGGGAGAGGGAGAGGGAAAACAGGCTCTCTGCCAAATAGGGAGCCCAGTGTGGGACTTGATCCCAGGACCCCGGGATCATGACCTGAACCAAAGACAGACACTTAACTGACTGAATCACCCAAGTGCCCAAGACCCAATTGTCTCAGACAAACAGCTAGTGCAAACTGGATCAGGACACATTCTGGCCCAGTGAGGAAATCACCTGCTAACTGGAAATCCAAGACCCATCTGGGCTGAACCAGCACCGTGAACCTTGGGAGAAAGCTTCATGGACAAGGCAATACCCAGGAGGTATCTTTAACACATTATATCTTTAAGGTATCCCTAACACATTATGAGTTTCAGATTCTTCCTGCTGGTGGCTCTGTAGTCAGTGGTGCGCTCAGAATGAGGTTTAGTACTAGCTTTCTGGCCTAAATCTTCTGTTGATGATTCAGTAAAACAGATCATCAGAACAGAGTTGGGAGAGACTGATGTATACAAAGTCAAAATCTGTCTTCCTTAAGTGTTTACGCATTGAAACCCAGTTGTTTGTTCATGCAACAAGTCATGAAAATGTCTGCCTTCTCCCCTACAGAATGGTCTTTCAAATCTTTTAACAACAACGAGAGGCTTTGATTCTTTTCCTTCACTGATGCTATTTCCATGCCAGTAGGCCTGCTCACTCATGGCCAATAATACCTGGTAAATTCCATCCCCCTCACTAGCCCATCACTCCCCTCTGAATATACTGTATGTTATTGATAATCAGCTTACAGTTTTCTTTTCTGAAAATCACGTTGCCTCTTCCCAAATACATCAGGAATCTTTCTCTTTATTTTAGAATCCTTTGGCATGTATGATAATGTGGTCTATAATTTCCTGTGGCTTTATGGAATCTATCTTAATATAAAGCACTTGCATATGTTACTCAACACTTTTCTCACACAGAGGTCAATTGAAACAATGGATTATACATTTAGCTCATTAGTCCCCTAATTTCATCCTTGAGTGACTTCTGAACTCTGGGAGATATTCTCTGATATTTATGATTCATATACATTTATTTTACCAATTTGGTCTAAAATATCCTGAGTATTGATCACTCCTTGATATAGTATTTTAAGCCTACTAATTTCAGAAAACAATCTGAAAGTGAGAATCTCTTGACCATCAACATATATCTTTTAAACTCTCATTATATGCCAGACAGTGTGCTGGTGTTGGCATAAAAAGGGGCCTTCAGGTGTGGTTAATCCCTTCCATGGATGTGCAGAGCCATCAAAGAGAAGGTAAATGGCACTGAGACAGAGTATATGTGTACAAGCAGCACTGGTGACCCTCCAGGAGCATGAAGCTTTGAGAAGTGTGCTGGTGAGTAGAGAGTGCAAGGGGCAAATAGGAGTCCACAGGGCAGGGACTGTGTTCAAGTTACATTGCCTTCCCAGCA
Organism: Enhydra lutris kenyoni; assembly: GCF_002288905.1. Classification (NCBI taxonomy): domain Eukaryota; kingdom Metazoa; phylum Chordata; class Mammalia; order Carnivora; family Mustelidae; genus Enhydra; species Enhydra lutris. The sequence goes on from NW_019154162.1 coordinate 680,003, forward strand.
ACTACAGAAGGCTGTGCACCTAATACAAACCAAACAAATGTAGGAAGGGGGGAAGAGAAAGTCATAGGAAGGAAGGAATATTCATAGCAGGGTAAGTGTTGTAAGCAAAATATGAAAGGAAGATGTACAAAATACAAACAGAATCTTGAAAGAAGATGTGTAAGATGTATCTGAGATATAAAGAATTAATAAATTTAGATATAAGATTCCCAGTCAATTCTATGAGATAAACCTGGAGAGCAAGGCTGGCTAGATATTGTGAACTACTAGAATGCACATATCTTCATTAGCTACAGATCAAGAAAGTAAGTCATTTTGTGTTAATTACTTTGTTTTTTTTAATGACATGATTTATTTATTTATTTGTTTGTTTATTTATTTTAATTTTATTTTTATAAACATATAATATATTTTTATCCCCAGGGGTACAGGTCTGTGAATCTCCAGGTTTACACACTTCACAGCACGCACCATAGCGCATACCCTCCGCAATGTCCATAATCCCACCCCCCCTTTCCCAACCCCCCTCCCCCCATCAACCCTCAGTTTGTTTTGTGAGATTAAGAGTCACTTATGGTTTGTCTCCCTCCCAATCCCATCTTGTTTCATTTACTCTTCTACCCCCTTAACCCCCCATGTTGCATCTCCTCTCCCTCATATCAGGGAGATCATATGATAGTTGTCTTTCTCCGATTGACTTATTTCGCTAAGCATGATACCCTCTAGTTCCATCCACGTCATCGCAAATGGCAAGATTTCATTTCTTTTGATGGCTGCATAGTATTCCATTGTGTATATATACCACTTCTTCTTTATCCATTCATCTGTTGATGGACATCTAGGTTCTTTTCATAGTTTGGCTATTGTAGACATTGCTGCTATAAACATTCGGGTGCACGTGCCCCTTCGGATCACTGTGTTTGTATCTTTAGGGTAAATACCCAGCAGTGCAATTGCTGGGTCATAGGGTAATTACTTTGTTTTGATGGGACTTTTCTTGGGGGGGAGGTGTTGTTAAATAACAAAGACCACACATAAGAGAATATTATCAATAATATTTTTCAATGGGGTGCCTGGGTGGCTCAGTGGATTAAGCTTCTGCCTTCGGCTCAGGTCATGATCTCAGGGTCCTGGGATCGAGCTCTGTATCGGGCTCTCTGCTCAGCAGGGAGCCTGCTTCCCCCTCTCTCTGCCTGCCTCTACTTGTGATCTCTCTCTCTCTCAGTCAAATAAATAAATAAAATGTTTTAAAAAATATTTTTCAAGATTTTGTTAATAGTTCTCTCCTTGGCTCTCTCTCACTTACATATAAGGTTTTATTGTAAATATTTATTTCATAGTTGGTCATAACTAAAAACTCAGTTCAGAAGTTGGCCTCCAGTCAGAACTTTGCCTCTGACTTAATGGAGACCACCAGTGCAAAAGTGAGATAACACTATGTCCCAGACCAATAGAAACAAGGAGGGAGGGAAATGCAGAGGCTTTTGATTAGCATCAGACTCCAGTTGCACCACTGGTTGCTTGTATGACCTTGAAAATATCACTTAACCTTAATATAATGATTCTCCCCATTCATAGCAAGGATGTATGTAGAAACTTCCAGGCCCTTTGCATCAATTCCTCTATACTTCCCTGCTTGGAATACTTGGTTTATGGGCTGCCCTGTGGATTGTAATAAAAAGTACCTGGCAATAAAGCCTAAGGTTCACTAGGGATCCAGCTTAAAACAGACAAGGCCCCCTCAAAACTTGATATTTCCCATGAACCATCCCCATGGTTTTGTCCTGTGCAATTTTTGTTGACCTTAGATTGTCTTATCGCTGGATGAGGCTCTGCGGAAAAGGGAAAAAGGAACAACTGGCCAATCAGCACTGCGCAAGCAACAGCTGGTCTTTACCCCAGAAGCAGCAGGCTTCCCTCCAGCCCTCTAGCTCCACATGAGTCTGTGAAAGTTCCACAATGATGCCCATCTGTTTCCCCTTCTTAATGTTAGAATTTGCCGAGATGTTTCAGAGAACTTCCCAACATGGGGCCTAGCCTCTTCAAGGAGTAAATACTTTCACACATTTACACATGTGGCATTTAAACATATCACATGGACAGGGAGTCAACATGTAGTCTTCAGGATTAATATTCATGTGGACACTTTCTAGGGGAGAGCAGATGTTTGTGGTCTCCTACAAACTGGTTGCATTTGTAACGGGATGAGGTTCAGCAGCTGATCATCAAAGGAAAGATAATCTGGTTAAAATTAATTCTTCTACATGCACTGCTATTAAATTAATCTTATTGTTAAAGCCCTCAGCAGTTTGTGGGAAATTTGACTTAGATAGATAGATAGATAGATAGATAGATAGATAGATGATATACCAGTTAGGTTTTGGAGACACCTACCTTAAATTTGGAGAAATTTGAGTTAATATCTCAACTTTAACATGCAGTAGAGCATTAGATTTTGTGTGTGTGTGTGTGTGTGTGTGTGTGTGTGTGAATAGATTGAATTATTTTAGCAAGGTATGATGACTGAGGGGAAGAAATCTATTAACTACCTTTTATTCATTTAGTCTTTAACTATCCTGATTTCTTTTTCTTTTTTTCCCCCTTAGATTATATCAGTCTTTGAAGTTTGGCAGCTAGAAATTCTATGACTCTGATAAATGATTTAGTCCATAGAAGGCTCAGTTTCCTCCTCTGCAAAATGGGTGTGTGAATGTTCTTACCTAATGTGGTCTGTGAAGGAGAGATTCTCAAAAATAAATGTGCCTCAAAATGTCCCACAGAGCTTAAGGGACAGATTGCAGGGCCCCACCTGCCAAGTTTCTAATCCAATAAATTTGGGATTGGGTTGAGAATTTACATTTGTAACAAAATCCCAACTAATGCTGTGCTGCTGGTCAGGGACCTTACTCTGAGGGCCACTGTGTAAACTGTAAATGGGTTAAAGTGTATAAACTATACACAGTGCTAAATAAAGATTAGTTATTATTATCACTGTTAAAGGTAGGTATACATGATGCATCTGGTGAAGATACCCAGAGGAAAATGGCTCTAAGTTTTCTTTCTTTTGAGCTTTGTATGCAAAATGGAAAACAATCTTAATAAGTCAGTTTTTTTTTTTTTTTTTTTTTTAAAAAAATAAAAAAAAATTTGAAAAAAGTTTTTTTTTTTTTTTTTTTTTTTTTCAATAAACTAAATACTCAGTGGAGAAGGTAAGATCTCCTTGTGATTATAGGCAAAGATAGTTACCCACCCAGGCTCATTAAAAACAATTAGCTGAGAGTCCTGGTAGCAGACAGAAGAGCTAGAGGAAGAGCCTGGGGGAGTTACTGATGCCTCAAGATAAAGGCTCTGGGCCAAAGTCTGAAGCCCCGGGTGCCTACTTGGCTCTAGGCAGATGGAAGGATTCCAGGCCTGGCGGGGACCTCAAGGAGGCAAAGAGTCTCTCAAGTGTTCTTTACAAAGTCCAAAAGAAAGCAAGCTTCATTAAGTTTATGATTAGAAGGATAACAGTTGATAGTAAAGACAAAAGCATGCTCTAGTCAGCACAGGTTTCGATTCCTGTAAGTATCTTTTCCAGTTTTGTTTGTCTTCATGTTAATAAGAAAAAGGAGAGAGAATCAGCAAAATATGAGTATAAGCAGGTGTTGATCTTGTGCTTCAAATCCCTGGCCAATTGTGACTGTTTATGTGGGAGATCATCTTTCCCCCTGCCGTGTCACCCAGGGCACCGCTCCTGCTGGAGCAACTGTCTGAACTAGAGAAGGAACTGCATGGTATCACTAGATTTGTCTAGACTCTAGCCTGACAAATAATCAAATAATTCTCCAGTTTTGTGACTCAAGAATTATTTGAAAATTAATTCACAAGTCTATACAAAAAAACAACAGTGTTTGTTTTGTTTTGTTTGTTTTTGTTTTTGTTTTTTGGTATTATGTTGTTTTTAAATATTGGAAGAAGAGGGGCACCTGGGTAGCTCAGTGGCTTAAGCCTCTTCCTTCGGCTCGGTCTCAGGGTCCTGGGAAAGGGTCCTGGGATCAAGCCCCGCATCGGGCTCTCTGCCTGGCAGGGAGCCTGCTTACCCTCTCACTCTGCCTGTCTCTCTGCCTACTTGTGATATCTCTCTCTCTCTCTCTGTGTCAGATAAATAAATAAAATCTTTAAAAAAATTTTAAGTTAAAGAAAAATAAATATTGGAAGAAGATAGAGGGAGTCATAAATATCAGGTTGGAATTATTTTGGTCTGAACATCATTGGTGATTTTTGTGTGGGAAAGATGCACTTGCAGGAAAAAAAAAAAATGTAGTAGAGAATCATGGACCCCTAATATCCTGTCTTATCTGATTGTAATTTAGGATATCAAGCATCTGTTAGGCACATTCTGCATGCAATAAATTAAGGGGACTTCAAGAGTAGAATGTAGAAATCCCTGGTCAAAGGTTAGATAAATGCCGGTAAAGGTACACAATAGAAGAATGTGCACAGATGGCACATATTTGAGAGCATGAAGTTTCTGACTTGTCAGTAGAGTAAGTGCTATGAGTTTGTTTTTCTTTTTTTTTCCCCAGCAGTTATTTTTATCTCGTAATGGTTCTTCCACCATTTTGTCCTATCTGTCCTCCTTTATGACTCCCTGAAATAATCTGCAGCCAAAGTCCCATGTGTGAACTGTGAAACACAGTGGAAGGAATGGATGAGATAAGGACTGAGCTGATAAACATGAACAAGTTAGTGGATGTTCTAGACACACCGGCTGCCTGTGTGTGGTAGTTTCTGTGAATGGGAAGGAGTCTGAGCCAGGTGGAGAACGGGGAGCGCTGTGTAGGAAGAGGGGTCCCTAATACAAGGCTGTGTTTACTCCGAGGGGGCAGGTCCTCTCTATGGCGAGGCTGCCCCTCACGTTCCGCACCTAGTGCACATTTCTCTGTGGTGTCCTGTTGTGTTTCGGACATCGTGTTTACATGAGCACTCTACACATGTGAGCATTTCGGAGGGTATGTGTGTATACAGAGGCAGCTCTGACCCATCTCTTGGGAGGGGCATCCTAAGCCACCTGGATGAACAGATAATTTGAGGAAAGATCCTGTGCTTGCCAGCCAGGCTTGGCTTGGAGGACGATCACTCAACCCCCCTCCATCAAGCTGGCTGCCCCTGTGCCAGTCATATCCAGAAATGCATACATAGCTGGCACTGCTGCTGTAGGTGGCATCTCCACGTGCACTGCAGGTGGCTCACAGGTGATGACCAACTGCTCAGCCAGCTGAGGCCCAGGCTGCTCTCTGAGACGGCTTTGGTTGAGGCAGCCGCTCCAGAAGCCCTGGAGCACCGCTTCTCCTTCCTTGGTGGAAATTCTAACCTGTTCATTCTGATTCCTCCAAACACCCTTTGTTCATTCTGCGTTATGTGTTCCCCTTCACTTTTGACATTGGTTTGTCACTTAATGAATCACTTCTGAAACAATTAAATGACAGCTCAATACATGGCTTTGTCAGTGTCATGCAATGAAAAGCCAAATTATCATGCAAGAAAATGCAACATCTTTCTTCTCATAACATGGTAAAGGAGGTTTTAAAAATAACTACAGTCACCAAAAAATTTTCAGGTATTTAAGTTAGCAAAATCAATAAGAATACTCTGCAAAATTTTTTTTTTCCTGGAAACTTGAAACCTTATAGATGACCTTATTTATATGTAAATATATGAGTGAAACGTCTATGTTAAGAGTGTGATCCTGTTATTTAAACTAGAGTTGAAAAATTGCATTGATATATACATGTGTATATGTACATATGAGTACATATTAGTATTTGAAGATATGTTGTATACACAAATTTACAGATTAAATTATATAATATACTTCTAGATTTAAATATATGTTTGTACATCTATATTTAATTAAATTTAAATATATATGCTGTATATATGTGTGTATACATATGTATCATATATCTTTTAATCTTAGTATGCTTTATCTTGATTTCTCCATAATTATAATTTCTGATCTTTCAAATATTTTACCTCAATGCCAGGTGTTAGAAGATTTAGAAGATTTTTTGCTCCACTTACTCTGTGTTAAAAGGTTGATGTTGGAAATAGATGTTACAACAGTAGTAATACATAAATTATGCCAAATTATTGTAAAGTCTTGTTGCTAATTGCCAAAGTCTTATTGAGGTACAAAAAATGAGCATAGTACTTTAATGACATGATGGCCAAGTTAGAGAGGCACTATTAGATGGGATATCAGGTACAGATACAGATGCAAATACAATGATATATGTATATATGTATTTTTGTCTAAACCATCTTTCAAGCATATTAAAAACAATGGCACTAGCTATACATATTGCGTGTCTACTGTGAGCCACATTTGTGCTGATAGCTTTTTATAAGCCCTGCAAAGGAGAGATCATCCCTACTTACAGATGAGAACAGAGGGCTCACAAAGTTAATCAACCCAAGGCTCGTGTCCTTCCCATTGCACAACTCATTCATAACCAACACAAGTTCTACCTACTTGCTAACACAGATGTGGCAGCTGCCTTACTTTAAAATATAGCAATCACAAGGATTCTTTGAAATAATCATAATTCTTGGGGAGCCTGGGTGGCTTAGTCAGTTTAGAATCTGTCTTCGGCTCAGGTCCTAATCTAAGTTCCTGGGATGGAGCCCTGTATCGGTCTCTCTGATCAGCAGTGGGTCAGCTTCTGCCTCTCACTCTCCCTCTGTGATCTCTCTTGCTTTTGCTCTCTCTCAAATTAATAAATAAAATCTTAAAAAAAAAAAAGAAAGGATTTTAATTCTCTGTTTTCTCTAATCAAGATGACCCCTGATGAAGGAACATATTAAGGATTTGTTGAGTGTGTTGCCCTGTTGTTCAATGACTTATGTGATTTTCTTATTTAAACATGAAAAAGAAGCCGAAGGAAATAAATTAATGTGCTTTGGACATAATTGGGCACTACTTATCAGAGTTCTTGAAGACCTGTTACTAATAGAGTGGTCTGAATTAGCTCTCTCCCACTTAGAGCTACCTCTGCTTATTCCACACTAGATATGGTGCTGCCAGTTGTTGAGACTGCACTCCATGGATTCAGATAAGACAGTGATGGGGGAAGGCAGATTTTTATTTTATTTTATTTAGTTTTAAAGCTTAAGTACAGTTGACATGTAACATTGCATTAGTCTTAGATGTACAACAGGGTGATTTGGAATCTCTGTATGTTATGCAGTAATCACTACAAGTGTAGCTACCATCCATCAGGGAAGGTGGATTTTTTATTAACACTGGATCTGGATTACCGATTCATTTGAGTCTCTTTTAATTTAAGAGTGCTCTAAAAAATTCTGCTTTATGGACAGACTTGGAACGTGAATTTCGGATTGAGACAAATCTGAGTGTGAACCCCTGCTGCTTACTATCATTGTCACCCCTGAGCAGCATTTTATGTCTCTGAGCCTTAAAGTTCACATCTCTAAAAGTTTATAGAACCTACCTCTGAGTGTTACAAGAATCCATTGAAGTATCAATCTATGTAGAACCCCAATGTCCCTGAAATATAAGAAGCATTCAAATTAACAATCTCTGAATCTTTATTGGAAGCAGCCTGGATTGTTGACCAAGATTGTGTCAGACTTCCAAAAGGTACCTTTTTCCCCCTTCAAACATAAGGTGATAAATGCAGTCAGCGGAGTCCTGCTTGTGTTCCCAGTATATTTTCTAGGCCAGTGGCATTTGCCAGTTCTTGAGGCCATGCCATACTAGGTGCCTGCTGGTGAGAGATGAGTGGTGCCTTTGAGGCTCTGAATAGTCGAGCATTTCCCCCATCAGGCATGGTGCTGCTGCTCCACTTGGTCCCAGGATGAATGAAGCATCTGCCGTTCTTGTGCACAGACACAGGTTACTAAGCAATAACAAAGTATAAGTGGGTCTGGAAAAAAGGTAAACCACCTGGAGGGCCAGGGATTTAACACTGAGCAGATTTTTAGTCACTGATATTTTGTTTAAATCGGTTCCCAGGAAAAATCATGCCAGCATAGTTTCAAAGTCAAAGCTGGGGTCTTGGTTGAGGATAGCATCTTATGGCAGACATCTTGCTGAAGGCCCAGAATCTGAGGAAACATTCATTAACATCCATTCTTGCAATACTAGGTAATAACAGAGCTTTGTTTGCTCGTTTCAAAATGGGTTGGCTAGCCAGTCAAAATGAGTCAGTCAAAATACTGACTTTTGCTTGATTTCCAGAAGCATGGGCATGTTTTGCAATTTATTTTACTCCTAATATAGATTCTTTAACCTCCTCCCTCTAAATAAAGATATTGTAACAACAAAGATTTCCAAGTAACATTTCCAACAAACATGTTGTTACCCAAAGCCTGAAGTAGCAGCAGGTTCTGGACAATGATGTAGGAGATAAGATGTAAAGAAAGGAGATCAGGAGGTACTGGGGAAGTAACAGATTCTGGACAGGGTACAGGGATAGGAGCTCAAGAAAGGTCTGGATGGTGATTAAGACACCAAATTTAGAACCATCTCTATCTAGTGAGACTTAAAGAAACTTTCAAAAGAGGTACCAAAGGAATGAACACAGGATTTGCAGTTAAGGAATCTAGGTCCCCATCCTGACCCTTTCCCTAATTGTTGGTCACATCTTTGGGGCCACTTAAGCTCTCTGAGCCCCCAAAGGTATATCTTAATCAAATGCAAATACCTTGTCCAGGTACACAGTAGGTATTTAATAAATGCTGGCTGTAATTGCTATATCATTTTCAACAAGTATTAACTGATATGTATTGTGACAAGTCTCAGGATTGAATTTTGGAAAAAGAAATACATAAAATATCCTTTATATGCCCAGAAAATAAAGACATGCCATCTGTTTGGCTGAAATGCAGCACTTGTGTTGGGCACAAAGGAGGTAAGTCTGGACGGGCTGGTGCACCTTCTGGATTTGCTAGGGTAAATTTCATGTTTGGATGATAAATTATACGGTCAATGTGCTTCTAGGGTCCATTAATTTAGCGTAAGCAAATTATAATTAACTCAGGAGAAAAGAAGACTAAGGAAATTTAATACCTTTTGAGTGTGTGTAACCAGAGAATGGGTAGTGATATTAATTGATGTTGGATGATCCTTAACCTCATGTTAATTCAGGAGATGGCCAGCATTTTTTTTTTTTTTTTTTTTTTTTTTAGTTTAAACATAAAGCATGATGAAAGAATGACCAAAGATAAAATTTTGGTTTTAAACCCCCAGTGGTCTTAAATTCAAGATCTTTAGGAATCTATATGACATTAGTGTGAGCAATAATGCAGCATGTAAAGAAACCTTAATTTCTTTTTTTTTAAGATTTTACTTATTTATTTGACAGAGAGAGAGAGCACAAGCTGGTGGAGCAGCGGGCAGAGGGAGAGGGAGAAGCAGACTCTCTGCCGAGCAAGGAGCCTGATATGGGGCTTGATTCCATGACCCTGGCATCATGATCTGAGCCAAAGGCAGTTGCTTAACCAACTGAGCAACCCAGGCACCCCAAGAGAAACCCTAATTTATAAGGAGTTCCTGCAGGATACTTGTTAGGATAATTAAGAAGGGAGATTACCTCCTTCGATTAATTTGTACTAAAGACAAAATTAGTTTATTTGGGAGAAAAAATGTCTATGGAATGTGTACAAGCCTGTAACAGATACACTTGGTTTTAAAACTTCATAGGAGGAATTAAGCCTCTGACTCCTGATTTCTGCTCAGGTCCTGATTTCACGGACCCGAGATCGGGCCCTGGTGTAGAGCCTGGCTTTGGGCACTGCACTCAGAGTAGAGTCTGCTTGAGATTCTCTCTCCCTCTCCCTTTGCCTCTGCCCCCACTCATGAGCTCTCTCTCTCTCTCTCTAAATACATACATAAAAAAATCTTTAAAAATAAATACATAAATAAGTAAAAATAAAGCTTTAGAGGAATCAAGTTACTCTGTGAAAGTGTATGTAGGGACCACAAAATTAAAGTATCCTCTTTTGGTCACTTTTTAACTTGAGCACAGACTTGTAATGAGCTAAATAGTGCCCCCCCTTCCATTCTGGGTCCACCAGGAACCTCAGAATGTGATCTTCTATATAAATAAGATCTTTGTGGATGTAAGTAGTTAAGGACCTTGAAGTGAGATCATCCTGGAATTAGAGAGAGCTATAAATCCAGTGACTGGTGTCCTAATACAGAGGATAAAATACCAGGAAACACAAGGAAGGTCATACAAACATGAGGACAGAAACTGGAGTGACACAGCTATGAGCCACAGAACACCAAGGATTTCCAGGAGCCACCAGTAGCAAGGAAGAGGCAAGGAAGGAATCTTCAATAGAGCTTTCAGGGAGAGCCTCACCCTGCCAACATTTTGATGTTGGACTTCTGGTTTCCAGGACTATGAGAGAATAATTTTATTTGGTTTTAGGTTTCTCAGCTTGTGGGAATTTGTGTGGCAGCCCTAAGAAACTATTATACTTCAAGTACAATTTTGTGAAATGTACTTTAATTCCACACATATAACCCTGAGCTTGTTTACCAGAGTGAGGGCACTGTGCATAGATGCCCTTGTATAAAAACTTCCCTGACTTGGCTGCCTGGGTGGCTCAGTAAGTTAAGCATCTGCCTTCTGCTCAGGTCACAGTCCTAGGGTCTTGGGATCAAACCCCACATCAGGCTCCTGGATCAGTGGTAAGTTGTCTTCTCCGTCTCCTTCTGATGTTCCCTTCCCACTTGTTCTCTCTCTTTCTCTCTCAAATGAATAGATAAAATCTTAAAAAAAAAAAAGTTAAACAAGCAACCAACTACCCTGACTCACCCATAGCACCTAGCACAATGGCACTATTGGCTCCACACAGCCATATGGCTTTGCATTTTAATCATTTTCTATCTTTAAGCTTTTACTCGTAGTAACACCATCATCTGCAATTCTTCTTCAGTCCCCCTCACCCGCCCCATGTCCCCCCAACACACACACCTCCACCTCCAGGAATTCTAGCTCTTCTTTTGAAATCCAGAGCAAAGACAATCCCAAACCCACAGTGACACTTCTGATTCAGTCACTTCAGGTAGAAGTGATCTCTTGCACATCCGTGTTCCCTTCCCACTTTGTTTGTTCATCTCTTAGGATTTAGAGCAATTCTTCTTTATATTTTGTTATCATCCCTTCAAATGTTGCTCCATGTGAGCTATTCTTGTCCAAGAAACTAAACAGGGTATGTTTGGAAGACAGAGCCTTGTCTGATTTGTATCTCCATCTTTGTACTTTGCCTTGCACAAAGTAAATGATCAACAGTAATATGCTGACTGTTTGCCCTGACTGCTTCATTCCACAGTGATAAAACTGAAATGTTCCTTAAAATTACTTTTCCATCATTATAAATTTGACTTGAAAGCCATGCAATTGATACATTTGCAAGGGATCATCTTTTGCCCATAGCTCATTAAGGCTGTCCTCATAAAGCATACGCAGTGATAGAAACAGCCATACATAAGACCCCGAGTGAAAAGTGACCGATGCAAATGGCCTGGCATAAGGAAGATACCCACAACAGTGTAGCTCATGCAATAACTCTGCTGGGTGGCTACAGATCAGAGATGTGGGCGATGGTTGAACTAACTTGGAGAAGGCAGCCAGAGTTGGCAGGGGAAAGAAAAGGGTGCAATGCCTCATTAATTTGTTCCAAGCAAACAATTTTCAAGGATTAGCTACATACTGATCCTCCTAGAATATGCTCTTTGTAAATGAACAAAGATGATATGACAAGCATTTCAAAACAGTAATCGTTGGATTAATGACACTGCTGAGGAACGAGGACTCATTATACCTAATTTAGAAGATTGTGAATATGTTGCATAGATGAGTTACAAGGTGGCATTTTGGCCAAATGACTGGACAAATGCAAGATGACATTATAGTACCCCTTTGGATGTCTTAGATATATAGCACCTTCTCACACCTTTCATTATTTGAAGACTGTAGAATAATGTTGCATACTGAAGTCTACCAGTTCAAACTGAGTACAGGTGTATGCTGTGTTACACGAAGAAATTGGCCACCTGGTTGACAAAAAACATTCCAGGAAAATGTGAAATTGTAACAATGCTATCACAGTGCTACACTTAAAGGGACTCCATCAGACAAAAAGTAACATTGTTGTAAAGAGAATTTCATGGCAGCTGCCTTCTGAGATTTACATGTCTTCCTACAAAAATGCAAGTATCCATCAGTGGTTGTTTGACATTAAACAATGTAAAGTGATTTTATTTTTTTAAGTTTTTACTTACATTCTGATTAGTTGACATACCGTGTAATATTAATTTCAGTGTACAAGTTACACTGTACAGGTAAATGTGTATAGGTAAATGTAGTAGATAATCATTCATGCATGCACACACACATAGAAAAAAAGAAACAATTTTCACATCCTAATTAATTTTGACAAATTACTAAGTTTACTAAAGAATTATCCCCTTCCATAATGTCATTTTAAAATGGCTTAAGCAAGTCTTATTTTATATTTACTTTTTCTGTGGGAATGCATCCCTAATTGTATTCTTCATTTAATTTTATATAATTTACATAAAATTATGTTTTAAAATAAAACCAGAGAGGACAAAGGGTTCAATGTTTCAGAAGTTCCATGGTAGTAACAGAAAATCTAAAAGGCCATCCTGAAGGATGAGGCACATGGATATGAAGATTCACAGCAACCATCATTACTGGGTAATTCAGTTATCTAGTAACTGGAGAAGTTGTGAGCTTCCTGTGTTGGGATTTCTTTAAATATAGAGATCTCTAAAATAGATATCCCCTAGCAGAATTAATCACCTCCATATTTCCCTGACACTGCCTCTTGAAGAGCACATATCACACGTTATTCTAATAGCTATTTTTTTTTTCTCTCTCCCCAAAAGAGTGGGAGCTTTGAGAAGTGGCAGAAACTGAGATTTAGGGAGGAAGAGCAGTAAAGAGGGATGGTAATGATAAAGGCAACAAGTCACAGCATCAGTGGCTATGGTATTTTCCCATTTCCCCTTCCCTGCCCAATGGACACATCTGTGCCTTTGCTTCCTGAGCTCCTAGTGACTAGATCTGTGGCAAAGGAAGCCCTCCTTCTCGGACACGGTCCACTTGCCTGCTGCCTGTCACAATGTTTGCCTTGTAACCAGGCCACTCTGTACTTGGGAGCTGCAGGCAAGATGCTATTTCTGCAGTGACATTTCCTTCTTTCTTGGCTGTCAAAGCAGAAGCTGTTCAGGTACCAATCCTCAGACTCTTGAATAAGAGAAAACATTGCTATATAGGGAGTTGGAAGGGTGCAGGTGAGACCCAAGCAGGGTTTTCTAACTACAAGGGTCAGGGAAGCATGAGGCGATCTGGGCAATTACAGCTCTCATTTTCATTGTGATTGTGATAGCTGCTAATTAGATATTTACAACCCACCCATTCTAAGCAGAAGAGGGAAGATGGCTTGTAAAAAATGTATGTATGTAATAGGCAAGTATAAAATGAAGCAATGAAGCAATCACAGAAAGGAAGAATTAATTGTACAAAATCAAAACAAATCCAATATAAGATTAATACAACAAATTAGACTGAATACATAGCAAGTTTACATATGACAAGTATAGTCTTTGCTAACACCGCTATAGCATATGAAATACAAACATCATTCTGCAAATTTAAGAAATTAGAATAGAACTATTAGCAATCTGTCCCCTGATCCCCTTTTATTTCTATGAAAACAGATAGGTACTATGTAGGTCAGTGGAAAGAGAGGTGTTTCATGGATGTTGTCATTGTCTGCTTTGTTTCATTTTGTTTTGTCCAACAATGCATGGAATTTGCCCAAAAGCCTTCTTGGAAGAAGCAACAAGTAGGGAGGCTTCACCTCTCAGTGAGAGGCCCCAAATGCCCATGCCAGCACTGAACAGGAGGTGGAGGAGGCAGGCAGACAGCTGTAGGACATGTAAGATAATGTCTTCCTCTGAGAAATTCCACCTGGATCTGTGCCCTTGTTCTTAAAATATACATAACATGAACATATACAGTTATCTGAATCACCACTAGTGGATACATGATCTAGGGTCTCTATGGTAAAATTCAAGGACCATTTCTGCCTCCTGCCAAAAATCTAATTGGCTTCATGACCAAACTGTCTTAGTGATCCTGACCAATTTTTCTTTTTCTTTTTTTTTCTTCAACATCTTAATTTTATTTTTTTGTGTTCCAAAATTCATTGTTTATGCACCACACCCAGTGCTCTGACCAATTTTTCAAAGGTCATACCTGATTTGGAGGTTCCTTGCTCTCCACGAACACTCTTTTGTATATGACGAGTGCTTCCAAAATCCTACTGAAGGAGACATGAGGATGACGCCAGAAAGAGCATGGGGTATATGTCCACAAAGCCTTAGCTTTGAATCTTAGCTCCCCGCCACCAACTTTCCTGTGTCTGTAGACCAGTTATTTACACTGCTGCCCAGCCCAATTTCCTTTTGCATGAAATGCAGATCACAGTGTCTCCTATGTTAGATTATTGGGGGACTAGAGGTAATATATATGAGATATCTGTCACAAATAGGTGGCCAACAGATGATTGACATTATTAGCCACTTTTACTTTATGCTAACCCATTTGTCATATACAGGAAGAGATTCTTTTCAATCTCTAGATGCCAGAGTCGTAGAAACCAGCCTGCCCTTGGAAGCTCTCTGGATACTCAAACTTTGGGCACTGATAAGACACTTCTGAGTTGATTAACAGAATGAGTTCATTTTTAAACCATGTAAATAGTCGAAACTTGTAAATATTCTTGTAAATAAATATCCAAACTATACTCTTTCTATAAAGCAATGAAGAAATGATGCTCTGGTTGGCAGTCTTTGAGTAAACTAAGTGATGCCCAAACACACACACACACACACACACCCTGATCTCCATGCCCAGTGATCAATATGAGAATTAGATCCCAAGATGCTAGAACTAGAAATATTGATCCTTCCTGAGGCAACATGAATGTGAGCAGCCAGATGGTCAGTCCTATCAAGGTTCCTTGGGGATACTCTAGAATCAGATGTCTGAGAGATACAGTCTCCACACCACGGCCTAAAGCCCAGAACTACAACTGAATTTAGATTGTCAATGTGGATTTCAAGCCCATGAAGGTAGAATGGAGTGAATCCAGATCTGGTCCAAGGTAGGAGGATCCTAGATGATTACCTCCTGCTATCTCTGGTGGCTTTATGAACTTACTCAAAGTCCAGAAGCAGAGCAGGTAATTAGCAAACCACAGACCACCCTGGTCATTCTTGTTATTTTACTTGCTGGCGTCATGTACCAGAATCTCTCTACAGTGCTGTTGTGTGAGTGTGTGCATAGGTAAACATGCCTGTGTGTTTCTATCCGTGTCTGTGTATTTGAGGATGCAACAATTCCTTTCAACGACAGAGTTTACCCTGTGTAAAGGCCACAAGGAGTGTGAGTAACCCATGAGAGATCCCAGAGTCACAATTGTCACCCTAAGTGGAGCTATTAGGCTAAAGGATCCAGGAAGCCTTCTGGCTCAAGGTGCTTAGGCTGGGAACATGTGTATTCATTGTTTTCAGACAGGGATGGTGATGAATGCTTCCAGCCTCTCTCACAGTTTGTGGAATGGCACAGCCATCCTGCCCCCACGTTGGCAGAGTAAAGGCTCTGAAGAAAGCTCCCACGGTGTGCACTTTGCCATCTGGAGTCCCTTAAGCAAGAACAATGTCATTCTAGCACTGCCTGTCAATTTCTGCCTGTCTCATCCCTTAGTGTCAGTTTCACTTTCTGCATCCAGTAAGGTCCAAATGGATGGCAGGGCACCTCCACACACTGCTTTTGCTAATAATGGTTTGCTGACTACGCTAATGTGGTCATTATCCCCTCTCATGTCGTGGGGTGCAAATTGCCACTTTAACATCCATCGCTTCTGTCCTAAGCCGCCACTATCCTTCATACCAACTGCTCTTAGAACCCAAAAAAATTCTGTCTAAAAAGACAGCATTATGCCTGTGCTTCCCGCGAGCATTTGGAGATGAAAGAAAGGGTACTGATGGCAACATGCCTGAGAGAGATTATAGCAAGTTAGGGAAGAGAGGAGGCCCTCTGGCAAGGTTTTTAGCTGTAGCGAATGAAACTAATTCATGAGTAAAGGATCCTGACATGGAATTGGAGCTGGTGCAGTGCGTGTGTAGAGTCTGGCTTATCTAGGTGACAGAGGGCTGGTTTGGGAGCCTGGGATCTGTCTTCTGCTCTAGCAGCTCTGGCTGGACGACACAAAATTAATGGGCCTTCACATTTCCATTTGCAGCATGAGAATGGTAAAAAAGAACGGAGTCAGTCAGTCAGGATTTGGGTCAGTGCAAAGTCAAACAACCAAGCAGATGATCCAACAGCCACAAGGAGACAGACCACACAGTCTGGAATGTTGCTCATGTTGACAACCTTCCCTCTGTACCCAGCACACTGACTATGCTGATGAGTTCAACCTCTGGGACCCCACTGGCCGGCTCCAGCCCCTATTAGCTGTGTGCCTTTGAACTGTTGCTTTTCTCTCCAAACCTTAGTTTCTTCATCTATAAAAAGAAACAAAATTACTGACCCCAAGAGACTGACCATCCCCTGAGCCTCCTATGCCGTGAGTACTCAACCTGTGGCTATGATAGTACTTTTTTTTACAGAATTGGATGGGAGTTTATGAAGTTTGAGGTGTCTTAGTGTTGATAGTTCAGCAGCACCATGGCTGCTAACCAAATAGAATGTTCTAAGTGTACGTGACTAGAAATGACTATTTTTAAAAAACTGAATTGACATGTTATTAAACTAGATGAAATCAACCACTTGGCACTTATGGGTACAATATCAATGTCTTCGCAGACTTCAGAAACTGATTTTGCTCCATTTGACTCTGGGAGAGAGTTAAATTTCACCTTCCAAAAAAAGTTGGGCAACCCTAAGAATGATTTATGAATAGGTCTCTGATGCATAAAATCTCATTTTCTTCAGTGCATTTGTCAAAAGATTTTCCAGTGTGTGTCTTGTGTAGGACTTGGTTAGTGTAATCCCTTCAGCCACCCATGCAAGGGGTGTATTTTTGCTGAAACTTTCTCTTGACAATTCTTGGGATGATCATATTTGACTGATGTGTTGGTTTTCTTCCTTTAACTCCTGCACTATGAACTTTATATCAAGTTTTACTTCCCCGCATATTAATGCTTGGGTCTTCATGTGCAGATGAAGCAAAGCCATAAAACTCAGTCCCGTCAGCCAATTAGGATTCATCTGACAAGTGACACTTTGTCTTTTGTGTGCTAACCCAGGAACGGTGGAAAGACAGCATCTTGTTTGCCTTCCCAAAAATACACCCCCATAGAATAGAAATTACATATGCTTTTTGCTGTCTTAAGCATTATATGGATTTATTATATGGGGAAGATGAATGAGACTTTTTTTTTTTTAACATGTGGCGCAGGCTTTAAAATTATTTACTGTCCTCATTATCATTAGGAAGCTGGCGTTATCTGATCTATCTCTCCATTTTTTCATGGAGAAACTCTATTCTAAGATTCATAATTTTTAAACATTGCCTGTTCCTACAGAGAATACACACACTGCACGGAAAAGAGTGACGCCTGAGGGATGTCCAATTGCTTTTACAAAAGCATATTTGAAAAGTTGAGAACATGTTTTCCAACAGAATGCAGAAATTTGGTCTTAAACAAAGTGGGTGCTGCTCAGTAGAGTGTTTGGAAAGGAATGGCTGCTGAATTTATGTAGTGCGAACATTTACAGTAAAAATTCAAATCCTCACCTTTGGGGTCATGGTGATTAATTTCCATTCCAAATGTAACTCTTCTTATAGGCAAGAAATCCAGTAAATATTCCCCTGTGACCAACAACCCTGTGAGCTGTTGGCAGAATTAATAAAGCTGTCAGGATTTCTTTGGAATATTGCACGTCTCTCTGTATGTCATTTAATCGTGAAGTGTAAATATGCATATGGCACATCCAAGAAGACTAAATATATTAGTCTTTAGGGCTTCAGCTCCTGTTTCTGTATTCATTTATCAATTTGGATTAAATTAAGGGAGAGCATTTTGATACAAAAATATATAAAATTTATGTAGTTTTCCAGGAGAATGAGTTGCATTGTTTATACAACATAAGTGTCCAGGGAGAAATATATATTTTTCTAATATGTGGCTTTGGATAATATAAAATTTTCTGTATATAAGATTATGTTCACAGCTTGGGAGAATTTGGGGAAAATGCTCCTGGCAAACAAACTGTTTTTTAAGAAGAAAAAGTAGAATACCCAGGAGCATAGGGAAAACGTAATGCAACTTAGTTTTTGGTGCTTTAAAATGCGCAGTTTTTAACGCTGATTCTCAGTCCCGGGGAGGCTTCTCTCAGGAAGGTTCTGGGTATGCAGAGGGAGGAAATATCTAGATTGAGGGAGAAAGTTTCTGTTTATGTCACGATCAGGCTCAATTCTTCAAAGCAATGCTTTCAGTACAAATAAGTCTTATTTAAAAGGAGATTAGCTTGTCCTTTACTGAGTGAACATGGGGCCTCCCGTCCTCCTGAGTGCTCCCCCACTAGTTAAACTATCCTGTTTTTGGAATAACAGATACTGGCACAGACAGGAATAAGTCAGTGTTTTGTGAATTTCAATACTGTCTTCTCATTGAACTTGTCAAGAAAGAAAAGTATCTTTTATAAAAAATAATAAGACATGTGTAAATGGATATAATTGAATTTTATTAAAATCCATGTGTTGAAGGTTTTTTGTTTGTTTGTTTGTTTTGGTTAGTTTGTTTTGTTTGTACTTTCCTTTCCAAACTTGAGTATTAGTTTGGAAGAAAAGATTTAACACATTTTATTAACCAACGAGTTAACCTATGGTCTGTATTGTTATAAATATTATAAAATTAACTATAAGCACATCGTAGGACTTACTTTTCCATTTTAAAGATTAACGAATTGTAGTGCAAACAGATGAAATCCATTTACTTCAAGTCATGTGGTGAGGTGGTATTTTCCCTGACAATGAGGGGGCTTGGGGCAAAATTATAAATACTATCATGTTGCACCATATGCCTCCATATGTGAAAGTTATAAATCATGTCAACAAACTGTGAAATAAGCTGTGCTCTCTTTGTTAACAAATATACTTTCATAACAACATGGATGTCCAGGTTCAAATCAGAACATGTGGTACAACCCACCCTCTTCCCTTCCGACTGGGCATAGTTCATATTTCCAGGCTCTGCCCAGATGTCTCCCAAGGCTCGGCTGACCCTTGCTCATGCCCACACTAGTATTGTGTTCCTGGTCCATCTTCTCTCCCAGGCTGATGAGCCTGGCAGAGGCCTGCACACACCCAGGAAGTAGGCTGGGCAGTTTGGTCAGGGAATTCTCAGATCTGGATGCCTGAAAGAACGATGGTCTAGATTAGGATGGAGGCCAGTTACAGGGTGCCCAGGCTCCTAGTGAGCTCACTGCCCGCCTGGTCCCAGTCTTCACCTTCAGGGAGGAACTCCTGAAAAGGAACACCAGCCAGAGTAGGGTCCCTGTAAAGTGTGGCGCCTGGGACAGGGGACCTCCTACTTGGTCTAAGGAAGATACTACAGCCTGGAAGTCATGATGGAAATGAATTGATTGGAACTAAGGTCATGTGACTTGAAAGCTGGTGTCTTACCCATTCTATCTTGCTGACTTCCTAGTGCTTTAAATGAAAAAAATAAACAATAACAACAAAAATGTGCCTTTGGCTCTCTGACAATTACAAAATAAAAAGATTTCAAGAGTCAGGCCTCAGTGCAAAGACTTCATGTCCCTGTGTGCCCTTGAGAAGTGGCCAGGAGCCCCAAATCAGGGCCTTCATTAAACTAAGCTAGATTTCTTTCTTTGGGGTCTTCTCGAATTGGGCCCTAAGAGCACCTCCGGACCGCTTATCTGCTAGCAGTGCTTCAGATAAGATACTCAGGGCTCTGCAGATTTCCCAGCTGCGCTTCCAGTGAGCCATAGGAGCTTTGGGATGCTTTGTGTCTGCAATCACTGGGAAAGAGAGGCCGTGATAAGCACGGGAGAGAGGGATTTTTCTCGCCTGTAGTCTGAAGACAGAAAGTGATAAGAGAGGAAGGCCTCTGCAGACTGACCCCAAAAGCAAATGCAAGCTGAACAAAAGGAAGCCCTGAGTGTAAGAAGATAAGGCAGTCGCACAATTGGTAACTGGCTGTAGAAGAGCCATCCGTTCAAGTCACAACCGTATTCTACAGCATACAATGGAGGGAAAAAAAAAATATATATATATATATATATATATATGAATATGAAAAATAAGAAAAACTCTCAAGGTCTCCACTATTAAAATAGGTCAGAACATCCAATCAGATTTAAGTAAAATAAGGCTAAGAACAAGTCAGTTGCAAAATGGAAGACATTGTTTGATGAGATAGATAGCCTACTTTCTCAAACTGTGTCCATGGGTATCAATGAAGCCAAAGCAGTGCTAGACAAGAGGAAGCACGATGGTCCTTACATTAAAAATTTACAAGTTTAAATAAGATGTCACTAAAAAATTTGCAAAAATGAGATTTCAGATGATGCAGGAGGGAAGCATGATGGTGACACCCCCCCCCCAATAACCATAAGCTGCAAATCACAGGCATAGCTCTCCTTTGCAAGACTGTCTTGACTGTGAAATTACAAAGGTAGAGTTTTTAGGGGAGCGACTGGCAGCACCCAGTGTATAAGATGTTCCAGCCTTACCCTCTGTGTGTTCAGTGACAGCCCAGAAATACCTCTGTCCAACAGGTACCATATTCTAGTTCTGGGAGTTTTGAAAGAGGGGGATGAAAATTTCTGTTCCATGAATGGCTTGAAAACTTTTAAGTTTGTAAATCAGATGAGTTTATACCTTTTTTGACCAAGGCAAAATGTCATCACATCAAAATTCCTATTAAAAACACTATGTCAGCGCTCATCACAATACTGACTCATGTCCCTCTCGGATTTCTCCCCCTTTGGATTTCTCTCCCTTCCCCTATGGTGCTCCATGCTTATGTTCCACATATGAATGAAATATATGATAATTGCCTTTCTCTGCTTGACTTATCTCACTCAGCATAATTCCCTTCAGTTCCATTTATGTTGATGTAAATGGTAGGTATTCATCATTTCTGATGGCTGAGTAATATTCCATTATATATATGAACCACATCTTCTTTATCCATTCATCTGTTGAAGGTCATCTTGGCTCCTTCCACAGTTTGGCTATTGTGGACATTATTGCTATGAACATTGGGGTGCACGTGCCCCTTCTTTTCACTACATCTGTTTCTTTGCTGTAAATACCCAGTAATGCAATTTCTGGGTCATAGGGTAGCTCTATCCTTAACATTTTGAGCATTGAGTATTATACTTAACTAATAAATCACTGAACACTACATCAGAAACTAATTGTGTACTATACAGTAGCTAACTGAGCATAATAAAAAAGATTAAAATAAATAAGTAAAATTCAAAAAGAAAAATAAATAAAAATTTAAAAAAAAGTATGTCAGACATCCCTGTGACAAACAGTATTAAAAAGGCCATATTAAAGTAACAGAATCAAAATATCAGACTTCCTTCTTCTACCTTAGTTCTCACCCTGTTAAAAACAGGCATGCTTACCACAATATATACCCAGTTTTTGGGTTCCCAGTTATGGTCATCAGTGCCATGAAGCAGAGCTTGGCTGCTAAATTATGGGAAGGAATAGGTTATTTTTACATAGAAGTGCTGACTCTCGGTCTTTGGAGCTACTTTGGGCAGGGCCTGGGGAGCTCTTCCATTCCTATGACCAAGAACCTCATACTGTACTGTGTGAGCAAAATTGTTGCCTATTTTGATCTGAAAAGCATTGGGTGACAGTGGCTAACTTAGTCTAGAGGAAGAAAGGTGAAATTGGGTAGAATAAATCAGAGAAAATGTACAGAAGTTGTAGATTTTGATATATGTATACTTGGGAAAGACACTGAATTTAAAATTAAAGAGGGAAGGGGATAGATTGCACAAAAGGGGAATAACAAGAGACATAGTTGGGAGGGTACAATTAGAAGGTGGGAAGAAAGGAGTGTGGGTGACATTATAAAGGGGTCCTTTCAGGCAACAGGACAAGAGCTGAGGTCAGCCCTCTGGTCCAAAGGTTCTGAGAGTGGGCTGTGGCAAGGTGGCCAGAGGAGGTCTCTAGGCAAAGATGTGACAAAATTAAAATGGGGTTCAGGAAAATGCACTCTTTAACTGCAGGCAGAGAAGACAGATGGCAAGAGAAGGAAATAGAGTCTGGGAAATCGAGTAAGAGTCGCTGAATCTATACTTTTTCAGTTTTCGTCTAAAATTTGTCATCAAAAAGATACAGCTTTAGTTTTCACCTTCTTTTCAAATTGACTTTATATATTTATTTATTTTTTAAAAGATTTTATTTATTTATTTGACATACAGAGATCACAAGTAGACAGAGAGGCAGATGGAGGCCGGGGCAGGGGCAGGTCTGGGAGCAGCCTCCCTGCTGAGCAGAGAGCCTGATACCAGCTCAATCCCAGGACCCTGGGAGCCTGACCTGAGCTGAAGGCAGAGGCTTAACCCACTGAGCCACCCAGGTGCCCCTGACTTTATGTATTAAAAAAAAATAGTTTCCCACTTGACAATTTCATCTTCATTTTGTTTTTAGGTTTTAAATTGTTTGTGCCTATGACATAAACTTACTTTTCTTGTCCCTCCACATTTCAGACTTTGCTATAGATAGCTATAATCAAAAATTAAGCATAGACAGAGCTTATTTCTAAGATATTTTTAGTTTTCCCAATCACTGATCTGGACTTCCAGTTTTTGTTTATTTTCTTTAGTTCAGATAAGATGCATTGCTTTGGGTTATGAAGTGAGTCCTTTATCCAACCATAAACTTTACTTTTAAATATGTTATGAAAGTGAATTGAAATGGGCTTTAATAGATACTACTGTAGCATATATGCACCAGACATTTTTATGCAGAATGTGCTTAGGGAAAGGGAATCTGAAGACTGAAAACTTTCCAGAAGCCATCTGCTCTGTCCCCTTCCTCTTCAGAGGAGAACAGAAAAAAAAAACGAGAGAGAGAGAGAAATGGAGACATCATGCTTAATCATAAAATATTAGGGTAAAATATATAACTCTAGTTTTACCATTGCACAGAAGAGGAAGAAGGGGTGGGTGAATAAAATAAATTTTAATACAGCTTCCTTGCCATCTATTACCTGTGGGTTGATAATCAAAAGACTTAAGTTCTCTGAATCTATTTCCTCATCTGTGAAATTAGGTAATACTGTCTACCTTACAAGACTGTTGGAATGATTAAATAGCATAGTATATGTAAAACACCACTCATGACATAAGTGTTCAATAAGTTATACCTACACATGATTATTTTATTAATATTATTTTCATAAAAATGAATTGAAAACATGACAGCAAAGATCCTCATGTTTTATTTGGAGAAGTAAAGAACTGATGCATGAATCTATTCAAAACATGAAAGACTATCTCTAAGCATTAGATGAACAAATGAGTGAGCTGGTAGGTCATTTCTTCATTATCTTTAGCTCTTGACCTTGTTCTCCATAGGAAATGTTAACACATAGGAATGGCGATAGTCTAGATTCTGATATTTACTAGCTGTGTAACTTTAAGAAAGTCATTTAAAATTTATAGCTAAGAGATCTATAAATATTAAATACAATAGTGTATAATATACCCAGATTAATGGCTCTCACATATGGTGTTCTGTAGGCATTATTCCCTATCCTAGCATCTCACCTCTAAGCTTAGAATGCTACCAGACTTTCCTACTCTCCAGGGATATTTGAGGTTCACAAGAGATGGTGAGTGATATAGCAATGTATTTGGATAACTATACATATGTGAACTTACAATTAAAAACAATGATCAGAGACGTCTGCATGGCTCAGTTGGTTAAACATCTGCCTTTGGCTCAGGTCATGATCCCAGAGTCCTGGGATTGAGTCCTGCATCGGGTTCCTTGGTCAGCAGGGAGCCTGATTCTCCTTCTGTCTGCAGCTCCTCCCCTCTCTCTCTGTGCTCTCTCTCTCTTTCTCTCTATTTGATAAATAAGTAAATAAAATCTTAAAAAGATTAAAAATAAAAACAGTTACCAGAGATTGGTGTCCTGATATAGAACAACGGATGAGCAACGGATACTCTGATAAGTTGAAGAGAAAGAGAGATGTCCAGGTTTCCCAGTGTTGAATATATGTTCTGCTTCCTCATTGAGTCTGTCAGTTTCTAGACTTGATACATAAACATTTTTCTCAGCTCTCACTGAAAGTGCTGTCCAGAACAATTCAAATGTCTTTCCCACACACAGAACAGGTATAAAATGTATTTCCACGTGGGTTGTCACATTTGCCAACAGGCTCCAAAGGACTAAATAAATAAATAAATAAATAATCCCCCCCGCCCCTGGCAGGCTGTGAACACTGCTTCATCTTCCTGTAACTGGAGTTCAGCTGAGTGTTTTCAACAAAGAACCCCAGAGGAAGACAGGTGGGGGTTTCACTGGTAAGATCTCTTTCATGATAAAAATGTGTGCCCTTTCTAATTTACTGCTTATCCTCACATTAACTCTGAAACAGACCTTACTGATACCAATATTTTGGATGTTGACACAGAAGCTCCAAAAGGGTAAGCAACTTGTCTAAAGTATACATGGCAGAAGAAAAGGTACAGGGGCATAGGTCTGTGTGATTCTGAAGTATATAGGTCTGCACTGCCCAACAGAAATATAATGCAAGCTACGTGCACAATTTTACACTTTCTAGTAGCTTCATTAGAATAGCAAAAAACCAAAAATATGCTTTATTTACCCCAATATGCCCAAAGTATAATTTCAATATATAATAATGTCAAATTATGAATCAGATATTCTACTTTTTTGAATTAAGACTTTAATGTTCATTGTGTATTTTATACTAACATGAGCACACCTCTTTTTTAACTTGTTTTTTTACATCTGTTTGACATATAAAAAGCTGTACATATTTAATGTATGTAGCTTGATGAGTTTGGAGTTAAGTATACAGTCATGAAACTATCACCATAGTCTATGCCATAAGCATATCCATGGCCTCCCAAAAGTTCTACCCACCCTCTACTATTATTTTGCATTGGGGGATAAGAACACTCAATATAAAGTCTACTCTCAGCAAATTTTAGGTATACAGTACAAAATTATTAGCTAAGGCTCCACTGCTGTGTAGTAGATCACTAGGACTTTCTCATCTTGGATAACTGAAACTTTGTTCCCTTTGACTAAGATTTTCCTCAGCCCCTGGCAACCACCATTCTACTCTCTGCTTCTACAAGTTTAAATATTTTAAATGCCTCCTGTAAGTAGTATCACATAGTATTTGTCATTCTGTGTCTGGCTTGTTTCTCTCAGCATAATATCCTCCAGGTTCCTCCATGTTGTCACATATAACAGGATTTCCTTCTTTTTTAAGGCTCAGTAATATTACCTTGTATGTATAAGTCACATTTCCTTTATCCATTCATCTGTCAATGACATTTAGGTTGCTTTCTTGTCGTGGTTATTGTAAATAATGCTGAAGTGAATATGAGAGTACAAATATCTCTTTGAGATCCTGATTTCAATTCTTTTGGATTTATACTCAGGAATGGTGGATCACATAGAAGTTCTATTTTTACTTTTTAGACTAATCTCTACTATTTTTTTTTCCATAATGGCTGCAGTAATTTACATTCCTACCAACAGTCCCAAAGGTTTCACTTCCTCATTCTTGCTGACCCTTATATTTTGTGTTTGTTTCTTCTGTACTATGTAACTTCCTCCTTTTTCAAAGTTTGTCCTTGAGGCACAAGATAAACACCAGATTTATCCAAATTTGGTGAAATATTAAGTTAATTTGGTGAATTGAAATTAGCCAGACTGACTATTTTGGTTGAATGGATTATTTGGCCAATCCAGTAACAGCTTATAGTAGTAGATTACAGAATCAAACACCACAGGTTGGGTCCTTCATTGCTTGAACAGAAAGTACAGTATCTCAGGGAATAAGAGATTCTCATAGGCTGTTCTTTGGGACTTTTCACCTCTTTCTGAGCCTCTGTACCCTCTTTTCCAACTCCAGGTTGGTCTGGGGCCAATATTTATAAGTGAGGTAAAATTAGTTCTTTTTCTTTTGCCTCCTCTTATTTGATATTAGATTCTGGTGAAAACAGACTCCTTTAAACAAGGTTATGCATGTTTTATTTTTGCCTTTTAAACCAACTGAGACACCCCACAATCTATGTGGGAACAGGATATAAGTATGCGGTCTTGTCCTCTGTGTACTTCCCCAGCAAGAAAGTTACAGGGATCATTCAGATTCCAACTAAGGGTGACGAATGATTCTGGGCTATCTTTGCATCTGAACTTATGAGAAGAATATGTGGACAGCAAAACAAGAGAATTATTCAAAGGGCCTATCATGCACATTTTGTGTTTTTAATGATAGCTATCATAACTGGCATAAGGTGATATCACATTATGGTTTTTATTTGTATTTCTGCAATGATTAGTAATGTCAAGCACCTCTTCATATACTATTTGGCCATTTGTATGTCTTGTCTTCTCTGGAAAAAGTCCTATTCCGTGCATGTGCCCACTTTTTGATCAGTTTATTTATTTTTATTTATTTTTTATTTTTTTGCAATTGAGTTATAGGAATTCCCTATATATTTTGAATATTAATCCTTTATTGGATGTATGGCTCATAAATATTTTCTCCCATTCTGTAGGTTGCCTTTTCATATTGTTGATTATTTCCTTTGTTGTTCAGAAGATTTTTAGATTGATATACTACCATTTGTCCATTTTTTTCTTTTTTTGTCTGTGCTTTTTGATGTTTTTTTTTAAGATTTTATTTATTTGTTTGACACAGAGAGAGATCACAAGTAGGCAGAGAGGTGGGCAGAGAGAGAGAGAGGAGGAAGCAAGCTCCCTGCTGAGCAGAGAGCCTGATGCGGGGCTCGATCCCAGAACCCTGAGATCATGACCTGAGCCAAAGGCAGAGGCTTAACCCACTGAGCCACCCAGGTCCCCCTGTGCTTTTTGATGTTATATCCCAGAAATCATCACCAAGACTAATTTCAAGAAGCTTTTCCCTTCTGTGTGTGTTCTTCCAGGATTTTTATGGTTTCAGGTCTGATGTTTAAATCTTTAATCCATTTTGAGTTGAAGTGATTGACAGAGTCAATGCAATCTCTATTCTAATTTACAGAATTAGAAAGAAAAATTCTAAAATTTATATGGAACCATAAAAGACCCTGATTATTCAAAGCAATTTTGAATAGGAAGAACAAAACTGGAGGCGACATATTTACTTATTTCAAAATATATTACAAAGCTTCAGTAACAAACTAGTATGGTAATGGCATAAAAACAGTCATATAAACAAATGAAACTGAACAGAGAGTCCAGAAATAAACCCATGCATATACAGTCAACTGATTTTCAACAAGAGTGCCAAGAATATACATTGGGGAAAAGATAGTCTTTTCAACAGATGGTGTTGGGAAAACTGGATGTCCCCATGCAAAAGAATAGAACTGTACGCTTCTTATGCGATATCCCAAAAGTGCATCTTAATTTAAACTAACAATATATCAATTGCTGAATGACCACATGTGAAAAGACTAGGTAGATAATTTCACTATATTGTGCTACCTCTCTATCCATCCTTCCTCTTTTAACAAATTCTGCAAACAGCATCTAAGTTATACTACACTTTAATTTTCTGATGCATGTGGAGGCTTGAAAAGAACCAAAAGTGAAAGAAAACAATCTCCCTTCCCTATATTTTCCCACAGTATTGAGTTTCTAAATATCATTGTCAGAATATGTATTCTACTACCATTATTTCACATGAACCATCCAATCAGTCCGAATGGTATACCTGCTTATGAACTACAGACTACAGCATGCTCACCTTGACCTGTTTTCCTACTTTCAAATATAGCACATAAGGATCTCCAACATGGACCCAGATCTCACCTTATTATCTTCATGGCTTCACCATCTCCTGGCTGTTGATGCCTTGCATTGATACGTTTTAGTTCATTTGAATTTCTGACCCATTGTTTGATCTAAATCTCTGGTCATTTTGTAACCCATAATCTCTCCTCTTGTGGCTGCCTTGATTCTTGACCCATTGCTTCCTGCTTCCCTTACCTTCTAAGAGAAGGACCTCTCCACCATGATTTCTCCAACATGGTATCAGACAACTTGCTTGACCTATGGGACTATTCTTCAATCTTACCCATCAGTTCTAGTATTCTTGGCATTTGAGGCTTCATACCTCCACACTCTGCAGGATCTGTCACTTGAAGCCTTCCCCAATGGTCTTTCAGGGACTCCTGCTTTGCACCTGGTTGTCAGGCTTTCTCCTCACTTGAATTCCCCTGTGACTCTTAGTTGCCTTGCCAAGCTCTGCTGCCAGTGGAACTACCTAATGTCTGCCAAGTGGAAAGGGCTTTTTTTTGTTTTTTGTTTTTTGTTTTTTTTTTTTTTCCACCCTTAATTTCAAGTGCTGTGAGTTTCCTCAGAAATAAGCCTAGGATCCTTATTCAGCAAACTTCACACAGAAATATTCTGTCCTCCTAGGAAATATTTTAAGAGCCATGAAAGCCAAAGGTATACGAGAGCAACTTCTTAAATAAGAGATTCCCCATGAATTTAGATTTAATAGGTATGATACAATGCAGTTCTGAAGTTAACAAGTACAAGAAACTAGGAAGTTAAAAGGAAGGAAAACTAATATTGCATGCCTTCAGGCAAGATGAGCATACTTCTGATATGATATGGATTAAGAACAAAAGCCCTGCAAAATGATATGGAGTTTTTTCAAAAAGTTAAAAATAGGCCCAGCAATTGCACTACTAGGTAATTATCCAAAAGATACAAACATAGTGATTCAAAGGGGTATGTGCATCCCAATGTTTATAGCAGCAATGTCCACAATAGCCAAACTATGGAAAGAAACCAGATGTCCATTGACAGATCAATGGATAAAGAAGATATGGTATATACTATATATTATATAATGAAATATTACTCAACTACCAAAAAGAATGAAATCTTGCCATTTGCAATGATGTAGATGGAACTAGAAGGTATTGCCCTAAATGAAATAAGTTAGTCAGAAATTGTCAAATACTATATGATTTCACTCCTGTGTGGAATTTAAGAAACAAAACAGACCAACATAGAGGAAGTGAAGGAAAAGTACAATAAGATGAAAACAGAGAGGGAGCCAAATCATAAGAGATTTTTTTTTTAAAGATTTTATTTATCAACGTGACAGAGAGAGATCACAAGCAGGCAGAGGGGCAGGCGGTGGGTCGGGGGGGAAGCAGGCTCCTCGCTGAGTGGAGAGCCCAATGCAGGGCTCAATCCCAGGACCCTGAGACCATGACCTGAGCCATAGGCAGAGGCTTTAACCCACTGAGCCACCCAGGTGCCCCAAGAGATTCTTAATTCTAAGAAACAAACTGAGAATTACTGGAGGAGAGGTGGGTGGGAGGATGGGGTATTTGGGTGGATGACATTAAGGAAGGTACTCGAAGTAATGAGCACTGGATATTGTATATAACTGATGAATCATAAAATTCTACCTCTGAGACTAATAATACACTATATGTTAATTAAATTTAATTTATATAAAAATTCTAAAAAATTAATTTATAAAAATTAAAAGTTAAAATAAATAAAAACAAAATACCTCAATAGGCGGGATTTTTTCTGATTCTAACTTAAAGAAAGGCTTGTTAACTGATCCAATTAAAAACCTAATCAAGAATAAAATGGATCAGCCTTTCTCCCAGTGGTAGTTTATGAAAATATGCCCCTCAATTTGTTTATATTATACCACATCTAGTAAATATCAAAATATGGATCCATCAAAATCTGTACATGTTTGGATAATGGGCCCAATCCAAGGAAAGGACAGTTGGGCCCAAACTTCTAATATTCCAAGTTTAGTCTTGATGAAAACTACTTCCCCATTTAGGGAGTTTATCAGTTTTAACTAAGCCTATAGTAGGTAATAGCCAAATATGTACTATGCTCTTTTCCCCTAGATTCACTCATGGGAAGGGTTTCAGTATTCTTCTTCTCTGGGTAGTTAAGGAAAACTCTTAGCTAGGGGATTATGTTGGGTATTACACATATAAAGAGTAGTACAGAGGCATGAATATGTACCTATGGGGGAATCAACAGGACAGTGAGCACATTAAAGCCAAGTCACATGGAAAAGTTGGAAGAATTCTGCATGTGTCCAGTCTGAAGACTCCTATTTTGGCAGGATTGGGAGTAAATGACATGTGGCCCCCATGACAAAAACAAGCCAAAAACCAAGGTGCTCTCAGGACACATCAGCCAGCCTGACCAGGTGATACTGCAGACACAAGATGGGTGAGTTAATATTAATGACCTTGAAGGGCCTGTCAACCTTGAGATTCTATCATAAAATATTCCTCTCCCACAACCACATGTAAAATATAAATGTTGTTCCATGAAACACAACCAAGAGAAGACTTCTTTTAACCATGCCAGAAAAGGGGATTCCTGCTAGTGAAGTGTTTGTGCTTTGACCTGGGTCTTGTTTTTCTATAAATAATCAGTAGTGCATATGATTGTGCAAGGCAGGGTCGGCCCCAGCACATTTTCCTGGCCTCATCTCATTAGATGAAGGGTGGAAAAACCAGGCCCTCTCTGGCCTTGGGCAAGGAAACTTTTATTGATTGCACTTGTCATGAGTAATCTGCAGCCGAAGAAGAGAAACCGTGGGAGTCCTGTAAACTAGAACTCCTGGTCTTGCATTTGCCATATCCAAAATGGATACAATATACAGGAGCTATGCAGAAACCTAAATGGTCCATGTTCTCATTCCTATCTACAGGACACTCCAATATTTTTTCCTTTATAAGTGATTGGGTAAAACCAATCCTCATTAACTTTCAGCTTCAAAAGGTTTAGTAAAGACCACGGTGCTACATCAAAATAAATATTGAGCCAACCATCCCTTTTTAGTTATTATTTTTGCTATTATTTTTATTATCAACAATGACCTTAACACATCAGTTAGGAATAGGTTTACCTACCCAGTGAGAACAGGTTTAATGGGATGGGGAAAGAGAGTGTGTGTGTATGTATAATTATTTATTTGTCTTTTGCAATAAAAAAATCTCATGACAGGCAATCAGGACAGGTAGAGCAAATGTCAAGTAATAGTAAATGAAGGATTTGAAGCCTGATTTATGTCAGATCAGGGCCCATACATTTGCAATCATCACCATGTTGATGTTCCAAAGAGACCAGCCTCAGGAATTGGGTTATCCCATGACTGACTTTGTTAACTTCCTGCCAAGTGTCCCTATGTTCCCAGCAGATGGAACAGCAATGGTCTCATTGTGTTAAGCTGCCAGAGCCAATCCATCCTCCAGTGAGTATTTGCAACATCATCACTAGATGTGACTAAAGCTAAGAAAGCTGAAGGAAATTTTAGGGCTGAGATGGCATATTTCATAAATACAGATGAAGACAATGCTTAAGTTAGGTGGGATAATAAGATCATTGGATTTGTACAATATATCCAAGATCATCAAGCTTAATAGACCCAATGCTATATTAAAAGGAGACATTGAAAATAACACGTTTATAATAAGGTATAAGCAGATTCTATGCATTTAATTAATTCCCACCAAAGGAATTACAAATTATTTTCAAAAGAAAAATACTGAAAAAATGTGGTAATTCAACAAAAAAATAAGGCATTTACTTCTACTGAGAAGTAATCCAAACAGACTTTAGAAAACATTTACCTTTCCCTAATTATTCTTTATAGTCAACTTTATATGAAAATGACCAAATCTTAATACCCCCGATGGCCAATCATATGCTTGCTTATTTGTCCACAATCAAAACAAAGCCCCAGATAGGCAATGATTTCCACATTTTCTACAAATTAGAAGAAATTTTGAACAAACAGACCTCAAGTGGCTGATAACAGTACCTTTCCTGAGAGATCAAACTTGGAAGTTAAGATGATGTTGAATGACATCATTCCAAGCTGTGACTTCTCACTGAGAAATGGCACCATAGACAAACAGCTCAAATTAAATGAGAGAGATGTGTACCCTTTTGAACTACAGCTGCTTTCTATCTCTTGATTTTACTATGTTTTGACTGAATCTTTCTTACCTTCCTCATGCAGTCCTCTTATTCTGTTCTTCTTTAAATTATGTCCTAAGTTCTGTATGAGGAAACATATATGTCCTTGAAGAATGCTTCTAAGTCATCATAGGTCTTATTTATGCCTCAGTTATGTTATGTTTAAAGTTTATTTTTAACACTTTCTTCACTTTTTTATTCAATATTTATTGAACACTCACCAGGTGTCAATAGTTTGGCATCATTTTTTTCTAGGGAATAAAGAAGGTGGGTTCTGGAAATGCCATTATTTGCTGCTCCAAAGCCCAGACGGAGGTAATCCTAGGTTGATCACATGCAAGTGTTCAAGGGATTGTCTTGGTTTATGCCTATTGTCTCAGCTTAAATATGTCTTTTTTTTTTCATCTTCAAGTATTTCAGTTTGGAGGATGACTTATATGTTTATCCTAGTTAGAACTATTGGAAATATGGTTTCTTAAGTTGGTGACCATGTTAGCATGCCTTCTTATGTGTATTCTAATAGGTAAAGAAACCTGAAATCACAAGCTAGAGACAAGCCAATGCTATTGCTGACGTAAGGAAAAGAAGAATAAGGTTGGAGATGTCACACTCCCTGATTTCAAACTTTATTACAAAGCTACAGTAATCAAAACAGTATGGTTTTGGCATAAAAACAGACACAGATCAATGTACCAGTATAGAGAGCCCAGAAATAGGCCCAGGAATATATGGTCAATTAATTTGGCAAAGGAGCCAAGAATATAAAATAAAGAAAGGTTAATGTCTTCATAGACAAATACTATGATGCAGGGAAAACTGGACAGCCACATGCGGAAGAGTGAAACTGGACCACTATCTTACACTATACACAAAAATAAACACAAAATCGATCAAGAACTTGAAGACAAGACCTGAATCCATGAAACTCCTAGAAGAAAACATGGGTGATAAGCTCCTTGACATAGGTCTTAGCAATAATGTCATGAATCTGACACCAAAAACAAAAGTGAACAAGTGTGAATGCATTAAACTAAAAAGCTTTTGCACAGCAGATGAAACCATTAGCAGTATAAAAAAGCAACCTACTGAATGGGAGAAATATCTGACAAGAGGTTAATATCCAAAATATATTAGAACTCATACAACTGAAAAAAAAGTAACTTATAAAACTGAATAGCAAAACAACAAACAGTCTATTTAAAAAATGGGCAGAGGATCTGAATAAACATTTTTCCAAAGAAGACGTACAGATAGTCAACAGTAAATGAAAAGATATTCAACATTATGAATCATCAGGAAATGCAAATCAAAAACAGTGAGATGTGACCTAACACCTGTCAGAATGGCTCATATCAGATAGATTAGAAATAACAAGTCTTGGTACAAATATGAACAAAAGGAATCCTTGTGCACTATTGGTGGGAATGTAAACTGCTACAATCACTGTGGAAAACAATATGGAAGTTCCTCAAAAAATTAAAATATTAAAATAGAACTATCATAGGATCGAGCAATTCCACTTCTTGGTATTTGTCCAAAGAAAATGAAAACACCAATTAAAAAAATATATAGGACCTTCCATGTTCATTGCAGCTTGTCTACCATAGTCAAGATATGGAAACAGCCTAAGCACCCAGCAGGGAATGAATGGATAAAGAAGGTGTGGTGTATACACATAATGGAATTTTTTTAATTTAAAATCAGTTAGCCAACTTGTAGTACATCATTAGTTTCAGACGCAGAGTTCAGTAATTCATCAGTTGCATATAATATCCAGTGCTTACCACATCACATGCCCTCCTTAATGTCTGTCACCCAGTACATAAAAAATAATTTTGCCATGTACCAGAACATGGATGGAATCTGAGAGAATTATGCTAAGTGAATAAGTCGGACAGAAAAAGACAAATACTATATGATCTCTTATCTGTGAAATATATATAAAACTCATAGTTACACAAAACAGACTGGTGGTTGTCAGAGATGGGGGGGCAGGTAACAAAAATCTTAGATCACGATTTGGCAAGTTAGCACCATTATTCACATAGGAATTTAAGCTCCAACACCTACCAAAAAGCAAAGTAACCACCTAGAATGCTCTACACATGGTTAGCTTATAGAAGAGAAGTAAACTATGTACCAGGCTGTGTTAAAGGCTCTTGACCACCATCTAACCCTCAGGAAAATCCCATGGGGTGGGATTATTTATTTCCAATTTCTTTTTGAGGATAGGTGAAGGGAGGTGTCAATTATAACCTCACAGGAACTGAACAGGGGACGATGTATACAGATTTACTGTATTAAAACAGTTCTACTCACAAATTACACAGGACCTGCTCCCACTTGGCTGTGGTGGAGACAATGGGATGGGACAGAGGAATAGAGTCAGAGCCACTGTATTTGATGAGTTGGTATGGTTTTCCACTCTCTGCTGACATCTGTTGGATTCAGGGACTCATTCCATCATTCACTCTTACTATACACCCTTTAACCTCCTTACCTCCCCAATCCCTATATATGTACATTACTTATTTGCCACCAAAAAGTAATGCATATTTAAATTTTGTCCCATTCCTTTCTGACTTCTAGCATTATCCTTCACTCAGTATCCAAGTATATAGCTTAAACATCTATTGAGCATTTGCTTGTAGGAAATGTGACATTTGCCGCCTTTATCAGAGACTTACTATTGCGTGGGTTTCAAGACCTCACTGATATCCTTAACTTCCAACCCTCTTTTTAAAACTCATTTTCCCCCCAGCTTTACTGAGATGTAATTGGCATGTAACAGTGTGTGGGTTTAAAGTATACAAAATGTTGATTTTGATACACTATGTATTGCAAAATGATTACCATCATTACATTAGCAACCACATCCATCAAATCACATAATTACCATTTCTTTTTTGTAGGGAGAACATTTAAGATCCACTCTTTTAATAACTTTCAAGTTTTTTTTTTTTTTTAATGGCCCAGCTGCCTCCTCTGTGATCACTGCCTGCTAAGAGTTCCACACAACACCGTATAAGCAAGACTGTTTATTGCATAGCACCGACTTTTACTACAACTTTGGTTTGGTGATCGTAGCATCAAAAAGACACAATGAAGCATTGAAGCCTGGATGTCACTCTCCCCATAATCATCAGCTCATCTCCAGCTTTGGGTCTCTAACCGCCTGTCCCTTCAGAAGCCCCAGTGTCCCCTGAAAATATCCCATCTTCAAATCAAGTCCCTCCCCTTTTCTTTTTCTTTTCTCTCTTTCTTTCTTTTCTTTTCTTTCTTTTTTTTTTTTTTTTTTTTTTTAAGATTTTTATTTGACAGAGAGAGACACAGAGAGAGAGGGAACACAAGCAGGCGGAGTGGAAAAGGAGAAGCAGGCTTCCAGTGGATCAGGGAGCCCAATGTAGGGCTTGATCCCAGGATCCTACGATCACGACCCAAGTGGAAGGCAGAGGCTTAAAGACTGAGCTACCCAGGTGCTCCAAGCCCCTCCCCTTATCTGATCTTTTTTACATGGCCCTGGGTTCCAGGGGAAAAACAAACAAGCGAACAAACAGATTTTGATTTTACCTGCAATTATTAAACAATTCTAAAAATAACAAAATCTCTCCACCACAGAACAACCACTTCACCCGAAAAAAGGAAGGTGGTTTTTCTTGTTATTGTACCCTACTAAATGTTAACTTTCTTTATCTAGACCTTCCCATAACTAACATTGACCAAGGTATTTTCCTAAACAGATAAACAAGCTCTCTTTCTTCTCCTCCTGCTCTGGAACAAGGAAATGCTGAAATCAGCTTTTAAACTAGCAATGTTCTTCTAATGATAGTAATGAAATATATTTAATTCATCACTAAAAATGTATTTATTGAGCACCTGTAATTCTCCAGCAATGTGGGGAAGATTATGGAGCTATAAAACAGGATAATATATGGATCCTCAAGGAGCTTTCAAGTCTGTTGAAGAGAACAAATCCTGAAAGAACAGATAGAAAGGAGAACGAGGGTAAAAAGGCAAGGTGTTTCTTCCACACTCCCTTCTCCTACCTAGTTAGACAAAACTAGTTTGAAGATTAAAAGGAAAGCATCTATGGAAGGAAATATGCCCTTTAAACTTCAAATAAATTAACTAAAATTAATTCAATGCTTATTTATTGCTCAAACCCCCATCCCTTGAGTAAGTGATAGCACCCAGAGTTTTTGCAAAAATAATATTTTAAATTGCTAATTTGAGAAATACTTTACTGAGCACAATCAAAGTAGAAAAGACAGACTGATGAAAAATAATTTAGCATGGAAAGATTAAGGTGATTATTTCTTCTCAAAAAGAGATATTGTTTTGTTTTGATTGCACATGGAGGTATTTAAAAGAATATCATCCCTGTAAACCTAGAGCCATCCTGTAGGTAGACCCCAAGGAAAAGCCAGCTAATTGAAGAAACTTGGCAAATGTGGATTCTCCTGGGACCAATTAGGTAAGAATAGGAGAGATGAGTTTTTCTTTCTTTCGGGGCAGTTTCACAAATTGGCTGTAGGGCTGTTGCTGACCAAGTATGGAAGCCAGATGGGACCTCTTAAAGAAGAAAGCGAAAAGCATCTTTTACAGCTCCACTTCCTTTAAGCTCAGAGTAAAGACCTCGGTCTTTCAGTAAGTAACCCAGGGACTTCGCTCATGCTAGCATTTAACTCCTCCCAGGCTTCCTGACAAGGATGGCATTTGTCTGCATGCAGGTTACACCTTCGCTCTCACACAAAAACAATATCCTCATCCTTTCTTCTTTTTTGAGGCTGCATCAGTCCACCATGTTTGAAATGCAAAGATTCAAAGTAATATGGTTTCCAGGCTTTTAAGACAGAGATGGTTCAAAGCCTCAATGAATCACATGAGTGCCGACACTCAATAAACACTAACCAAATTATTGGTGGCTGAACAAAGGACTCTGGAATCAGATACACTTGTATTTGGAATCCAGCTTCTTAGTAAACTACCTGAATGATTTGGGGCTAATGTCTAGCTCAGTACTATAAGCCTCAGTATACTTATTTCTCAAATGGAAATAATGGCAGGTTCTGAGGTTTGCAACTGATGTGTGTAGATAATCAGGTATTCTAATAAACTATGGCCATGTGCATGAAATAAAAGTGATACAGCAACCTGGAGTTATTCTCCCTTCATTCATCATTGGAATTGTGTGTGATAGTTGGTATATGGCACGCATGCCAAAGAGCATTTGCAGCCAGCCTCCTCTGACTGGCTCACATCTCTCCAGCATATATATTAATAGCATCAAGCACCTCTCCTCAATGTATCACAGTTGGAGTTTTCTATTTATTCCTACATGTATTTAAAGTGTGTCTCCTTCCAGATTGTATGTAAGCTCCTTAAGGGCAAGTGCCATTTTGGTTTTGTTTTTTTGCAATGGCCTGGGCAGCCCCAGGACACGGCACATGGAGATTATGATCAAATAAAATATGAAAACCTTGCCTTCCAATTTCACAGGTGAGAAAGCTGAGGCTCTGAAGGAATAATTTTCTTAAAGTAACTTAAGTCTTAGGCGGAGAGCCTGCGATTCAGACCAAAAAGTGATACTCCATAGTCAATATGGTTTCTGGTAAGATAGACAATACCACATTACCATTATTATTATTACTTTATTATTATTATTATTTACAGATGATTAAACAGAAGCGTAGGGGATGTTAAATAATTTTCCCAGGCAGATGCATGCAGTGCTGGGGCTCATCCAATTAGATGCCCACAGTTCCTTCCCTGTAACCTACTTCCTATTTACCATGAAAACTATTCTCAGTATATTGCTAGAGGCTTCCTTAATGGTCTTCTGTTGGTTGTTCAGGTTTGCTTGGTCCAGGCAGGGGTGATGCCTTTTTACTTTCTCTCAGTGATCTGGATGATCCAGTCCTATGAGAATCTTGGATTGGCACTGGTTGGGCAGGTGGGATTCAGCTGCCACCTGCTTACTTGTTCTAGTTTCTGCTGGAGGGCCTTTTCTCTGAATATTTTGACAGGCAGCCAGGCCTTTTTACTGAATGAAAGTGAGCCTAGGAAATCCACAGTGGAGTGTGGGAGTGTGACGCTGTCAGGAAGTTAAGCAAAAGAGGTTGCAAGACTGACCAGCTCAGAAGCAAAGGGTTGAACAATTTGCCCATAGGATCTGCTGACCCACACACATGACTGTCAAGCTAGAATGATCCTGGCAGGTGTGCCTTTGGAGTCTCAGGTGGACTCTGTGAATTTTGGGCTTCTGTAAGCCAAGTAGGAATGCAGGCTCAAATAATTTAAGTGTCTCTTATTCAGCCTGCCAAGTGAAATAAATGCGGGAGACTACAGGAAACCTACTCTGTCTTGGCAATATTAATTTTTGCTATGAAGCTCTGGGTAGTCCAAAAGTATTCTCAGTAGTTCCTGTGGGCTAGCCCAGTACCTGTGCTTAACCTCTATTCAAATCTAGGATGAATCAGTATTGCTAATATGTCAAAATGGTAGAAATATCAAAATATCAAAATATTTCCTTTTCAATTAGCAAAGTACCAAAGTTATCCAAATAGCCCCCATAACTTTGTGTCTATCCTGTCACCTCCCTAGGAACCCCAACTCATCTCTGCTCCAGCCATGATCCATCTGGAAACTGGTTCCTGTACTTTAATACTGGAACCCTGGTGGGCAGTGATTTATTAAATATTCTAAATACTACGTGCTTTTGAAATTGCTTTGACATATCTGGTTTCTCTGCTAGACTATCAACTCCTTGAGGCCAAGAATAGTGCTTAGCTCACTTGTTTAGCCCTAACACCTAGCACAAGAGTTGGGAACACTCTATGTTAAAAAACAAAAAAAAAAAATGGAGACACAGAGCAACTTTTTAGTACAGTTTACTATTTTAAAACAAGTTAGTGGTTGAAATATGAATAGACACTCAGTGGTGTGGATGTCCAGGATCATGGCTTGTTTCAGTTTGTAAGATCACAGGTAGCGTTCCCTTTATTGTTCATTACTATCTGAACGCTTCTGTAATACCGGAGTCCTGCAGTTCCACAAGGAGAGTTGCCCCGGATAATTAGTTTCATGAACCACGGCCACTTTGGCAGCTTTCCCCTCTCCTGGCACTCCTGGGAATATCTGGGACCTGGGATATGCTTTCTTTTCATAGAGTTATCTTAAATGAAAGTAACTATACACTATGTAATATATACATTAAACAGTAGGAAACTAGATTATATAGAGTAATTTAAAATTGCTAGCCAACTTTTATATGGGTTTCATCTCATCCACCATGTTGAACTTCATGTTGTGTCTTTCCTTGTGTTCATAAATGGGATCCTGGATGTTTAAGTCTTGTTAAAATCATTTTATACATTCACAGTTCCCAGAACAGCATGAAATGCAGGGAGTTTGGTCATTCGGATACTTTTTCATCTGGAATAATAAAATATGTTGTTATTAATAATTTTTATTTACCAAATACGTATTATTTTTATCTAGTGAATTTTTTTGTTTATTGATCTCCCTTCATACGGCAAGCCAATACATCACCTTTTATTTTGATTATAACACTCTAAGCTAGATATTTGTATCCTCATTTTACCTATGAGAAAACCAAAAGCCAGAGAGATTAAGTAATTTCCCCAAGGCCTTCCAGACCCTAATTGGTGTTTCTGGGATTCATCTTGAGTCTGCTTGGCTCCAGCCTGCGAACGCCTTTCCCCTGGTACTGCCATGTCTTTCATTCCCCAGTGACCCATGCCTTCCCAGGGACAGCCTGTGACCAATAAACTCAACCTGACAGCAGTCAAGCCATCCTCACAGTTACGATCTGGAGCAATGGGTGTCAGATTCTGGGAATCTTAGAGTTACCGAGGGAGTTGCAACAATCACAGGTGCCCAGATGCCACTTCCAGATATTCTGTCGGGAGTGGTCTGGAGTGGGCCTGAACATCTGGGTTTGTGTTGTATTACGTTGTGTTTTTAATTTTCTGTTAATTCAAATGTGCAGCGAAGTCCAAACCCCTGTTCCAGTGCAGTGGTACCCCATACGGGTGTGCGTACGAACTGTGGAGGATTTGTTCAGGATGCTCCTGGATCTGTAGAACTGGCATTGGGCCCGTGTTTCTGCTTTTCCAAGAAGCCCCTGTGACCCTAATGCTGCCAGTCCACATGTTGTGAGCAAGGCCCCAGAACTCCTACTGTTTCTCCCACCAGCAGACCTCATCCTCTCCTCTCCCATTCGCTCTCCTCCTAGGAGAAATTCTCCTGCCAGCGGTTTGCACTGAGTTCCCGGCCATCACTCTCTTTCAGCAGCAGGCTTAGTAAGTCATGGGAAGCTCTGGTTTCCACTAAGACAACCTGTTAGCTGAGGGGATAGAGGATAGTGAGTAATGAAGTCCGGGTCACAAGTTCAGTGCCCAAGTTCAATGCCCACAGGGATCAGTTAGCTTTTCTCCGCTCCTTCCTAGCCACAGTCTCCAGGCCAGCCATCGCACACACATGTGTGACTGGCCCTGAGGGATGGATGCTTCATCCACCACGCACGAAACACTCACCAGAAACGCAGCCAGTGTCAGATTCCTCCCTCTAGTGGTGGATAGCATCATCCTGATAGGAAGGAAGCATGCAATAATACTAGCTCTCACTGGGCGCTTCCATGTTCTAGGCACCATGCTAAACACTGTGGAATCTTCTCAATGTTCTCTGAGGTATGGGGTCTCACTACCCCCACTTCAAAGAGGAGGATATTGGACTCATGGCTTTAACCTTTTGATTAAGCCCCCACATGCACAAAGCACCTGACAGGCACCTGGCATCGTGAGGACTCAGGCTAGTGTGCTTCATGCTATAAATCATAAAATAGGGTAATAAACTATTCGTACTCTTTTAAGGTTAGAAATTTAGAATTCATTCTTATAGCCCCATGTTGCCTCTTGACTCCCCTCAGTTTATAATGATGACTGTTGCAGTGTTTTTAGAGAAGCCTGAATCAGACTGTCCCTATTAAAACAAACAAAAACAAACAAACAAGCAAGCAAAAAACCCACAACTGATGAACTCTGTAATATTGGAAGTGTTTTACCTACATCCAAGATGAACAGCAAGTGTATCCACAGATTTAACCACCATAATCAAGGTCCTGAAGGTTTTTTGACATACCTGTCTTAGACCTTATTGGTTTGTCCTAAGTTTACAGGAAATACATCTAGGTTAGGAGCCCAGGAGTTTCTCCATTCAAATTTAGGTTTGATTCCTACATGTCTGACTAGTGGAATCAGCTTTATTTTCGTATGTTAAGGAATCACTAATGTGGACATAGGTGTTTTGTTTTTAAGCATCAAATTCAAGAAGAAGCTGCATCTGTTTTGCTGCAGTTATCAGAAATATATTTTTTGAAATTTTTAGTGAATATTGAATGCTAACAAATTGGAAAAAAAAAACAAACGTGATTCTGGTAAAGTCTAAATTCTGTATGATTTAGCACTAAAGCGAAGTTGCTAAAAATTAAGTAGTAGATCACACACTTTTTGGAGAAATTCCCTATTATACTTTCTTATTGAGTGATTCAATTACTCTGAATCAAGCCAGTCAATTAGTGCATTTTTATTGACCATTCTGTATACTAGGTACTGTCTTAAGCCCTAGGAATTGAAGCAGTCAGGCATATGGCTTACCCACAGAGAGATTCTGTCCTTCCATATAAATGGAAATTTTTTTTTTATTGGTTATTTGCTTACTATCCCTAAGGAGTCTTTTATCCTGTTTTAATAAAAGACTTATAAATTCTGATAAATATTTTGCTCTTCAGCTAGTATTCCTCAAGATATTTCAGGTGATAATAAAAAATAAAACTTGTAGTTCCCTACTATTTTAATTCAAATATCTCTGTCTTTCAAATTGAAATCTTTCTTGTGATTTCCCAACCCTTCCACCAATTCTGTTTCTTTATTGGTATTTTATCACTCTCTGAGATTATTTATTAGTACCTTGACACACTCTACCTATCTTCCTTGCACCAGATGTAAGCTCTATGGCCATAGAGGTTTTGGTCTAGTTTGGTGGTATGTCATTATAACCAGGAATGGTACTTGGAAAATGGGAGGCACTCAACAAACACTCCCTGGGAGGATGGGAGGATGAATGGATGAAAGAAGGAATAAATATTAACCATGGATTCAGCATAAGGAATCTGTCACTACAAGATGGATCAGTACGAGAAATCCATCCTACACTGGATGAAAGGTTACTAAAGACGGTTTTTTAGGATCTCCATCTATCACCATAAGATTTGAGGATTTTACAATTCAGTCTCCCGATGACCGTTAATAATAGTCACTATTGATCCTGCAGTATGTTAGGAGGATAGCTTTGTGGTTAATAGTCCAAAGACACTGTAGCCATATCAAAAGAGCATTCAGTATTGACTCTCAGTGTTAGGCTATGTTTCAGTATTTGAAGACTTCTGTTGTAAAACTATTTTTATTTTCTTTTCTATCATCTGAAAACCACTTCACTTATTACCGAGACCTTCCATTTCTGCCAGGGACCGAAAATTATTATGCCCTGAGTTGCTTTAAGAAGGATTGTTTTTAATCTAGTTGGTGACTAGACTATTGCTAACAACAAACTAGAGGAATGAATGAATGGCAAATTGTCAACTTGAGAGTAAATGACAATAGGTATAAAATTGGTTGCACATGTTTTAATTGTATGGCCATTTAAAGGAATATGTTTAAAGAGTATGAAAAAATAGGAGTTTGACAAATTTGTCATCAGTCCCCATAGTATTAAAACAAGATCTAATGCTTGAAGAATAAGCAAATTGGTTTGGTTTTAGAAGAAGTAAAAGAAAGCAAAACCCATGCATTTTTTTAGCAATTACCATTATGAATGCCCACTATGCAGGTACATAGTGGGCCAAGTGGACTAAGCACTAAATATATTTATTATTTCCTATAACCTAACTATCGTCTTAGGAGGTAGATACATCATAAACATATCACAGATAAAACTAAGGGACAAAAAGATAAAAGAAATAAAGAGAGGGGCGCCTGGGTGGCTCAGTGGGTTAAATCCTCTGCCTTCAGCTCAGGTCATGATCTCAGGGTCCTGGGATCAAGCCCCACATCAGGCTCTCTGCTCAGCGGGGAGCCTGCTTCCTCCTCTCTCTCTGCCTGCCTCTCTGCCAACTTGTGATCTGTCTGTCAAATAAATTAAAAAAAAAAAAAAAAGAAAAGAAATAAAGAGAAACTGAATCTGGATTTTGAACCAGATATGCTCATCATACTGTGGTCTTTGCATGCTACAACACTGCCTCCTGGGGTCTAGGCTGAAATTACACACAATACTTTATAACATGCACACATAATATATATAAAAGTTTATTATACATAAAGATTATACATTGTATATTACAGTGGTAAGATTATGAGTGATTCTTTATTTTCTGATTTCTTTTTTTACTTTTGAATTTCTATTTATTGTCCAAATTTCTACAAAGAATATAAGTTAATTTTTACATTTGTATTTAAAAATATCCTTTGGGCTTTTTGGAGGGTATCTGTAGATTTTTGGAGACTGATTACAAAGGGTGATAACCATGCTTACCCTAGCTGTGTCTTGGAACTGCTGCAAGAAGC
Organism: Enhydra lutris kenyoni; assembly: GCF_002288905.1. Lineage (NCBI taxonomy): Eukaryota > Metazoa > Chordata > Mammalia > Carnivora > Mustelidae > Enhydra > Enhydra lutris. Next base: position 723,958 of record NW_019154162.1, read on the forward strand.
AGAATATTAGCATAATGGGTCACTGGTCAGCCTCAATGTCTCATATCTGAAGATAAACTCCTCATCAAGTTAAATCCAATGTGACTTCTACTTTTGTAGCACTTCCTGCAACTCAGTGCCTATTAGAATGCCATATTCAAATAGCATTGCACTATTTAATGTGTTTTTCTCAGTGAGTTTGGAAATCACTACATAAGTTATTACTACAATTATTTTCCACCTTCATCTGCCAAAAGAAAGAGAAATCAATTCAGTCCACATCTTGACTACAAGGCTGTTATAAAAGATCCATTGTCTGCACCTATTTTATACATGGATTTTTGAAATTGAGAACCCAGTGATGCAACATAAATTTTAGAAAAGTGATCTTCAACTGCCAGGCAGGCCCCAGGACTATTTGAAACATGATTTTGGGACCTCCTTCAATTTCCATTACTCACAGGTCTTCACCTTTGCTTAGACAGGTTCTAGATCTGATGTTCTCACTGAAAGCTCTGTCATTTTCAGGAGGTTGCTTGTTCTCCATCCCAGTTTCTAATTGTGTAGAGTAGGAACTGCCACATCTGCAGCTCATTCATCACATCTCCATTTTGTGATTGCTATTGGGGTGGTGAAGAACCTGTGCATCTTGCATGGTCGTGAACAATGAGGTTATTTAAGTCAGAATGGCCCTAACTTCTGGCTCCATGACTTAACTTACTTTACACACTGGTATGTCCCTGGACCTCCCTAAGCCTCAGTTTCCCTATCCTTAAAATAGGGGTGATTGTATACATGCCTCAGAATCATTGTGGGTAGGAAATGAAAACTATGGGTAAAGAACCTGGCTCAATGACAGTCACAGAATGAGTTCTCCACGGATGGCAGATAACAACTATCCAAAGAGGTACATACAAATCATCTTTAATATTGGTTCTTATGTTTAGATTTTGTTATTGTGTGGTTTTCTTGATTGATATGATAAAAACGCATGCATATGTTTATATTAGGTATTTATTATTGAAAATGGACACAGTAAAAATCAAGCTTGGATCCATAATTCCATCACTGCCATTGACTATCATTTTAAACTTGCTGTTAACATTTTGGTGTTTCTCTGTTTCATTTATATTAAGTTCTGTAAGTATTTTTATAGATAGAGTCATATATAATTATATAAATTTTATTGTATCTTCTTCATCAACTAAGTACTTCATGTTGTTTTTACAAATAAAGCCAATTTTTAATTACTATTTTCATTATATAAATAATTATACATATATATTTTTCATTTAGAAACTACAAATAGCAAATTTAGAGAATTGTAATTATTTGTAATTCCATAGGCCAGAGATAGCAGCTACTAACATTTTAAGATATTTTCTTCTGGTCTTTATTTAGATGTATATATTTATGTAAGTATAAAATACCAGCAATTATAAGACCTACCACTATTTCCTCAGAAAGAAAAGAAATGCCACCAAATTGACATTGATACATTATTTCCTTTTTTTTTTTTAAAGATTTTATTTATTTCTTTGGCAGAGAGAGAGATCACAACTAGGCGGGCGGGGGGGGAAGCAGGCTCCCCACTGAGCAGAGAGCCCCATGCAGGGCTAGATCCCAGGACCCTGAGATCATGACCTGAGCAGAAGGCAGAGGCTTACCCCACTGAGCCACCCACGTGCCCCGACACATTGTTTTCTTATCGCTAAGAACTTTTATTTTGCATGTCTTTACCTGATGCTCTTTTTTATTTTTTAAGATCGATTCATTTATTTGAGAGAAAGAGAGAAAGAGCAGGGGGGAGGGTCAGAGAGAGAGGGAGAGAATCTACAGCAGACTCCCCAGTGAGTGTGAAGCCCAACATGGAATTTTATCCTAGGACTGTGAGATCATGACCTGAACTGAAATCAAGAGTCAGATCCTTAGCTGATTGAGCCATAACTCATATAGTGACAAAATATGCACCTGCTCTGATCATATCTACACAATCTTTATGGGGCCAGCACAATTTCATCACGACCAATCATGAAATTGGTGGGAAGATGAGCTCCAATTTCAGGCATACTGCGGATGAAAAAGCCATATGGCTTAGAACTACTGGAAAAGGAAAATTTTACATAATTTTTTCTGTTATAGCACTTTATTTAGTTTTATCTTTTTGTGTTTTTTTTCTTAATTTCCATTCAATATTAAATTGGGAACATTTCCCAGTATCTTTAAAACTCTTTAGACCATCATTTCTTTCACAGTATTCAACAAATGTAGAGCCAGAGAACCTTAGCTTTTGAGGTTTTTAGAACATTACCATTATTGAAAACAAAACTTGCAAACAAGAATATATTAAAAATTACTTCTACAAAAGCAAGGGAGGAACGGGACAAATTAAGTGATGAATGTTCAAATGTGTACAAAATTTAATTTTAAAACTCCATAATTGCATGTTGGAATATCTTGACTTCTGGGAAGAATATTTTGATGAAGCGCCTATTTTTAATTAGATAAATTCATATTCTGTATAAGAAGGGAATGAAATTGAAAAAGCCTATGATTTCACATAAATCTAAATCTTATAAAACATTGAAGAGAATCATAAAGGCAATTTATTTGGCAAGTTTTGTTGTGCAAAAATTTCTATCAGAGGAAGATACTGTGAAAGAAGGCAAAAACACTGTATGTATAAATTAACTGGACTCAAATATATAAACAGTTCTATACAAAGAAATATTGGGATTCAGAATATCCTCCATCTAGCAAGTTTGCTCTGAATATGTCAGTAATTTCTGATACATGAACTATAATTATGAAGAAAACTGTAATTTTACATTTTAAAATATTAAGTGATCATATTGAAAAAAGTGGATTTTCCAGAATGTAATAATGTGGTGTTATATACAGACTGAGCTTAAGAACTGATGAAAGTATATGAATAAATAATAATTATTTTGTTTATTTTGCTTTTAATATTCATACATTCATATCAAGCTTTAAAAAATTGTATGTAGTATGCTGGATAATTTTTATTTTTATTTTTTAGAAATAATTTAATGAACAAAAATAGTTTATTTTCTTAATTTTAAAAAGCTTACCAGTTATTATATATTACACTTATCTATTATATTTTATATAATATTAAATTTTATCACACACTGATGTATTTAGTAAATAAATATTCTATCATGTATTTTAAATAGTAACATATATTAGATAATAGACTTAATAAAAATTAAATAATAATATTTTTAAATATTTTAAAATCTTCCTTATACCAGAAATTAATCCCTCTTTTGATCTGAATGAGATATTTAATCCTCCCCATTGTACAGCATTTAGGACACTGCTATTTCCCCTATTGTACTGATTATTAAACCTATTAAACAGATATCTCTCCATCTGAAATTCTGATCATTTTGTTAGGATAGCTTCCAAGTAGTGGAGTTTCTGATAATATGAACATTTTATATCTTATGAGCATTTTAAAATTAAATTGCATTGAAGTCTTTTGAAAGATTTAATATGTTCTCTGAATATCAGGAAATAATAGTAATAAAAATCCAATGCATAATTTAAAAAAAAATTATTTAAAATAGGTTTTAAATAACTAAAAGAATATCAATAACACTTCGCAGAAAGGTAATGTTAAGCAAATAATGTGAATGGTACTTGTGAAAATTATTTAAAATAATTATATTTTTGTTCAATCAATTATATTTTTAAATCCAAGGAAGTCATTGGGCACATGTCATGTTCCTGGAGTTACACATAATGTTCTAAATATCAAGATAAATAAGACACAGACTTTGTCCTTAAGGGATTCTTCTGGTGGAGGCCAAAATGCAAACAACAGAGATAAATATCACAAACACTTGCGGTTGTTAAAATAACAGAGCATCTGAGTTCTGTGAGCACAGAGGGTGGCTGCTCTTCTCCTGAAGAGTGGATATGATGATGATGGAGCATGTAACTGGTACATTTTTTTTTTAAATTTAATTTTTTTTCAGTGTTCCAAGATTCATTGTTTATGCCCCACACCCAGTGTTAATGCAATATGTGCCCTCCTTAATACCCACCACCAGGCTCATCCAACCTCCCAACCCCCTCCCCTCCAAAACCCTCAGTTTGTTTCTCAGAGTCCACAGACTCTCCCCTTCTGATTTCCCCCAACTCACTTCCTCTGGTAGATTTTATAAACAACACCGGCAGAGGACCTGAGGCTGGAAGCCTGAATCGTTTGATAGCAGAGATGAGGGAAAGTATGCATACATTAGAACAATATGAACAGAGCCTTCAGATAGGAAAAGCATAGCGTATTTGAGAAACAGAGAGAGGATTGTGAAGTTGAACTTAGCACAGCGTGGATCTGGAAGAGAAGGGGGGTTGGTTCAGGGGAAGGGTGTCCAGGATGAAGCTGGGATAAGTCTTATTTGTCTTCCTATGAATGCTCTCACTGTGTTAACTCACATTTTCATGGCTGAGACTGCCACTTGTACTACTATTCATATAGTATATTCATTCAAGATTTATTTATTGATACCTTATTTTCTGTGTGCTGGACACAATTCTAATCCCCAGAAACAACGCTGGGCATAGCAGATAAGCACGATGGCAATAAACGAGTACAATAATACGACAATTTAAAATAATGACAAGAGTTTTTTTTTTAAAAAAGGGTAGAATTTTTTTTTTTTTAAAGGTTAGAATTGTAAAGAATACTCGGCTGATTTGCAACAATGTGGATGGAATTAGAGGGTATTATGCTGAGCAAAATAAGAGAAAGACAAATACTCATATGTGGAAAATAAGAAACAAAGCAGATGGACATAGGGGAAGGGAAGGAAAAATAAAATAAGATGCAAAAGGAGAGGGAGGCAAACCATCAGAGAGGCTGAACTCTAGGAAACAAACAGGGTTGCTGGAGGGGAGGTGGGTGGGGGAAAGAGGTGACTGGGTGACGGGCATTAAGGAGGGCACTGGATATAGTGAGCACTGAGTATTATATGCCATTGATGAATCACTAAATTCTACCTCAAACTAATTAGAAAGCAAGCAAGCAAGTGAGCAAGCAAGCTTGACTGGAGTTAGATTGGAAATATTCTGGATAAAGAGGTTAAGGAAAGCCTCTCTGGAAAGGTGATACGTGGAATATAGAAAAATGCTAGTAAGGGGTTAGCCTTCTTTAGTAGTACCAGAGGAAAATTTGTCCAGACTATAAGAATTGCAAAATAGCAAGTGTAAATGCCCTAGGACAGGGGCAGCCTTGGCATGTTTGAAGACCTGGAAGAAACCCAGTGATTGAATTTCAGGAGCTAAATAAGAATGAGAGGGCTAGAAGAGGATGTAGAGATAAAAGGTACCATGACTTTAGAGCTTATAGATCTTGGCCAGGGGTTTGAATGTTATACTGAATATTATGGGCAGCTACTAGGTTTTTCTAGAGTGAAATAATGTGATTTTTAAGAGTCTATTTTCTTTCTTTTTTTTAAGATTTTTATTTATTTGACAGAGAGAGAGATCACAAGTAGGCAGAGAGGCAGGCAGAAAGAGGGGGCGGGGAGCAGGCTCCCCGCTGAGCAGAGAGCTCAATGCAGGGCTTGATCCCAAGACCCTGAGATCATGACCTGAGCCGAAGGCAGAGGCTTAACCCACTGAGCCACCCAGGCACCCCAAGAGTCTATTTTCTTGTAATACTGTTATTACTCTAATGTAGATGGGAATAGATGCTACATATATGTGTCTCCAAATAATGCCTCTCCTGTTTATATTTAATATTTGAAGATGTAGCTTTGTGTAAAACTAAAGTAGAGCTTGAACATGGTTCTCAAATCTATTTTTTTTTTTTTGGTAATTATGAAGATCATTCTGGATTACTATGTTCTATTAAAAAGGAAACGTTATTCTCTGTCAAGTTTTGAACTTTTGGGCTCATTCTGGGCAGAGGTGGGATATTACCCATGTGGGACCAAGGGTGTGGTATAGAGAACACAGGTCTACCATGCAAAGCCTCAGATTAGCCTTATAAACTTTGTAGAATGGAGTCTTTCTGACAGTTTTTCTTTGAGTATATTACTACCTCAGAAATTAGTTAATTTCCCCTCTGATTGTCCTTATGTCAGTGGTTACTGCCATTTTGACTTTGATTGATTTTACCTCAGCCTCTTTCAAGGAGGTAATCATCTGCACAAAATGAGCAATTAAAAAATCCTGTACACGATTAAAAAGTAACTAAGATTTGTGGATAATCCTTTCCTAAGTAGTATATGTTTGTATATTCAAAAAACAGTCTTAAAAATAATGACATACATTTATATCACACCTTCCCTTCAATTAATATTTTGGTCTATTTGCCTCCTGTCTTTTCTCCATGAATGTTTTATATAGTTTTGTTCATATCATATAGGCTGCTATTCACTTGATTATAATGCTAGTGCACATTTTATGTTATTTGTCAAAGTAATTAATCCTGGATGCCCAGAACAGAAAACAACTTTGAAACCTTGACGGCTTAATGCCACCAAGATTTATTTCTCAAGTAACTTCACTAGTGATTGGGTGACCATGCACCATCTTGTACCATTCCATTTAAAACAAGCACTGTAGAGAGTTGCAGTGGTGGAGAAAAAATGAGAGGGTACAAGCACATTAGGTCTTAATTGACCAGAAATGGCCAAAAAAAACAAAAAAATACAAACTCTACTAATCCACTAGGCTGATGTGCTTTCATGTTTAAGTACAATGGAGGACAAGGGATGTTTGATGAGCACTGTCTCTGTCACTGCCTGCCCTTCAGTCACCAAATACCTGCCACTCTCTTATACACATATACTCCGACCTTCCCCTGTCTCAACACACACTGGACTTCCCAGACCCTTGCTGAAAGAAGACATTTCACAGTCTCATTCATTTACTGCTTCTGCTCCCAAGTCCAAATGTCTGCTGTTGTCTCCATAAGGTCTGTATGTGTTGGCTTCTTTTGATAAAAAGATCTTCAATTTAAGAACAATGGGAAAAAATGAATATCGTCTTTTTTTCCTCATCATACTTTATACACACATATACACAACGAGTGGGCAAATGTGGAGCAGAAGCAAAACAGTCCCAATGGACACCACCATCTGAGAGGGATGACGGGGAAGATGAAACAGGATACACCACAGTCACTGGTTTGTAGCCTTTCTGCAATCCTGCTCAGCAAATGCTAAAAAGTCCTCCTACCCTGGGATATGGAGGCTCGATTTGCTTTCTCAAGCATCTCCTTCATTTGATCATTTTCTGGACTCTTCAACTCCTCTCTACAAGGCTTTCCCTATTTTATTATCTTCCCTGGCATCAGCAAAAATGAACATCAGGGAATATGCCGACTTTGGGGGCTATAAAGCTTTTTCATTTCACTTCATGTTCTCAGAAAGTTGGAGCTACCAGGAACATTTTAAGGAGCAAATACTAAAAGGTGTTGTTTTTTTATTTTTTTCCCTAAACTCATGATATACTTACATATTTACACTTGTATTTGCCTCAAAAACTAGAAAATTTCTGATCAATGTACTTCCCCTTAGTTCTGTGCGCCAGTAATCATGCCTAACATTCTTTCTGAAGTATGTCTTGTGTCTCAGAAGTCCTATTCTCAGAGCCTTTCTCTCTCAACTCAATGGCAAATACTTATCTGGAAAAATACACGGAAATGGTACATACTTAATCTGGTCTTTGCCTTGATTTGCTTTATCTAACTAAGAGGTCTTACTGGACCTTTGTCACTCAAAGTCTTTGTAAAGACCCATTATTGGGGCCCCTTGGTGGCTCAATTGTTTAGCATCTGCCTTCAGCTTAGGTCATGATCCCAGGGTCCTGGGATCTAGCCCTGCATCAGGCTCCCTGCTCCGTGGGAGGCCTGCTTCTCTATCTCCCACTCCTCCTGCTTGTGTTCCTTCTCTCGCTGTCTCTCTCTCTGTGTCAAATAAACAAATAAAATCTTAAAAAAAAAAATCCATTATTTTCTTTGTGGTACTAGAAGCACTCATGTTTTTCCAATCAGGGGGACCTAGAATTTCTGTAATCCTCCAAGTCCTTTATTTCTACATATAAACTGGCATATTGTTTCCTGAGTCTTTCTCTTTCTTCTAAGCCTTAGCAAACACAACCAATACACACTTCTCATATTCCAATTCCCAGCCTCTTCCTTAAGCCATAAATCCATTTGCCCTTTAGGTTAATGATTTCACTAAACGTTTCAGCACCCCCAAACATAGATCTCTATCATTCCCACTTCCAGTATCAGTCTCTGTACTACCCATCGAAGAATCACTAAGCCTGGCCACCAATACACAATCAGTGACTTATTCTTTCTTTTTCTTCCCATTCTTTATTTAGCAGTACCTCTTCACTTCAAAGTACTGATTTCTGCATGAACCTAAGTAATTAAAACTAACTCCTCGCAAAAGAGGAACTTCTGAATTGTCAAAGTGAAATGCAACACTTTGTTCCTCACACCTTTTCTTAAAAGACATTGTTTATTTATTTGAGAGAGAGACAGAGTGTGTGCACACATGTGCATGTGTACATGAGAGAGTGGAGGAGGGGGAGAAGAGGAGGGAGAGAATCCCAAGCAGACTCAGAGCTGACTGTGGAGCACACCACAGGGCTCAATCTCAAGACCCTGAGATCAGAACCTGAGCCAAAATCAAGAATCCAACACTACAGACTGAGCCACCCAGGCACCCTGTTCCTCATACTTTATTTGGGTTGAATGGGGCAGGCTTCTTTCATCTATGCCATTGGTCTTGACGGCCAACACCTCGCTCCTCACATGACACGCACCACTTTCCCTCATGTCTATTTGCGGGAACTAGTTTGATGGCCCCACTGTAAATTTTAGTGTGGCTGGGGAGTTTAGGGAAACACATGTAACATTGGGTAAGTCTCCACCACATTATTGTGAACCAGTTTATCTTTTTAAAACTGCTTTCTCATCTGTGATTTAATATGAATTTCAAGTTTTTCTTAGAATTGAGGCAAGGAACTCATGCGTCTGTCCAGCTCAGCGTATAAGAAATACTTTTCTTTGCACTAGCTTTTGCAGTATGTTCTCTTATCTTGGGTTTAGCACACATAGAAATCTGTTTTCTTAATTCTACAAAAACAATCACGGGCCCAAACATTCCTGCAATCATGAAGGTACATAACCACAGGAAAGATAAATAATTCCAATAAACTATAGCAACTACCAAGGGAACCCAGAGCAGAGCCCCCTTAGTTTGTGGTCCAGGAAGCGTCCCCCGGAGTAAAGGGCATGTAAAGGGTTATGCTAGGGACGGGTAGAAATGAGCCGTTTGAAGTTTGAAGAGGAGGAGAGTGGTTCAGAGACAGAGAAGGCAAAGAGGAAGAAGGAACATGAGTCTTTGGTGTAATGAAAGAAGGTCAGCAGTAAGCTGAATGCAGAGGAGTCATCAGTGGGAAGGGAAAACGGGCAGAAAGCCCAAATGAAAGGTCTGGTGGGCTCTGTTAAGGACTTGAGAGTTTATCCTGAGACAGAAGATTTAGCAAACCACTGCCAGGAGCCGTTCACCTCCCCTGCCTTCCTCCACTGCCCTGCTGGCTATGTTAACTTAGGTTTGGCCTGAGGGCTGACAGCCGTTATTCAGGACACAGGTTTTCCCAGCTGTTTCTTCAAAGGTAATCCAAGGGCCAAAGGACCTGACTCTCCTGCAGTTTTAACCTTGAAAACCTGGGCAGAGATGAAGTTATCCATCAGATCGAGTTACAGGAACTGTAGAACCCAGGCAGTCTGTTCAGAGAATGCATTCCTGCTCTGGAGACAAATGTTATCTTCCAATACCTTTGTACAGGGTATAAAAGTAAAAAAGTTAAAAAAAAACCCGATAATATTAATATTATTATTATTTTTTAAAGAGCACCTCTGAAGAAATAGCTACGGGCACATTTGTTTCTCCTCCAACTTGTGATTTAGCAATTATGTGATCAGGCATTACATGTTTTACAAGGGCCTCGTCTGTTACTGCTACAGCCACTAAAGCTTCTGCTTTGATGATGGACTATGTAACACTTGCAACTGATAGTCTCTGAATCTTTATTTTCTTTGCAGAGGCAACTGTGAAAGCTCCAAAAACTGGACAGCTGTACTTGCTAAATGAAGTAGAGTATCGATCACACTCTCAAACTATCATGCCTTCTGCAATTTGTGAACTAACATTGCACTATTCATTTTGCCTGTATCCATCACACTAGATTCTTGCCTTCATCCTCTTCCTGTGCCTACACCCAGATATGTGAAGGGAAATCATTAATGCAGAACTTCGGCATAATGTCATATTATTGGTTTTCCTAACATAGTTCAATTTTATTCATATTATATAAAAAATGATTTTTCATTTATTACATGTATTGTCTTATTATTAGACTATGCTGTTCAGTGTGGCTTCCTATCTTTGGTTCTGCCTGACACTCACCCACACACTATTCAGTGAAAGCAAGAATGACACCCACTCATATCTCACGCATGGTGGGCATTCTAAAGGCTCAGTCCCAACAGCTTCTATGTGGACACCAGTTTGCATTTGGTCCTTGCTCTTGGTACGTTATGAGGTCTATGGGGTAGGCTTGACATTTTGCTCTTGTCAGTTTGTCTCTGATCGTTCCAGGGACTAATCTGTGGGTCTACCTTAAGCACTCCACTCCAGATTATTTGGGGGAGGATACCCACTAGAGGTGACTCCTCTGGAAAGGGGGGAAAACAAACAAACGAATAACTTACTGGAGTAAGACTATGTGCTCTTAAGGATAATGAAGATGATGATTAAAAGCACACTTTTTTCTAGCCCTTTGCTCTGTTTTGCTTTTATGTGACCATTTCTCCATCTGTGGATTTGGCCTCTTCCCTTCATCAAAGCAGTTACCTAAGGGGTGCCTGGGTGGCTCAGTCTGTTGAGTATCTGACTCTTGATTTCAGCTCAGGTCATGATCTCTGGGTGATGAGATGGAGCCCCACGTGGGGCTCCATGCTGGGAGTAGAGTCGGCTTAATATTTCTCTCTCCATCTCTGTCTCTCCCCACCCCACATGCTCTCTCACTCTCCCTCTCTCTCTGAAAGACAGACAGAAAGAAAGAAAGAGAGAGAAGTTAAGTTAAAATCAAATTCATTTTTTCCTCTTTATAATGTCCCTCATCTCCAGATATCTGGCCAGGATCATGTCCTCCAAAGCTCAGAGCTTCTGTCAAAGAATTGAATTCTTTGTTGTTCTTTGTTTTTGCATTCTGACTACATATGTTTGATCTTTGCCCACAGAAAAGTACAAATATCCACCTACTTGTTTCTTCCTCAGCAAATCTATCTTCTTACATTTGACTGCAGTGCAACATGAATTATGTTTTCTAACAGTTTTCACTGTGTTGTGGCAACACCCTCCTTCCACTCATGAACATCTGGGAGGTCCGTTGCGTCATGTCGTTTAAGGCCTGCTTTATCATTTACCTGCATGTGGGGAAGAGGGAGGCAGAAGCCCAACATCACTTCCCAGAACTGACTCAAACGGGGCAGTACCTGTTTGGACACACAGACAGATGGTCTGGATGATATACATGTAAATTTATGTATTCGATCATGGCACACATTTTCTAAATGGTGATTTTCAAAACGAGATGGTTCCACCTTGCAATCTCTTGTGCATCTGTTTATAGCGACAGATAAAGCAGCTGCTCACCCATGACACAGTCACAGAAGTGTCTGACCTTTCCTCGGAGGCTAAAAGCAGCTGTTAATGTAGGCCACAACAATCAAGGCAGGTGTTCAACTCAGAAACAAACAATTGCTAAAAATATTACCTCTGCCTGTTTCTATAAAACAGCAACACGTTAAAGTGAATTGTAGTTTCCAGCTATTCATGGTACTAAATGTATGAGTTATCTGAAAGAAATGAACACCATTGCAAGGGCATCCTCTTTGGGCTTAGTTGTTTTCACATCATGAGACATGACCTAATTCACTTCTCTAGACCATTGTTATCATCATTATCACCACCATCATCATCCCTTTAATCTTCATCATTAAGTTCTATTAGTGCTGAGAACTATGCTAAGGGCTGGGAATAAATGATGAATAAGACAGGCAAAAGCCTAGTTTTATAAATTATATGTTCTAGCAACAAGGATGATTAAGGAAATAATAAGGCAAATAAGTGAAACTTAAAGAATTTTAATTACTATGCTAAGAAGAAGTATTTTATGCAGAGAGAACTCATAATTTGAGTACTTGACCTCAGGTGAAGTACCAAGAAAGGCTTCTCTGAAGCATTGGCATTTAAGCCAAGATCCGACATAGAAGAAGGAATAATGCTGGGAACAAAAGTAGAACAGTAGGTCCAGAGAGAGAACAGACAGTGTGAAAACCCTGAACCAAGAAGAGCTCATGAACACAGCAGAAGTTAGAGGAGCCAGGGAGGAAAGGGCTAGATCCTTCAGGTTCCTAATGGCAAAGATAAGTTCTGAGAGAACTGGACAACTGGACATCCATCAAAGCAAATTAAATGGGGAGTGGTATGATTAGTGATTAGACATTCCTCCACCCAACCCATGTAAAAATAACATTCTGGCTATAGTGCGGAGAATAAGGTGGAGGGAAGCAAGAGCAGTTATGAGAACAAAAGGAAGGAAACTATTATCCTGAAAAAGTGCCAGAAGCATCTTTCATACCAAATCTCTAAGCATGCCCAGTGACTTTTTAGTTTGCTGTCTGTATTTCCAAAAATACTCATGAGTCCTAGGTGTTTTCAAGAAGATGACTTCCATCACTCAACCACTCATTCAGCCTCACTTTGTGGTGCACTGACCCTGTGTGAGGCACTGGGGTTCAGGGAGGAGATGCACAACCCCAGCTGCCAAGGCGTACTCTGGGAAGAGCAGGCATGTGACTTATGACATGACAGGTGCCATCACAAGAGTAGGCAGGAAAACTAGGGTTGCACTGGAAAAGGTGCCTAACAAGGTATTGATCCAGAAAGGTAATACTGTAGATGCATAGAATAGATGCACTTTAGTGAGAAACAAAGTGAGAATCAAAATTAGCCAGAGATCTCTGGTGGTTATTGACTATTTTCTATAAACTGTTAGTGTGGGACTTTAAAGAATTCAAGACAAAAGTCACAAATGCTACTTTTAATCATATCCTCCTTTGAGGATTAAAAAAAAAAAAGAAGAATATCATGTTTTCATTTTCACTCTTTATCACTCACAATAGTAATTGCCTATATATGCCCTTGTGGAGGTTCCCAAATATTGTTTTAATCAGGCCTCATTTTTCTTGCCCAAATTCATTTTCAACACTTTTTAAGCCCTGCCTTTTTCTTGTGTTTGGCTCTGTCTCCTTAATACATTTTATTAGTCAAAGAACATGAAATTGCATTTGCTAGAACCTCAACTGGAATGGTTAATGAAAGAAAGAACATGATTGATTTATATACCTGATAATTGAAGACTATACCAATTCCAGGCAACCTGGGATATGGAAATCAAATAATGCCCTGGAGACTTGGTCTCACTTCCTCCCCAGCCACTCTCATTTGCTCTCACTCCCTTACACATGAACAGTTTCTCTAGCTTCCATGTCTGCTTCACTCACAGGCAAACCTTTCCACAAGGAGGTGAGATAGTCAGTATTAGCCAATAGCTAGCCAATTGCTGTCCCAATATTACAGCCTACCAGTGTATCCTACATAGGACAAAGTCAATTTATCTTTCCAAGTGGTTCTACTAAACTCCAGAAGTGAGCCACCTATGGTCACAGCCAGGTTGGAGAATTGATTCTATCCAGGAGTATCACCTATGTTGGCTGTCCAGATCTTGGCCACACATACTGCATGCATGCATCCATGAAAGAGTAGGAGTGTGGGTGGCATCTGCTCCACACAGATAGAGTGGGGTAACAGTGGATATGGTGCAGATTCTCCAGGAGAATGCTGAAGTGTCAACATCAGAATGGGAGAAATACAGGGCAGTATCTGCTACATTTCTCACAGAACATAACTGCTCACTCTGATCTCCCATTTTTGCTAACTTGGTTTTCATCAAAGTCTTTTCCTCCAATGGAAGCAGGTTTGAGGAAGTTTCATCCTTAAAATCACCTACATCTGACTACATCTATAATTCTTGCTTGACATTGATTCCACCTTTGATTTTTGACACCAGTATTTTATCTTGGACCTGAAATCTATAAAATTAAGGGCTTTTGTCTTCAACCCCAGCTATTTTTTTTTTTCCTTTTGGTTGCATTCTGAATATATTATAAGATATTCTGGTCATTCCTGGAAAGCATGATCATTGCTTTGGGGATTATTCTGGAAAGAATAACTTTATATACCAGAAACCAGGGACTCAGAAGGTATGAATGCAAGGATTTCTTGGGCCAAAAGGACAAAAGTTGAAGATGGCTAAAGACAGAGAATGCTCCATTGGTGTTTCCTAGGTTTCGAACAAGGAAGGGGAGACACTGGTAGGGGTAGAAAATTGATGCTTTAGTAACCAGATCTCATGTTTTTTGATACTCCATAGCTTCAGCAGAGTCTTCTCTAAAACTTTTCTGGGAGTTAGTTAGAAATGCAGAATTTTAAACCCCATGGCAGGCGTACTGAATCAGAATCTGTAATATATAACAAGACTTGTAGGTGATTTGTAAGCACTTAATAGTTAGATAAATATTGCTCTAAAAGTTTTAGTCTCAAGTACACTGTGCTTCAGGGTATAAGGAGAGATTCAAGGTTCTACATTTGACCATAATATTAATGGGACATAAGTATTTAAAAAGCTCTCCCTAGGGCGATGTGATTTCAAGGGAGAAATGCTGAGCCTACATGAAAATCTTTTCCCTGAAAACTCTCCCTTCTTTGCCAATATTGAGAGGCTTGTTTATTAAAAAAATAAAATAAAAAAAGAAAGAAAATTATATTTTGTTACATATAAATGAAGGTTCATTGTGACCTCACAAGCTTGAGTGCCAGTCTTGGCCACTTATCCATGGTTCTGACTCTGCTTCCAAACCCCTTTCCCAGGCTCTGCCCTGGATTCTAACATGATTCTTTACTACCTGCTCAGTTAAAAGACTGAATTTATTCATTTTCCATTTTCTTTGGCAAGAGTAGCCAATTCAATGTTGCTAAGTAAAATCAAACCAGATGTGCTAAGAATTTTATTGACCATTTTATGTAACTACTTGAATTACCAGAAGGCTCAAACCAAATTCACAGAAAATTAAAGCATAGGAATCTTAAGCCAGAAACTATTTAAACAGGCTTAAAAGGTTACCACAGGAAAAGAACAGGATCAGTGTTTGAGTGATAAAGTAAGAACTTAAGCTGAATCAGGGAGAGAAAACCTGCCTCTTGATCTATAGATTTAACTCCTTCATGAAGTATCAGCTGTTTTACTGTTTGGGGAGTTAAAAATGAACTAATATATAAATATAAAGGCTCCAAATTGGCAATCCTCCCACATATTATACTGAAAAATCATTCTGTAGATTTGTAGGATTTGAAAACAGAGACTGTGCAGTAGGAAAAAAGCATGTGCCTGTGAATGAGGCTGAGTTGGTTTCCAATCCACATGAACCACGCATTTGGGCAAGTAACTTCGGTTCTCAGACTGGCATTCCTTATGTACAAAATGGAATTAATAATAAAATATATAAAGCACTGTTTTACAGATTAAATGAGATTATTTCTTTACAGAGCCCACCATAGGCTACAAATATTCAGTAATGGGGAGCTAGGAATGTTAGGAGAAAAAGTTCATTAGAGAAGTAATTATAAGAGGGAGACACTGCATAATGCTCAATTCACTTAAAGATCTGAAAAAGAAGGTCATCTCCATTTTTGGGACTCCATACTTGAGACTCACAGACAGCCTTTGGAATAGCGAAGAGAGATATTCTTCCAACTTAATAGATGCAGATGGAACACAAGGAAAATTGAGAATAAGTGGCTTCTGTAAGGCTCTCAGCCCTTTCATTGAAGAGTCAGGCTGCACCCAGCTTCCAGACTCTGACATTCTGGGGATTTTAACCAGCATGTCTCTTCCTGGGCTTTAACTATTCTGCATCAGCTCTCCTTTAGAGCTATGACCCATGGCCTCTGCTTCTTGCCAGCCAAGTTTCCCACTAAGACGCTGAGTGACGGAAAGAAAATGGAGCTCTGCATAGAATTGAGTGTCGCCTCCATAAGGCAGATGTTCTTTTCTGTTGAACAGTTATCCCAGGTACCAGCAACAGTGTCTCCCACATAGTAGGTATCAGAAATATTTGTTGGGATAATCCCTAAGCATGTGTTTTTATACTATAAGGGAAAGATTGGTAACCTACAGGTCAACCTGTGTGTGTGTGTGTGTGTGTGTGTGTGTGTGTGTGTGTGCATGTGTAAGGGCATTTGTAATTTTGATTTTGTGATTGTGTGTCTTTGTTTTGATGGGGGAGAAAGGAAGGAGGAAGAAGGTACCAAGTGATAAAGAAAACATGCAGAAGTGTGGAACTCTTATCATGTTGGTATACTCTTTCCCTCTACTAATAATAACCTTTATCTTTACATCCCTTCAGAAGGAAAGGTCAAGATTGGCTAGAATCATAACTTACCATTATAATTTAATTCCCTTCCTTCCTCCACTACCCCCTTTACTGTACTCAACCCCTCCCTTAATGAGCCCTTGGAGAGTGTGAGAAAAGAAAACAGGCCTCATCAATTTCCCTAATGACCCATTCAAAATGCCTTTTTGTTAGACTTTTTATTTTTAGATCTTTTCAAACAATGTTCCTATTAAAAGGTTGTCAAAGGCCCCATGGGATTTATGGAAACTTTCATTAAGAAAAATAGGCAGTGATTTCAAGGACAGTGTCAAATGTCATAAAAAGAGCTATTTTTAAAGTTATGGATAAGTAGACAAAGTTTCATTAAGTAGTTAACCAGATTCGCAGTGGGAGCTTGAGGTTGGCAGGAACATGGTATACTGTGGCAGGCTTAGGTTTGAAGCCTGATACTTACTGGCCCTGTGCCCTCATGCAGGTGCCTCTGAGGATAAAGTCCTCTCCTTGAAAGTTCCTTTACTATTTTTTTTTTTTAATTTTGGATTAAAACGAGGCAGCTTTTAGAGGTAAAACTCAGTACATATCCCTAGTAGTTAGAAAGGCATCCAATATACACTGAGTTCCTTCACTCTGATCATGTTTGAGAACTTCAAGTCTTATTTGAGTTCTCTTCCAAATTTCTTCAGATGAATTATTTTTTTTTTCTCTTAGTCTATACCTGATAGACTTTTTTTTTTCCCCCTTCCTGTAGGAATCTGCTCAGGCTGCCATAACAAAAGATCATATACTGGATGATTTAAATTTATTTCCCACTCTTCTGGAGCCTGGGAGGACAAGGATCAAGGTTCAGCCCTTTCAGTTCCTGCTAAGGAATCTCCTCTTGGCTTGTAGATAGATAGCTGCTTTCTTGAAGTGCACTCGCACAGCCTTTCTTTGGGGCATGCTGGTGAAGAAAGAAAGAGCTAGGTCTCTGCTCTTTCCACTTCTTCTTCTTCTTCTTTTTTTTTTAAAAAGATTTTATTTATTTATTTGACAGAGACAGAGAATGAAAAAGCAGGGGGAATAGCAGAGGGAGAGGAAGAAGCAGGTTCCCCACTCAGCAGGGAACCTAATGGGCTTGATCCCAAGACTCTGAGTTCAGGACCAGAGCCAAAGGCTGATGATTAACCAACTGAGCCACCCAGGTATCTCTGCTCCTTCCACTTCTCATGAGACCATCAATCCTGTCAGATCAGGACCCCACCCTTATGAAATCATTCAACTTCAATTCCATCCTAAAAGCTTCTAAGTATAGTCACATTAGGGGTTAGGGCTTCAAGATAGGAATTTTTTTTTGGTAGGGGGTGAACACAGTTCATAAACCATAGTACTACTACACAACTATCAAACTTCAGTCCTCAAGTTCTCTGATTTTCTCATGTTCCCACAGGAAGAAGTAAATCATTTGCACAAGTCACCTAATGATAACTTATACTCACTCAATAACTTTATTAATTACCTGCTGTCTGGTGGGCTCCATACTAGGATCTGGATTATCCGCATTAATAAGATATGATCTCCATCTTATGAAAGCTAATAAGAGAAGAGAGACACTTAAAAATAGAAGAAACAGAATATTGCTGATGTGATCACAGAAATAGGTTTGTAGTATTGTGGAGTACAAAGAAAGGAGACTCACTTATGCCTGAAAAGGAAGAAGCCAGGGAGTCTTGAATTATTAGTAGGAAGGGATGTGGAGAGAGAATAGAAGGTAAGAAGCAGCCTAGTGCTAAGATGGCAATAAACAATCTGCAGACAATTTGGAGGATCTAGCAGTTGGGATTGGAAATGGGTGACTCAGTGAACCATAAAACCAGAATTTCAGATGGGAACTGGTTTATAGAAGACATTATATGTCTTTCTGAAAAACAACTTCTTTGTCCTTGAAGGCATTAAATATACTTTTACAATAAACTATTGTGCCTGAAATAAGAATTGGGTTGGAGATATGTGGAATTGGGACAAGAGTGAGCTTTGCAACTGAGTAAGAATGTAGAGTTATACTTGCTAGTGATCAGTCCTTTCACCAGGGGACTGTTGAATGAATAGGACCCAGGCCTCTGAATGGGTTGGAAATTACAGTGTATCCATGTTACCATTGTATCAAGAAACCATTTGTCATTGTTTCTCAATTAACCTTGTGCCATCATAGATATTTAAGAGTCACTTAGGCTTATGCATCCAATTCATACCAAAAGCAGTCTACGAGATAATTACTTTTAATTATTATATGATTAATCACTAGTTAGGTGGCTATAAAATACTTTTAAGTTACTTTTATGAATCAGATCATTAAATATATTTGTTACAGAAGAGGCAAAATTTCTAGATTCCCTCTTAACCACACGTACACACACACTCAAATATTCAAGATTGGAATTCATTAGACACAATCAGCTCCCAGACCTGACACTGGTTGGTACATCAGGAGAGAAGCCCACCCAAGAAAGAGATGAACAGTAGCTAATAGATAATCAAGCTCTAAGGACTCTATTTCTCTTTGCAGAATGGCCTAGAGCCCCCAAATTTGGTTTTATCTCCCTACATCTCTTTCTCTATCTTAATATATTAATTTTTGTCTCTTAACTTGAAAAAAAATTAAAAAATTTTCATCCCATTCTCACACTTTTTCAACCCTTGACACTTACCAAGAATATAAGGTTATGGTATTGTGTGGATCATCCCACTCATGTCCGTGTGACTAACTGGGGGTACTGAATACACCCCAGGTGAGCTAGCCCCAAGACAATAATATAGAATCCAACAAAGCTATGAGACCAGCAGGAGGAGTGGGTTGTGGTAGTTTGGCATGGGTGGGGATATCACAAATCATATCCAGATCATTTCTGTTCTACATTCAATTGTTAATGGTTTGCCTGGGCCATCAAAATTTGTACTTATGGATAAACTTAGTACTTCCTTCATTTTGTCATCTGTAGTGATAGAACTAAATTGCAGACTTCAATAGCTTTTCTTAATAACCAAAAACATATTATACTATATCCCTTGTCCTTCAAAGCAGCCTTGATTTGTTGCCCCGAAGGACCCCTTCAGAATACTGTGGATGGGTGATTTGTAGGAAAGCCAAGATGCTGTATATTTTCCATGTACCAGATTCACAAAGAATAATGTGATCGTGATGCCTTGTTTTCTCAAGCTTTCAGATGTGGGGGCCTAGACCTGGCAACATGCAGTCTCTTGCTACTTCATCTGAATTACTTAAATGGGGACTTTCTGTCTGCATTCTATTATGGATTTTTGTGTCTCACAACTGGCAGTTTCCAAATCTTCAGGGCATAAAGAAGGCATAGCTCAAATTAGAAAGTGCCTTGCCAAAGCCCATAAGAACAGCCATTTCTCCATGATTTGCAGTGACTTGTTTGAATCTCCATAGTGGGCCCTGAGAGACCCATATTTTGTCTTTGGGAGCAAGCACAACACTGAGTTGATTCACAATTTTAGCTGAGGAGACACACTGAGGCACCAATGACTGAATTATTTTCATGAGGATGATGTACTTGGGGGTCCTCCAGCCTCTCCCAGTCTGAGCTCAGGAGTCCCACTTTGATACTTTAAACTAATAATATTCATGAGTTCACTTTTCCACTTATAAAAATAACACATGCTCATTTTAAAAATATATATAGTGGAAAATAAAAATCTCTCACAATCTCACTGTTATTGGTGTTTTAATGACCACCAATATGTTCTAACCCATCCATCCATCCATCCATCCATCCATCTACTCTTGCATATCCAGGTTTGTTTAAGAATATATTTAAGACAACTTACTTTATATTATGAATATATCCCCATCAAATTATTGAAATATATATCAAAATATGTTTTTCTTATCTGTAACAATTTTTACCTTAAAATATATATGGAAAAAGTTGAAAGGGAAGTGCATCTTAATATGTATATAGTCTACATGTATGTGTGTAAGTGAGGCACATAAGGCATACAATGGGCAAATAAGCATTTCTGTTTGGTTGGTTGGTTTTGAACTCTGCTTTGCCTGTGCTATTATTCTTCCTTCAACAAGAGGAAAACTTTATTCTGTAGAGTATATAATTTTAAGGTTGCAAGTGAGCTCAGAGACCATCTGGCCCTGTGGTTTTCAGATCTCAAGGGTTCCAAAAAGGTGCCTCAGGGTTGCCGTGGGCACAGTGCTTCACCTCCGATTGCCAGAGCTGCTCCACTTATGTTTTATACATAGTGGTGTTTCACAGAACAATTTATTTAAATTTGTGTGTATGTGTATGTGTATGTGTATGTGTATGTGTATGTGTGTGTGGAAAGCTTTCTACTGCCTTCAAAAATAAAAAAAAAAGAGTCTTTGAAACTGTTGGTCTTGTTCAACTCCTTATTCAAGATGGTTGCCTCTCCTGCCACAGGCCTGTCAGGTGGCCCTTTAGATGCCACTTAATTCCCCCTCCCCGCTAAGCATAGACTTCAGCTAAGCATACAAGTACAGAAGCTCTCTCCCCAAGGCAGGGGCCTGAATGAGTTAAGAAAAATGCACCACCTCTCACCGGTGATTTGTAGTTCAGGAATCCAGGTATGTTTCCTCGTGGGTCAATTGTATGAACACTAGGAGAAGCATTTCTCTAAAAGCTTTTGAGAAAAAGTTTCCTCAGTTTTGACAAAACAAACATATATAAAACAGAAGAGACAAGCCCTCTTCCTACCTTGATGAAGTGTAGCTTAGAACAACTGCTGTACCTCCCAAGTCAGCCTACAAAAGGGTTAGAGGAAGGCAGGGCTCAGAGAACTTCGGGGATGTGGAAATAGACCAACCCAAGTGAGTTGCCCTACTTCCCATCCTTCTTTGCTTCGCCTTCAAAGCCCAACTATGATGTTTTATTGTCATAATGAGCCAGGCCCATGGGAGTCGTGTGTTCTGCAGAACATCTGATGTACAGTGTGACTCCCACTATGCCTGAAGACTGAAGGCTCCCAGACAAGCTTGGAAACCTGTGGAGTGCTGCACAAAAAGCTGGGTTGAGGCCAGGGGACTCTGATATGATTCCAAGTATAATTGCGTACTGTTTCTTCCTACGAAAGTTGCCTAATCGGTCTATATCTCAGTTACCACATGAGCAAATTGGTGACCAATACCTACACAATAACTAAGTGACGGAATTCTGAAGGGCTCACATTCACACATGTGGAGTATCATGCAAAATGTGCGGTGGCATTCTCATGGTCATCATGGGGACTGGACTGCTCTAATAATAGCTATCATTTTGGGGCTCTTTACTGTATGCCTGGGTCTCCACAAAATACTTGCTTTTCATGCTCACACAAAATTCATGATGTAGGTATAAAGCCTCATTTTTATATCTGAACTGCTTAGGACCAGTGTTTTATTTTATTTCTTTTATTTATTTATTTATTTTTTATTTGACAGAGAGAGAGAGATCACAAGTAGTCAGAGAGTCAGGCAGAGAGAGAGAGAAGCAGGCTCCCTGCTGAGCAAAGAGCCCGATGCGGGGCTCAATCCCAGGACACCGAGATCATGACCTGAGCCGAAGGCAGCGGCTTAATCCACTGAGCCACCCAGGCGCCCCAGGACCAGTGTTTTAGAATCCAGAATGTTCTGGGTTTTAGAAAGTTCATGTGAAGCATGTGTTATGTATAAGGTGCCATCTTCTCTGCGATCTGGGTAGCACATCATCTCTAAACACAGTAATATTTCTACCAAAAAATATATGACTATTTGCATTAAATGGTTTTTGTTAAGACCTCACGTTGTTATGGGGCTGACTCTACCTTTGGGATAAATTCACAGGATAAATTCAGATTTTGCAAGCCCAATGAATTAATACTAATGTTACCAGTAATGATAATGATAATAATAATTTTCAGACCTTCTTGAAAATCAGAATTGTGGACTGTGTTGTACTTATCCCATTTCGCAGATGAAAAACTAAAGCATGCAAGGGTTAAGAAACTTTCCTCACATCATACTGCTTTTAAGTGGAGAAGTTAAGATTGAATCCAAGTTGTTGGTTCCAGAAACTCAGCACTCAAGCACCCTGCAAACACTTTTTCAGAGGTTGCCTGAATAGGTTCCTCTGCTTCAGCCTCCGCGTTAACTAATAATCCCCATTATCTTTTTAGGAGGAGTTTTAGAACACCAGAACTCTTTTAAAGAAATCTCAGCAGTTAGGCTTTGGGGCAGAAGGATAAACAAATACCTTGTTCTTCCTTTTCTTCTTCCATATTTTCTGTATCTCTGTTTGGTAAAGAGAAATTAGATACTTTATTAAAATCTCAGAGAGACAAAAAGAGTCTAACAGAGAGAACAAGCACAGATACAAGGACAGATGCCAATTTGGTGGTCATTGAAGGTACTGACTTAAACTACAGGCAAGCACATATACATTTAAATTCATACACACATGTTATATATACATCTTTATATTTATAGGATATGTGTGTGCCTATTTGTATGTATGTGTGCGTGTTACCTCTTAATGTACCGGAATCTGTGTGTGTGTCTGTGTGTGTGTATGTATGTGTTACCTATTAATGTACCAGAACCTGGACCCTATAAGGATGTGGAACTGGCAATATGGTAGAGACAGACAAGCAGGTAACACTCACATTTTTTTTGACTGCAGTAAGTGTAGTAATTCTTGAGTGGAATATGTGCACATGTTCGCAGGATAAATGAAAATGGAGAGTTCTCCAGTGTTTCCCAGAAGACACAACATTGCAGCAAGACAAGGAGGAAGAGCTGACACTTGTCTGGAGGAAGGGAAGCAGAGGAAAGCATTGGCAGTCCGTGGGAGCAGTGGACACAAGCGTATCCCGTTCAGTGCTGCTCCCCAACAGAGCTGCAGGCCAGGCTGTTGACAGGGAGAAGCAAACAGGGGCCAAATCACAAAGGCCTCTTTTGCTTTGAAGCATTGCCAATATTTTTGTTTTAAAGTTAATATCTCAACCTTAAATAATCTTCAGCTAGAGATAGTGTGAAAATATTCCTCAGTTCAAAGAGCATATATATTTATATCACACATTTTTATAAAGCCCTGAGCTAAAGGTATGACTTACATAATCAGCAATTCCTCAAAGTATGGTTGAATCTGTCTTACGTCCAGGTACAATGCAGAGACTTGTGATCAGGAAATAATGAGATAATTATATTACTTTATGCTCCACAGTCAGGCTTCATCATTTTTTAAGAATGTCTAAAATTCTATTAAGCTTAATTGTTGCAGCTATTAATAACCCAAGGGAAGAGTTTGGAAAACAGCACTTACAGTGTTCTTCTAGTGATTCAGATCATGTCTGAGAATAAGGATCTTTATAAAATCCAGGGACAGGGTATTTTTGTAGTGTGTCAGCTTATTCCAGTGTGAATGGCTGGCCACAAAACTACTCTGTTCCCCAAGCCAGAAGCCTGGGAGTCTCTGTCAGATTTTCTCAACCTTCACTTCCAATCAGTTTGTTATTTCTCTCCCTTAAGCATGTCTAGCTCCCTTTCTCACAAACCTGTTGCCACTGCTATAATTACAGAATCCACTGATGCTTGCTCTCCGTCATGACTCAGCTCCCCATGAAGCTTTCCCGAACCTTCTCCCCTACCTGAGCAGAACCGATCACTCCTGTCTGAAACTCCCACAACAGCTTGGGGGCTATGTTTCACTATGTCTGTCTACTCTCCTGGACTATGTATGACTTGCCTTTCGAAAGCAAAGTTGGGTAGTGCATTGGCTTTTTTATCCTTTTTTATCCTTGCACTGGGCACTTGGCCCACTCCCAACACAGAAGATGACCAGCTAGCTTTTGTTGACTGAGTGACAAAACATCTCTAAATGTTTTCCTGCCTTGTAGTTCTATTCTTTAACTTCTGTAAGTGGTTTTATCCAATTAATTAACATGCTCATTAATACATAAGGCCAAAGCAGATGGCAATTCTTTGCTCTTGGAATTTTTAGGATGTTCATATGGCAAATGGCAAGAATGCGTATATATATTATAATAATGTGTATTATAAGAATGTGTATATATATATAAACAACAATATTCAACATGAGACCAAGAAAATAAAGAGGTATCATAGGTTCCTAAGGACTGCATCAGAGACTCTTTCCTGTCAGGATTCTGTCTCCTGGCAATGTGAAGGAAAAGTAGATTTTAAACTGGGAATGTCAAGATAGGTGCATGACCTCACATTTCAGTATAGTCTTGCATATGCCTGACTTTTGTCTTCATTTCGGTGATGTGTCTGTTTATTTGTTTGGTATGTGATGTGTATGTGTGTGTGTGTGTTGGCATAGACTACTTAAAAAAAAAATATATATATATATATGTATATAGCCATTTTTCTTTTTTCACTTTATCATCTCCCTCCCATATCTTCTTTGCTCTTTCCATCTTCATTCCCTAGATCAGTGTCTCTCAGCCTGGGCACCATTGACTTTTTGAGTCAGGTCATCCATTGGTGTAGGGGTACTTCCTGTGCATTGTTGGGTGTTTGGCCATACTCTGGCCTCTCCCAACCAGATGCTCTCCCCATAGCACCACCCCCACCCCACAATCTGTGTCAATCAAAATTGTCTCCAGATATTATCAAATGTGCGTGGGGTGCTGGGAAGTTGACCTCAAGTGAAAACCACTCTCCTGGTTAGCTGATCTTGAGGGTCTGATGAATATCCTTTCACAACTAATTGAGTAATCTAGTGACAATGTATTAGAGGACATGCATAGGATTTTCAGTTATTCCTTGTTTTATAAATTGAGATCCTGCTATTTTCCCTTCTCAGCTTCCTCTAGGCCAGTAAATAAGACACCAACTAACTAACTCTCTTTCTTTCTTCCTTCCTTCCTTCCTTCCTTCCTTCCTTCCTTCCTTTCAAGAGAGGGAGAGTTGGAGGAGGGGCAGAGGGAGAGGGAAAGCAAGAATCTTAAGCAGGCTCCACACCCAGCCTGGGGCTCAGTCTCACAACCCTCAGATCAAGAACTGAGCTGAAATCTAGAGTCAGGATCTCAACCCACTGAGCCACCCAGGCACCTCCAACCTGCTCTTTTTGAATGTCCATACAGGCTTCCTCTGTAGAGATGTTTTACAGTCTTTTTAGCCATCATCTCTTTGTAAACATTCACTTGGTTTCTGTTTAGGTCCAAACACATAATGCTGCAATAAGGACCTTTGCAGTGACAGCCATACATGCTGCTGCTTCTGTTTCTATGGCTGACCTCCCCTGGAGTGAGCTTTCTGCACTGTTAAGTGTGTGTATGTTTAATAGAAATGGATGTTGATACATTGATTTCCTAAAGGATTGAAACAATACTCATTTTCTGCAGCAGTGCCTAAGTGGACCCACCTTTCTACCTGCATGCTCACCAATCAGCGTTAGTTTTCAAGGCTTTACTTTTTTCCATTCCAATAGACCTAAAGAGCTGTCCCACTGTCACCATAATTTGCATGTCCCTGACTAGCTGTGATGTGGAAGAGCTGGCTTAATGGAGTATCTGACTGGAGTAGCGTGACATCAGACACCTGCAGGGCCCCACATCACTACTCCACTGCCTACCTTTAATTTCTGGAGCATCTGCCTTGGACACTTAAGTGCCGGCACTGACTCACCTCATCTCACATGCATTGAGACAATGTTCTAGGCCATAAATCCTCAGTCTTTTCATCAAATAAGCTTTCCCTGTGCCTCAAATCATCATCATCGTCATCATCATCTTAAAGTACACGAGGATTTGGATATTTTGTTCAGTGTTCCTCACATTTTTTATTTGTGGGCATTTGTGTGTTGAGAGTGTTTGTGCCCTCCAAACAGAAAACTAGATACGTGTTCCCTTGTGGACTATGCATTTCTGACATCACATTAACTATTCTCAGTTTTTAGGAATGAGCCACAATAGGCAACAGAATTTGGTATGAAATGGATGACCGCAGGTTTAAGGGAACACAGAATGCTGTGTGAGGGAGATTGGAGTCACTGTATTCTGGGACCCAGACAAGCAGTCATTCTGGAGCTCTTGTGGAGTCTTTAAAAGCAGCTACTGTAATATAGCTCCACAGAGGATGAGCTGGAAAAACAGGTTTATAATGCAGCAAGAAGGATGTAGGGACAATTCTTTTTTCTTTTTTTTTTTAAGATTTTATTTATTTATCTGAGAGAGAAACAGAGAGAGCTTAGGGAAAGGAGAGAGGGAGAGGGAGAAGCAAACTCACCACTGAGCATGGAGCCAGATATGAAGCTCAATCCTGGGAGCCTGAGATCATGACCTGAACCAAAGAAAGTCAGACGCCTAACCAAATGAGCCACCTAAGTACCCAGTGTTGGGCAATTCTGTGTTAGGGCTAAAAAGCAAAGAAAGTATTAGAACTTTTTTCACCTTGTTCTTTTATCATCTAATAAGTGGGGAAAATATTAATTCCTTTTTCCTTTTTTGAAAATATTTTTCTATTATAAAAGAACACATGCTCATTAGAGGAAATCTAAAAAATAATTCTTAATGAACATCTAGCAGTGGTGATCTGGAAATTGTGTTTCTTAAGATAGTCTGATTGGAAGTTAGTGGAAATGTGTTGCTTTTATAAGCAATATTTTCCCATTGATATATTTTTTCAAAACAAATCTTCAAAGACAACAAGTTCTTCTTATTTGATAGATGATGAATTTAGAATGTGCCAAGGCCAGTTACATTTGATAGACATTAGTGATGTCTGTCATCTCTAGTTCCGTCAGAAGTCAGGGAAATCATTCACTAGCTTGTATTAGTCGATTACAAGTTTGAGAGTTTACCACCTGTAGTCGCTTAGGTTAATCTAAGAAATTTCACGATAACCAAAGACCAGATAAGACAGGCAGGTGATGTAAAGGGGTTAAGAGGCAAAAGAGTAAAAGAATAAAAGCATAATAAAATGATTCTGACAACCCGTATTAAGACAAAATGAATAATAATAATAATGGAAATCAGAATGGTAATTATGTGTGTAAAATGGCTATTCAGGAGAGTTGGTTTGACCTTCTTTGGGGACTCTGAGCTGAAAAACTGACTACCACATATTTTATTAGCTGTTTTGTTTTGCAATGACTTCCTGTGCAGTTGGAATTTTCTGTGTAAAAATGTCCATGAAATAGGTGCTCTGATGACAAAAGCATCACTTCTTCCTGGATTACAAAACCTTGCCTGGTAGAAATGCAGTCCACGAGCATTCTTGTGCTGCCTGTTTTAAAATTTCAGGCCCTCAAAATTCTGTTTCCAATAAACTTTAACTGAGCATCTAACATGGCTAACACAGCATAGGTGCTTCAGTACATAAAGTTGCCACATTCATCTAGATGGGTCATAGACACCTTCCCAGGGGAGGCACTTGATCTGGGCACTGAAGTGTCTGTGGACATCAAGAACTTACAAAACTGGTATCTTAGACCCTTAATTCTTAGCCCTTTAGCTACCTGATTTGATCTTAAGGCTATAGAGAAGTCCTAAAACAGAATTTCACAGACTCAAGTCTAGGCCTAATTTTACATGCAAATGTGAGTAAGGTCTTGGTACAAGTGTGAGAATCCTCAGTGTCCTATGAGTCATAAAATTCAACAACACATCTCTTGGATCAACTAAGCTATCCAAAGGAATCAAGAATAGCAAACCAGCCAGGGACAAGGGTTCTATCTATAGAAGAGATGATGGCACATAGGGGCCTGGTCCCTGGGGCACAGAGGTTCCCAGCTGGTGGAGATGGGAGCATCATGTGTATACAGATGTAACACAAGCAAAGGGCCTGCTCAATCAGACCTGCCAATCCCTGCCTCCTAGGGAGGCTTTGAGAATTAACTATACAGTGTTTGTCAAGATGGTGGTGAAAGCTTAGGTAGGAAAACATTACCTCATCCTTGCTTTGCCTCATAGACCTACAGCTACTCCTTCAATTATTCAAATTGAAAGTCAAAATGAAGGGAAAAACATTATGAACTTTGTGTATGTGTCTAGATGTCCATGTGTATGTGAAAGAGGGAGATGGAGAACGGAGAGGAAAAGAGATTTGAGGTGAGTTATAGGAGTAGAAAGAGAAGATGTTTGTGTTGGGATCTGGAGGTCCAATTTGGAAAAAGTACTAGACAGAAAGACAGAATCTGGACCAAAAAAAAAACACAAAAAACAAAAACACAAAAAACAGAAATGGATGCATTAATTGACATTCATTAATCTGTTTTTAAATTTTTTAATTGATCATCTACTATGTATAAAGCCAGTGACAGACAGTGAGGATGGCAGATGAACAAGACAGATATGGCCCAATTCTGGAGTTCGCAGAGCCAGAGCAGATGAGAAGCCTACCCATTGAATTTCTAGGTCCACAGGTGTATATGTCAGATCCAAATGGGTCTATGGAAAGTTATAACAAAGTCAGAAAAAATAGGACTGAAATGAAGGTGGCAAAAGGAAATGAGCAGCTTTGTGGCATTTGGAAGGCAAGACCAGAGAGAATGTGTGGAGGGCTCATGTGTACAGTTGGATCTGCAAAGCTTGAGGGTATGGGTAAAAAGTGGTGAGTCAGTTTAGATAATATGCTAATCCCTGGGGGGTTGAGAGTGAGATGAGTTACTTCATTCAAGGAACGTGTGATCCAAGGAGCCAGGCAGTCCTATCAACTGAACCTGAAAACAACATGATGTGTACCATGGAAACAAGGACCTCCAGGTGGGATTGTTGACCAGAGGGGAGCAGGAAAGAGGGCATCCTGAGGACCTCAAGAGGCAGAAGGAGGAAATCAGTTCTTCACAATGGAAAGGACCCATTTGTAAAATAAGTTCCCATCAACCTCCAGGGGTTTGTAGTTCTATGACTTTGAAGGCGGTTAACTGGATCTTCTAGGAATCCTTTGAATGGGAATGATGTAAGCACACAGTTTATGAAATACCGTTTTATTACACCTCTAAGCAGGATAGTTTGAAAAGGAATGTTAAAAGAAACAGAACCATTCATTTGGTAACAGGGTTTCTAAGAATGGGTGGCCAGAGACTCAACCAGTATCGTGACTCTTCATATGGAAGGGAAGAAGCAATTCTCAGTCATATGATGGAATCCTGTAAAAGCTTCATCTCATCAATGCTATGCGTCCCCATGAAGTTTTTTGTTTTGTTTTGTTTTGTTGTTTTGTTTTGTTTTTGGCCCATAGTTCAACTGGCTAAAAAGTATTAATCTTGTAATCAAAAACTTTTTCAGACCTCCAAGTCTGGCACTCATTAACATAATTGAAGACACTGATCAAGTCTCTTCTTCCCCCGCCCCTGGCTTCTATTTCTCCATAAGATGAGAAAGGGAAATGAGCACATTTCCAAGCTTCCTTCCCAATTGAATATTTTATATTCTAACTATTCATATGTCGAAAATAAGGATGAGGATATGGAAGTAGGATCTGACTGCTTTCACTCAAATTTATTTAGAGTCATGGAAGAAACCGTAACTGTCAACCTTCCCTGGAAAGTGAGCTGCCCTGACTGGGCACCATTCGGCTCAGGTACCTCTAACATGGGTGGGACAGTTCAGGGTTTTGTACACAGAGAATAAGCATGAGCCAAACCAGCTGGAGGCTTAAGATTAAAGCAGAGCTACTCTCGCTCCAACAATGAAAAGACAAAATGAGTATAAGGAGGATAAATGCAGATAACAAACAAGTAATAAATAGGATTAAATGTTTGCAGAATGTATCAGAGTGGAGTGCAGTCCAGGGACAGAGCCAAGACAACATTAAGTTTAGACAAAGGAGGGTGGGCAAGGAGGTGGGGAGGGCGAATGATGGTTCTTGTTTCTTTGTAGAAGGCTCATCAGGAAGAATGCAGCCCTAGTGAGCCTGGGAATGGGGCTTAAAAGTCCTGATAAGCTATCTGTGTGGCCTTCACAAAATACATCTCCTTCTTCATGTTGCACTGCAATCAGGAAGTTTTCAGTATGATTTTTGAAGCAGCGAGCTTGCTTTTTCAGTTAAAAACTAATGGTGTGTGTTTGCATGTGCAAGTGCACACTTGTGATGGTTATGGTAGGAAACCCCTAAGTAAAGTACCCAGTTTTTGTTTGTTTGTTTGTTTGTTTGAATGTTTTTTACATGACCCCAACTCTGAGTATTAAGCATTTGCTTGACAGAGACTATGAATTTACCAGAATTATACTGATGAAGTTCTAGAACCTAGATGAGGTTCGGTGGGCTGACGTCCGGAACCGATGACCAAGAAAGAATTCTTGAGACATCTTTGGTGCAAAATGCTGGTTTATTAAAGCACGGGGACAGGACCCGTGGGCAGGAAGAGCTGCTGCCCCGGGTTGTGAGGGATGGCAGGTTACGTACCTTGCGGTTGGGGGAAGATGAGGGGAAGGGAGGGTTCAACAGAGTTTTCATATGCTAAAGAGGGCCTACAAGGTGCCAAGATATTAGAGGCCTACCAGAGGTAGATAACATCAAGATAGCTGGGAGATTCTTGGTGGGATATCACAATCCTGCTATCAATCGTCTTTGTTAGTGAGATTTAGGTTTAAAAGAGATTTAACTATATTTACATTCCTTTCTACCTCAGCCTCCTCCAGTTTTGTTTATGGTGGGGAGGGAGACATTGGGGCTTGAGGAACTGAGTTATTTGCCTCTGAAATTTGTGCTATTGATAAGGTAACTTCTTTGTTTGTAGATCTCTAGGACATTTGTAAACCAAGGGAGACTCCTGTCTTGCAGGATTGTGATCTCTGCAAGTTAACTATTTGTTTATCATTTATGGCAGTCAGGGGTGCCTGAGGAATGCCACACGTATGACCAAGGGTAGCGGATGGAGAGGGGGTGCAAGGTGCCAGTTTTTGCTTTGTCTTCAGCCAGCCTCCTGCTCCCTCATCAATACTATATAGGAAAGAAAGTTTGTTAAAACAATTAAATACATACACTCCGGAGGCAGATTCCTTGGTTGAAATCCCTGCTATGAAATTTATTATTAGCTGTGTGACCTAAGCACATAGCTCTTAGCTTTTCTCTGCTTCACCTTCCTCGTACATAAAATAAGTATTATAAAAATGCTTCACACAAGATTGTAATGAGAATTAGTTGAGTATTCCATATTAAAAGGAAAATCAAACAAACAAACAAAACAACTTAGAGCAAGGCCTAAATCTGTGCTTCAAAACTGCTGAAAGCTTGAATGGAAAGAATTTTTAAAAAATGAAAGATGCAGAGTTACAGGGAAAACAAAGTGGATTTTTTTTTTTTAGTTCGCTTAATTTCAGGTCCTACAATACATCTATTACATTTTGAAGGACCAATATATGGCTCTTATTTTTCTTATATCATGTAGAAGACAAAGAAGGTCTAGGAAGTGCTCTCCTTAGAGTGGAAATCTCACAGGGGAAACACAGTTTCTAAATTGCAGATTTTATATTGTTGTTCTCTGTTCTTCAAACCAGTAATTTTGTGTTCACTCTCTCTCCCCAACTGAGGCTGTGAGCTACCAGCTCACTTTGCTCACATCATGGATACTGCTCATAATATCTTGCTTCTTATTCAGAATTCTATGAGCTCATTCAAATCTTGGTCTTAGCCCAGAGCCTTACCACAAAAAAAAAAAAAAAAAAGAGGGAAAAAAAATCTTCCTTTTTGTTCTCTAAATTAGTGACTTCTCCCTCCTCACCCTTCAGGAGTTTCTTTCTTTTTATCACTCCTTTTAAATGCATATAAGCATTGTCCTTTTGCAAGATCTCTCCTCAAAGAAATGCAAATGCATGAAACTATTCTCTTGCTGCAGAGCCTATAGAGAAGACTAAAGTATGCGATATCACTAGACAATAAGATTTTTGCTGAAAAGTTCTAATAAGACTGGCTGAGGCAACTATTTCTATAACAGAAATATAAAAGGAAAGCAAGGGAGATCCAAAGGATGAAATTTTTAATCTAGATAATGTGAGAATAAAAGTTTTCATGGAAAAGGTACTGTTGAAACTGAACCCTGAGGATGGCCATGACTTGGTCTTATGGATATGGTTGGGGTGGGGAGAATCTCCCAGTGGATGCAACATCATGACCTGGGCCAGAAAAAGGGTGGGTAGTCAGAGGGGTCCTATTCCCAGAATAGCCAATAACCCTTTCTGTCTGAGACTTGGGATGCATGTGTGTATGTGTGGAGCGGAACTGGGGGAAGAGGGAGGGTTGGTCAGAGTTAGATGAGGCTGTGGAGAAGGGAAGAGCAGGATCCTCTTGCTAGAGTCTTAATACTTCATTCTATATCGTCTGATCAGACCCCAATTTGAGAGAGAAATTTCACATCCATTTTACCTAAGGGAATTACTGGATTGCTGAAAATTATGCCAAAGGTCCCTCCCCTAGAAAGTGGTAGACCTCTTTGACTCCTTCCATCCTACACTGAACAGCCAGAAATATTTCAATAATAAGTTATATTAGGTCATTGACCTTTTTTTTTTTATCAGGAGTGTAATGGGATAAAGCTATAGATGAAGATAAATCCTGTAGGAGTCTGTTGACAAGCTTGGAGATGAGAAAGAGAAGAGGTGGGAGACCAGTTGTGAAGAGTATTATAGTCATACAAGGAAAATTCAACTTGGGCGAGAAATACCTGAATAACTGGGAAAGGAAAGTAGAGGATCACTGTATGTAACCTTGCAGAGTTACAAAGGCCTTTGGATCTTAGGAAATGTAGTCCTTTGATTTTAAGCCATTGAAGGTTTTGTTGCAGCTAGTAGAGTTTGAATGCACTTACTTCCTGCAATATTTTAACTATGTTGGAATATGTATTTTAGTCACCTCCAGCATGGGGTTGTCAGGTGGGCTTCTAAGAAACCATTTCCTTCTGCTTGTATGTTGCTCTGTTACTGTGACCCAAATAAAAACTCAGTGGAAACCAGGACAACATTGTAGCAAGCTCATGATCAGTTGTGTGGAGGTGGAGACCTGCTGTCATTAGCATGGGGGAGGACAGATGCTAAAATCTGACTTTCCCAAAGAGGAATTATACAGCAGATTGAATAGGGGCTTAGAATTGAACAGAAGTGGAAAGAAGTGCTTATGAAAATGTCGGCATTCATAAGTAAAATAATGTAGCGGCTGTATTTAAAATAAAGATCTAACTCTCTTCATATGTCCTTATATTTACACGATAGCCATTATTTTTCAGAGTGTCCCTCATAGCCACCATCTCATTTATTCATCACAATAATTGGAAGAGAGAGCAAAGGAAGAAGTGAGGACCAAAACACAAAATGACTTTACCAAGATGTGGCCAACTTTCTTCCTGATTCAGTATGGTCTCCTTTCCTTACTAAATTCAGTAAAAGGATCCTTCCCCCTATCTCATTCAGCTTTCTTCCCTCCCATCCACATACATTTACCCAATCAATGTGAAGTAGTTACTGAAACCAAGAAATAACAGTAAGGAAAATAGCAAGTTGGTTGACCTTGCCATACTCTGAAGATGACAGAACATAAGACAAGTTCCAAACACGTGGATCTGTTGGTGTTAAATCAACAGCTTGCCACACCAGTGAGATGAGATCAATTCTCAATCATACTGCAAATATTTTTCTCTCATAATAATGTGCTAAAGTTTGTGAATGATTTACTTTTTAAAATAAAGTAAGGTACCTTCAAGGTTATCTTAATACTATCTCTAGAATAAATATTACTCTCACTCACTCGCTTACTTGAATTCCAATGTATTTTCTTAAGTGGGCAAAAAAAGCATGGCATTATAGTGAACAAAATAGAGAAATATTTAAAACTCCAGCACTGGGGAAGGAACTGACACTGATGCTACAGCATGAGTCTTGAAGTTCAGAATTATCATCAGAATTGTGAGTTGTGATTGCTATGGTGAACTGGTTTCTTCTTCATTTTAACCATGGATAGATTTTTAATCTGGAAGAAAGTAAACTGGAGGAGAAATGTGAAATGTCACATCAGTATTACATATGAATATGAAAACCACAAACATATCACTTGGGAAAAACACATGACTTGAACATGAAATGCAAAGGGTAATACAGATGGACATTTTAAAAGCGCTATCTAGGGGAGCCTGAGTGGCTCAGATGGTCAGGTGTCTGCCTTTGGCTCAGGTCATGATCCCAGGGTCTTGGGATCGAACCCTGCATCAGACTCCCTGCTTGGCAGGGATTCTGCTTCTCTCTCTCTTTCTCCCCACTGCTCCCCCTGCTTGTGCTCTCTCACTCTCTCTGTCAAATAAATAAATAAAATCTTTAAAAAATATATTAAAAAAGTAAAAGTGCTATCTAGTTAATGACATTTTAAAATATGTAAATTCTACTGATTATAATTAAAAAAATAAACTACAAGTGATTATTGTTTAAGATTTGCTTTCCTAGTGTTAGATAAAGTAGAAAGCTGGGGAAGACTATCAAGACTTGTTTTTATTTTTATTTTATTTTATTTTATTTTTTTTTAAAGATTTTATTTATTTATTTGACAGACAGAGATCACAAGTAGGCAGAGAGGCAGGCAGAGAGAGAGGGGGAAGCAGGCTCCCTGCTGAGCAGAGAGCCCAATGCGGGGCTCGATCCCAGGACCCTGGGATCATGACCTGAGCTGAAGGCAGAGGCTTAACCCACTGAGCCACCCAGGTGCCCCTTATTTTTATTTTTTTAAAGATTTTATGTATTTGACAGAAAGATAGAGTGAAAGCACAAGTAGGCAGTCCGGCAGGCAGAGGGAGAAGCAGACTCTCCATTGAGGAGGGAGCCCGACATAGGGCTCAATCTAGGACCTCTGGAATCATGACCTGAGTTGAAGGCAGTTGCTTAACCAACTGAGCCACCCAGGCGTTCCTCAACACTTGTTTTTAATAACTGAAATTATATTTACTTATTAAATGACAAATTCTGAAGGCATTTATTACTGATTTCAGTACTGATATGCTTGTAAATAACTGCATATAACATCACTAAAATCCAATACAGTGAGGTAATACATCTGTGTTGTTTTCAGTCGCTGAGAGTTTTTGGAAATTTGTTACTGCAGCAATGGGAAACTAATAGAGTAGTCAAAGTTTGAATGTTTCTTTAACTTTTCTCAGCCTAGCCTCTATTTAGGGGGACACCTGGCAGAAGAAAAGCTATGGCTTCCTTAAATGCTTATTGTTTCTCTTCCTTTCTACCCCTTCTTAACTGGTGAACACTAAGGAGTCGTGAAGAGTGAAGGAGAAAGATAAAGATAAAGCTTCTGGATGGTTGACGGTTAAGGGCTGGTCACTGACTCACAAGGGAGCCTCCTGGAGCAGGAGGTCAGGTACAAGAGCATTTTTAGACAGACGAGGGGAGGGCCGTGGGGAGGTTTACAGAGTTGCACAGAAAAAAGCTGCGAAGCAGAGTCAGATTCCTTTGATCTGTTTTCTCTGAATTAACTATGTGTGCATTCTTTTTTTTTTTTTTAAGATTTTATTTATTTATTTGACAGACAGAGATCACGAGTAGGCAGAGAGCCAGGCAGAGAGAGAGAGGAGGAAGCAGGCTCCCCGCCGAACAGAGAGCCCGATGTGGGGCTCCATCCCAGGACTCTGGGATCATGACCTGAGCCGAAGGCAGAGGCTTTAACCCACTGAGCCACCCAGGTGCCCCCTATGTGTGCATTCTTGAGGTGAACAGGGATGGTCAAAGGCTGACCCATCATTTGTACAACTCCACAGTGAGGGTATGTGGTATCCCGCTCTCTCACACTTCCTTTGTATTCAGGGTGTCCTACTTTGACTGATATTTCTACTTAATACCACATACCATTTAACCCAGACTCTTCATCAGATGTTAATTTAAAATTAACATTATAAATAATATCTTTTACTGCCAGCACCTTAGGCATTTATAAGGTGAATGTGTAAGTGTGTCTGTATCTTTACATATACACTCAAATGGACACAAACAACTCATACACTTGTAATTCATTCCCCTTAAAGTTTTTACCCATAATAGTCCACACACTACTTCTACATAGTGCCTTGCAGAAGGGAAAACGGAGAGTGAAAAAGATGTGCATAACTGTGCTTTCCGGAATTCATAACTTACTCATTTTCCAAATATGCTCATCACCTAGTAGATTCAGATTTTGTTTTTCTCCCTAAGGGCTTGAGACCGTATTTAAATAGAAATGTGTGTGTGTCTGTGTGTGTGTGTGTGTGTGTGTGAATACATGAGAAGGTTTTTTTTTTTTTTAAAGTGGGAAATATATTTGTTATTAAGGTATTAATGTATTACTCTCATATAAAAAATTTGCCTTTCTAAAGCATACTATTCAGTGCATATTCACAACAATCATCACAAATCACTCAAAACAAACCCTGTTCCTGCTTGTGGTCACTCTCCATCCCTCTCCCCTTTACATAAAACTCATATTTCATGTTTTAGAAACTGACACACTGTTTCCCCAATGACTTCACCATTTCATATTCCTGCCAACAGTGTATGAGTGTTTCAATTTCTCTACATCCTTGGAAGCACTTGCTATTGTCTGATTTTTTTTTTTGGTTTTAGATTTTAGTCATACTACTGGGGATAAAGTGGTATATCACTGTGGTTTTGATTTGGATTTCTCTAACGACAGAGGATGCTGAGCATCTTTTCATGTGCTTATTGGCTATTTGTATATTTTCTTTAGAGAAAAGTCTACTCAAGTTATTCGCCCAGTTTTAAAATGGGTTATCTTGTTATTGCTGACTTATAAGAGTTCCTTATGTATTCTGGATACTGGACCCATATCAAATATATGATTGCAAGTATTCTGGGAGCCATCTTTTCATTTTCTGACTTTTAATTTTTAATCCATAATTTTAAAAAAATTAATAAAGTCAAATTTCTCTCTCTCTCTCTCTCTTTTTTTTTCTTTTGTCACTTTTGCTTTTGGTGTCATGGTAAGAAATTGTTGTCTACTCCATGGTCATGAAGATTTACACCGTATTTTTTTTCTGAGTGTTTTATAGTTTCACATCCTACATTTAGGTCTTAGATCCATTTGCTGTAAATTTTTATGGGTAATAGACGGATCTAACTATTTCCTTCTGCATGTGGAATCCAGTTATCTTGGCACCATTTCTTGCAACAAATGTTCTTTCTCCATCAAATTTTCTTGGTATCTGTCAAAATCAGCATTAAGGGTTTACTACAGGATTCTTTTTTTTTTTTTTAAGGTTTCATGTATTTATTTACTTATTTGAGAAAAAGAGAGAGCATAAGAGATAGAGAGAGAGCTCATGTGCCTGCACATGTATGGGTACCAGGGGTGGAGGTAGGGGAGGTCCAGAGGGAGGAGGAGAGAATACCCAGACAACTATCCTCTGAACTCAGAGCCTGACATGGGGCTCACTCTCACAACCTTGAGATCATGACTCTAAGATTATGACTTGAGCCAAAACCAAGAGTCAGAGGATTAACTGACTTAGTCACCCAGGCACACCTATTATAGGACTCTTAATTCTATTCCATTTATCTGTAGTTCTGTCTTTATTCCAGGACCACATTGTCATATTTACTATACCTTTGTAATGGTTTTGAAATTGAGATTCTTTTTCATTATTGTTCTGACTATTTGGGATTCTGGATCTCTTGTATTTGCACATGAATTTTAGTATCAGCTTATACTTTATTTTTTCCAAAAAAAAGCCCATGTTTCAATAAGTATTGCATTGAATCTGTTGATCAACTCAGGGAGTATTGCCATCCTAACAATATGAAGTATTTCAATCCATGAAAACAGTATGTCTTTCACTTGTTTAGATTTTTTGTTTCTTCTGACAATGTTTTGGAGTTTTCAGTGTACAGATATCATACTTCTTTTGTTAGCATCTTTTTTTTTTACTATATTATAAATTGTATTGTATATATAGTAAATATATATATATTTATACACATATACAATATATGTATATATAATACATATGTATACATATATTTGTATATATATAATATAATATATTATATACAATATATGTATATTGTATATATAGTAAATATACATATATAGTATATATATGTATATATAGTATATATTGTAAACTATATTGTATATTCTCAGTTTCATTTTCTAATTGTTCATTGCTAATGTATGAAAATAAAATTGTGTTTTTGTATATTGATCTTGGATACTATTCTTGCTAAACTCAATCTCTACAACCTCTACACTGTCCTTCAGGGTTTTTTACATAGAAGTTCTTGTGAGCTATAGATGGATAGTTTTACTTCTTTCTCTTCAATCTGAAAACATTTTATTTCATTTTCTTACCAAA
Organism: Enhydra lutris kenyoni; assembly: GCF_002288905.1. Lineage (NCBI taxonomy): Eukaryota > Metazoa > Chordata > Mammalia > Carnivora > Mustelidae > Enhydra > Enhydra lutris. The sequence goes on from NW_019154162.1 coordinate 762,796, forward strand.
TTGCTGGAGCTAGAATCTACAATAAGATACTGAATCAAAGTGAGGACAGTGGCATCGCTGTCTTGTTCCTAAATGTAGGAGAAAAGCTTTCAGTCTGTCACTATTAAATATAGTTTTGGTTGTATTTTTAGTAGATGCCCTTTATCAAGTTGAGGAACTAGGAGACATTTTTAAAGGGGTTTTCTAATAATATATCTTCATTTTTTAATTATTAAAAATGCATGATTATTATATTAAATTTAGAAAATGCAGACATGTAGAAAGAAGACTATTTTTGAATCAGTCGTCAGCACACTATGTACACAAAACCATCACTAGTGTTCAATCTGGCACACATCAAGAGGAAAATATTAGACTTCATGATTTGTCCCCTAGTTTACACATTTGTAGATAATGTAATTAACATATTTGCGTACATTACACTTTCCCCATTATTATGGATTATTTTCCGAAATATTTCTGTAAGTTGTGCTTTAAGAACAAAGAATATAAATATTGTGTGTGTTTCAATCTCTTATCTATCCTCTGTCATTTGTCTATTTGTCATCCATCTACCTAGCCATTTATCTCATATATATATATATATATATATATATATATATATATATATATATTAAGTATCTAGCTGCATATATGATTTTCTCTATATATCTATGTATGTAAATACATATAAAATTAAAACTTATTTTCAGGAATTCTTGTTTCAATCTATACTCCTCTCAGAAGTGTGTGTTTTCATTCTTTGGTATCCCGTTAACTTTTGGTATTGTCTTTCTTTATTTTAATAATTGCTAATTTAACAAGTAGAGTTTGTATAGAATTGTTGCTTTGCTCTGGCATTTCTAGTTTAAAATGTTACTTTGAACTACATATTTCCTGGATTATGTGAGCCATTCAATTTTCTCCCTTTGTGAATTGTTGTTCATGTCCTTTCCACATCTATTAGGTTGTTTATGCTTTGTCTTAGATTGTTTGAGCCCTGTATATAATAAAAGCACCAATCCTTTGTCTATCAAACCTGTAAGAAGACTGACTCTTTTTAAGATATTAGAATTTATACTTCCAGTTAAGTAGCATCTCCTTCAAAATAGTCACGATGGGAAATTACACTTATTCTAATGATGTTACCATTTATTGTAACACTGTGACATATTTTCATTGTAGAAAGACCTTACAGTCTGTAATGAAAACTACAGAATTAACCCAGCCATTGATTCATCATTGTGGACCCAATTCAGTGTAACTAGGTTGCTCATTCACCTATTCCCTAGACTTGATTTTGAAATGACTTCTGGCTATTTCTAAACTAAAATCCACATCAAAAGGATGAGATCTTAGTTCCAAATTAAATTTGGTAGAAACAAAAAGAGTTATAAACTCTTAAGCAAGCTTAGCATTACCAGGAAAATTTAATCTCCTCACACCCATAACTACCTGGAATGCTAAAATATTCCTTATCTTGTCTGATACTTTATTTATTTTTGTAAAAGATTCTGTTTATTTATTTGACAGACAGAGATAACAAGTAGGCAGAAAGGCAGGCAGAGAGAGAGAGGGGGAAGCAAGCTTCCTGCTGAGCAGAGACCCCGAAGCAGGGCTTGAGCCCATGACCCTGAGATCATGACCTGAGCTGAAGGCAGAGGCTTTAACCCGCTGAGCCACCCAGGCGCCCCTTGTCTGATACTTTAAATACCTATGTAAACATATGCATTTTATAGAAATACACATGGTTTGTCCCTTTAATCTCTCATTTCTTGTCAGTTTTTACACCTCTGCACTTATAAAATGCTGGTGCTTGTTGTTGTTGCTTGTTTTTGTTGTTTTTTGTTTTGTTTTTATTTTTGTTTTAAGATTTCTTCAACAAGTATACAAAAAGCTATCAACCTTTTTCACATCTCTTAAAAAATAAATTTCATTATCTCGAGTTTGTGAGGAGACATGACTTCAGTAACTTTAACAAAGAATAAGAAGGTGTGAAATTGTTTTTGCTAGCTTATCTACAATTTCTGAATCTAATTAATGGAAATTTATTGAGTTAATATTACATTTAAGATTCTATATATCCTACCCAGATGCAAATGCTTACAAGTAAAATTTTTGGACCCCCAAGATACACATAATGAAGTCTTTGTGCATTCTAAGAAAGTAGCGAGGACTGGTTACCTTATGGCTCTATGTTTCAAGGACTTTCAGTTTTTTACCTGACATTTTAAAAATACAGACAAGCCACGCTTTTGTGTGTCTCCCTAAAGAGCCTACTGCCCTGAACATCATTAGAAATGTTTCCCTTTAAACTTTCCATTTTTCCAAAGACTTCGACTTACACAGGCTTATACTCTTCTATATCGTCCCCAGACTTCACCTTATCTGTACACCACTGATAGTGCCTTTGATAGTTACATTTCTCTAGAGAAGAGGACAAGTTTTGAACATCAAACCAGGAACTTATTCCTTTTGGGATTGGGGGAAGTGTTTGCAGAAATTTCATAGAAAAGATGTTTCTTAAAACCAAAGATATTCTTTACATTCTTTCCCTAACACTTTGCAGATCCTTGAGAGTGTCCTGATTTCAGAAATGATCCCTTTCAAGGCAACCTCTTTCTTTCACCTCAAGGCAGGGTTAAAGTCAAGACAAAGGCCAAGTATCAGGATAGTTCTTTCTGTTCTGTGGCTATATGCCCTATCTTTACTATCTGTCCACCATTTGTCCAAGCTTACTTTCTGTGGCAGGAGGGCCAGTGCCCCTGGCAATGCTCTCGTTGGTGTGACAGAAGCATCATGATCTCATCTCTAACCTCAGCCATGGGCAGGGAGACCAATAAAATGTGCAAAGAGTGAGTTCAGATGAGTATATTAAAAAACTTATTCAAATGAGTGTTCAGAGCAAGAAGTATATGTTGGTGGTTGGGGTTTGGAGGAAGATAATAAAACAAAACAAAAACAAAACAAAACTGAGGAAGCAGAAAGAATAAGAAGAAGAGCAGAAGGGCAGTCTTAAAGAATAAGAAAGGTGTGTTTTCCCACATCTGTTGCATTATCTGTCTAGGTGTAGTTAAGGGATCTGGGAAAATTGTGTAATAATTGGTAGTGCCAAAGAATATTTTGCTTTGATATTAAAGGAGATTGACAGTCACTCATTCATCAGATGTCTATTATATTACTTATAATTAATTTCTGTAATGATATTACAGAAGTAAGCTTAATAAATATACAGCTCTAAAAGCTGATATTTACATGGGGGATTAAATAGGTACACAATTTAATATGGTAACTACAAGGATAGAGCTAGGAAAAAAATCCAGAGGAAGGACACTGAGCATAATCTTAGGAGTAGAAGGAAGGATTCCAAGAATAGACAACACCGACCTGTAGTAGTAGAATAAAGCTATAATTCTAGAGAAAATTTCTGGAAAATGGCATGCATTTTTGCCTATTGATATACAGATAAGAGAGTCACACAAGACAATTATCTGCTAAAATGAACTTTCCTCATTTCACCAAATTCATCTGAAATAAACATTGTTTTGAAGATCCATTTTCCTATGGCACGTGATGTTTTCTACTGGTTGCTATACTGAGAAAGGAAGAAAATTATAAAGAAAAAGAAGGTTATTAACACTAAGTATGTATTAGGTATGCAGCACAGTCTGACCATGGGGAGTCTTTGTATCCTAGGATCATTCTCTACATGAGTATTTCACACATGAAGAGTTGAGCCTCACTTTACTTAAGCAGCTTACAAAGGGTACATATAGAAGGCAAGGGCTGGAGCTCTTTGTGCTTTCTACTATTTGGAAACAGAGAAATGCCATGCCTGGAGGAAAGACTCTGGTCCTACACCTGGGGGATGGGACATCTGCCACTAATCAGTTGTGCAAATTAAAGGAATCACTTTCTCTGAGCTTTTGCAGCTGTTTTGTAAGCAAGGACATCAACCCAAAGGGGGCCATAAATATAGAAGTATAGAGAAAGTTTTGTGAGTTGTTGGTTTTTTTTTTTTTTTTTTTTTTGGCATGTCTAGTGAAAACTATGATTTGATAAGCACACTTCTAGATAAAAGTTTAGACTCCAGGGCCTAAATATAGGTTGAATTTCTCTGCTTATGAGACAAAAGAAAAATGTTTGGTGTTGCTTCAGAGTGTGAGTAGAGCCAGCAGGATAATTGAAAGCTGGAAATCCATGAATTGAACCTTCCTTCCAACTCCACAAATCTTTGGTAAAGTTATTAAACTCATAAAATACTTGGATAAAGGTGTTTAGTTTTGTTTTATTTTTAATACAAAGAAAGACTGATAAAGTGGTTGCGTTTCAGGCCTGGATCAAGGTGGGGTGGAACTGAGGCAGAATGTGTTGTCATGGGACGTAGACAAAGGGAAATCCAAAAGGGAAGTAAATGTACTGGACCCCCAGACAGCCACAGAGCTGGGTTTTTAGGGAAAAGAGAGACTTAACTGACATCTTGCAAAATGCCATGAAGATTACAATAGATGACAGATGGAGAAAACATATTTTCAATGTATGATAACCCTACCATGATCAATACAATGAGTTTGATATGCTCTGCCTCATTCTCAGGGGCTTGGGGTGTTATTATGAATCTAAGACCAGTCTTTCACTCTTTCTTTCCCAATTTCTCATAAAAAGAAAAATAAAAGGAGAGAAAGAAAGTGAAAGTCAGAACAGCATCTAAGAAGACAATGTAGCATTGAAATAATTTCCTGAATCTTGAGCTATGTTTGCAGATTAGGAGTCTGGTAGAACCAGAATTTGGAGGTAAATCACAGAACTGTGTATGCTCTGCAAACTGCCCCCTGTCCTCCTGAGAGTAGAGTGTCCTAATGTCAGAAATGAAAACGTGTTTCAAGCAGGAATCTAGGCAACAGCTTTATTGCAGGCCTGCTTTGAGGCAATTGGTTTATGTACCATCCTCCTCCACTACATCTTCATAATAGACTGCTTCAGATTTCTACATGAATCTCCCCATTCTCACAGAATGTAGAACAGAAGTAGTCATACCTCTGCAAGCTTGAAAGGAGAGGAAGAACTCAGAGGTGAAAACTGATTCTCAGGGAGTGGTAGTGTGCAAAAGTTAAAACTATGGAGAGGGTTGGAGACAGAATACCCAGAGCAGGTGTTTCAGGGGATTTCAGTTTTCCTTGTGCTTCTTCTTTGTCTCTGTGTATCTGAGCCGTAGGTGTGAGGAGAGGATGGGTCATATTTCAGTTGGAAAGGGACAACTTTGATAACAGTCTGTTACAGACTGCAAGTGTGCTAAGAGGTAGGTACAAATGACAACAGGACACCCGCTGGGCAGATGGAAATAATTTTTTACTTACACTAAAGAATGATTTACAAAATTCTAACAAGATTCAAGAAGACATGTCTACAGTGAAACAAGGATATAGTATACATAAGAGGCATCAAGGTGAGATGAAATGCACATGGTTAAATAAGAGATTGAAAGGAAATTAAAAATGGCCACATAGGCTTTGTTGTCTTCTTCCCTGGAGTCAGTAAAGAACACAAGTAAGCCAGCAGATATTTAAAACGAAGGTGAAGGGGCGCCTGGGTGGCTCAGTGGTTAAAGCCTCTGCCTTCGACTCAGGTCATGGTCTCGGGGTCCTGGGATCAAGCCCCGCATCGGGCTCTCTGCTCGGCAGGGAGCCTGCTTCCTCCCTCTCTCTCTGCCTGCCTCTCTGCCTACTTGTGATCTCTGTCAAAAAAAAAAAAAAAAAAAAGTAGGTGAAGAGAAAAAAATAAACAGAAAACTTGAGCAATAGTCCAGAGCATGAGAGAATGATTTTTTTTTTTAATAGTATATAATGGCAACTCCTTAAAAGATAACCATAAAAGCACATGGCCTGAGGAAAGCTCAAGGTATTCGACCTATTGTAATAGGGGAGAGCTCTCTTTGTCAGGTCTCAGTGGTTTCTCAGAAGAGGAAAGACACAATAGTATATTTTTAGGAGTCAAGGACCTAAGCTGAGTTACTTCATGATCTCCCAAGATGGAGAACTGGTTGGCACTGGGCAGTTTATACCCAATCCTTTTGGATTAACCAGCACAGGGAATCAAAAACCCTGAAACAAGTCTTGATGAGTGGGCTTTTCGTCTTATAAAATAACTATTTTCGTTGGTTCAGTTTTATGTGAGGAGACCAGACTCTTCCAGGGATAATGGTAAGTCTCTTTGGTTTCTTCTCTGTATTACTTAATACAGGGGCAGAAAATTAGTTGGTTTTAGCCCTCAATTGACAAGCTAGCTTTGCTTTGTATTTTCCCCGTTAGCATTCTATCTTGAAATAAGTGACCAGATTTTGCCACATGTGGAGTTTTGTTGTTAATTTTGCCTGGATGTAGTCCTGCCTTTTGATAATCACAATGAGGTTGATCATCAATTTAGGAAGGTCCCTGTGCATTGTTCAGATATAACACTCATCCTATGCCTGAGTTCTTTATTCTGTAGGAATAGTTTTCCCTAAATCACTCCATGTTCTGTACACTCCATATATATCATCTTTCTCCTCATCGTTTTTTCTTTCTTTTCTGTATAATTTATGTTTTCTAAAAGAAGTGAGTGATAATTTCAAAACTTAAAAATAGACATTTAAATATATGTGTACAAAAAAGGATCAGAGGATAAATGTTCTAAAATCTTTACAAAGTCTGTTTTATTTTGGAATATGGGACAACTAGGTGAATTTTTAAAGTCTACTATTCTTAATTTCCACATCCCTTTAAGGAATAGGTATAACTGTGGTCATTGGTGGAAAGCTGATTTTAATTTTATTAAAAAAATACATAACAAAAGAGATGTACAAACTTTCAAGCTCTCTTTTCCTGCTCTTAACTTTTGCAAGAGTATGATTAGTGTGCACAAGAATATGCTGGTGGAAGGGAGCAGCGGCGGTCAGTATGACAGCAGATAGTCCCACAGTAGCAGCACCATTTCTGTCCCATGGAAAAAATGTTTTCACATCAATTCTTGGTGCTACATGAGCCATCTTCGGTAGAAAACCTATGAAAGTTGAGTGACTTTCTTATGGTACATCTCATCGTAAATATATGGTTTTTACAACCAGCGACCCTTTTTATTTGTCCAACTTATGAGATCTAAACATAGAGATGAAGCTTGGCTATTTCAAATTTGTATTTACTCGGCATCATAAAAAACCATGGATAGCCAAGGGGAAGGAAGGCATTTCCATGGTTGGAGAGACCGTAGCGGTGAGCTTCATTTTGGATTTGGCATATCCAGTGTCAGCAAGGACAGACGTAATGCCAGGATAACATATCTGCCAATGAATTGGAAGTATCTCTAGCTTTCCCTCGTGAATTTTATAATTCTGTGGGTGTTAAGGGCAGGTGATAAGCAATGCTTGTAGATGAAACATAAACACAATTTCCTCTCTCTAAGCCTTGGTAGTATGGATCAAAATATTATGTCCAAATGACAGAATCAAGATTGTCACATGATTTGAAAACTGTCTTTAGTAAAACCATTATAAAATACGATAAAATCATAATGAATTCTTTGAAGATGTAAAATTAAAGATAATATCTTGTTTCTATTAAAATATGTATACACCAATGATTTTAGCACTTCTCTTTAGAAATATCCTGACTGATATTGATGCATAGAAATGCAACACCTTAAATTTCATGAAGAAGAAACAGTTAAATAGCACTGAAAGCAGTAAGTATCATGTGCCTAGGAGTTTCCGAATCTTATCTCTCTGTTTTGTGTCTTATTATAAATTCAACAAGTAGTTCAGCTTACTTTTATATTACTTGCAATTATTCCAAAATCTAGACTCCTAGTCTGGTTTCTTTCTTTCTTTTTCTCCTCCCTCTACCCCTCCCCCTCCTCCTCCTTCCCCCTCTTCCTCCTCTTCCTCCTCCTCCTTCTTTTTAATGATTTTATTTATTTATTTGGGAGAGAGAGACAGAGAGCACACAAGAGAGAGCTAGCAGGAGTGGGGAAAGGGCAGAGGGAGAGGAAGAAACAGACTCCTTGCTGAGCGGGGAGCTGGACCTGGGGCATGATCCCAGGAACCCAGGGATCACAACCTGAGCCTGAGGCAGATGCTTACCTGAACTGATCCACCCAGGCACCCCCATCCTGATTTCTCTAACCATTGTTTACCTCAGTAACTTTGGACTCTTCTTTGAGCTTCTCTACCAAGAATGATTTCAGTGCATAAAGTCAGCAAAAGAAAGCTGTGGTCTGCTGGGCTGTGAGGGAATAAACATGATAGCATGCTGGCTGGATACCTCTACCTTCACTCGGCTATCAGTTTTAATTGCTTCAGCCCTCCAGGCTTAGGTTTGACCTTATTGAGAGTGCCTCTGTATCTCCTCAGTCCAGCTCCCTCAACTCACTTTATACCTGAACGCATAGCAATGGATTTTATGTCAGGCAGGCACCCACTGCATTGTCAATAAGTAACCGACTACACTTGAGTTGTCTGCACGTATTCAGTCACTGCTCAATATGTTTTTATGACTATACCTACTGTGTGTCAGTCAGTCTTTTTCTAGGAGTTCAAGATATAGAAGAAAACAATCAAAGCATGTGGTTTATGGTAAGGTGAAAAAGACAGACACTAAGCAAATAAACACACAAATAAGTTTTACTCATTTCAGTTTTATGAAGGGATTATGATTGTAATGCCTCATATTGACTACTCTGTTGCTGGCTATCATCAGGACATGTGCAAGTGTAATTCCACTATAAGTCATATTTTGTCACTTCTTTCTTCATTGGCTCTGTGAATATCTCACCCTTTGGGTTTTCCTTTTGTATCAGTGGTAGGTCCTTATCAGAACTGATTGCAAAATTAGTTTCTTTTCTCCTACGTGATCTCAATTATTCTTATATTCCCAAATATGTATCTCCAAATAGACCCCCTCCTGACCTCTAGACCCGTAAGTCACCTGCCTTCTCAACATCTCCTTTGTACAACTCAGCACTCCCAATACAAAATGACTTCCTCTCCAAACTGACTCCACCCTCAGCCTCTGAAATCTTTTTTTTTTTTTTTAAGATTTTATTTGTTTGATTTGAAAGACAGAGATCACAAGTAGATAAAGAGGCAGGCAGAGAGAGAGAGAGGAAGCAGGCTCCCTGCTGAGCAGAGAGCCCAATGCGGGGCTCGATCCCAGGACCCAGAGATCATGACCTGAGCTGAAGGCAGAGGCTTTAACCCACTGAGCCACCCAGGCGCCCCAGGCTCTGAAATCTTAATGGATGGCAACTCAATGCTCCCAGCAGCCCCCAAACCTTCCACCCCTGCAACTTTTCTCTCCCTCATACAACACATAGTAATCCATCAGCTCTTCCTTCAGAAATAGCCCCCTAACTTTTACCACTCCATCCCTACCCCCTGCTCCAAGCCACTGTCACCCTTCCCCTTACAATGTCATTACCTCTCTCTTTATCCTTCTGCAATCAGTTTTCCACCCAGAAGTCTGCTGCGTCCCTTTATAACTCACGTCAGATTATGTCTCTCCTTTGTTCAGTCCTAGGCAGTGGCTCCTGGTTGAACTCAGAAGAGTAAAAACAAAGTCCTTAGAATGGTTTATAAAGATGTATCATAACTCACTGAGACCTCTCTGATCTTGCTGTTCTTCTACCCCAGCTGCATTGACTGCTTTCCTCCTGCTAGCACACACCAGAGCCTCTGCTCTGTCTGCTTCTTATTTTGGGATCACTTATTCGGTTACTTCTTTAATTCTTTGTTCAGATCTCGCTCACTCAATAGTTCCTAACATAATGAACCTCTTTCTGTTGCAAACTGCCCCCCTTCACCTATGACCTCTGGCTTTCCTTACCCTGCACAGTCGTCTTTTGTCCATAGCCCCTGTACCTTTATATCATTCTGTTTCTGTCTGGCTAGAATCTAAGCTCCATGAGAGCATAAATATTTTTCTGATTTGTACACTGCTGTAACCCAAATGTCTTAAAGAATATCTGGTACAAAGTAGTTACTCAAGGGACATTCAGTGAACAAACAGATGAAAAAAAAATCAATACACTTAGTGATCTTTTAAAAATTTCTAGAGGAAACTGATGCCATAAAGCTGGTTAATTACCAAGTTAGGATCTTTTGCATACTCTGAATTCAGACAGTGCTGCACTAGGTAGAATACCAGAAAGGAAAAAAAAAAAAAAAAAAAAAAAAGAAGAAGAAGTTTCAAAAAGAGAGAAAGAGAGAAAGGAAATTAAAGGTAGATCTTACAGTAGAACTTTGGTTCTGACAGTTGTGAGATAAAGCACTCAGCTTCTTAAGGTATTCTTCATCACCTCCTTCCTACTCACATGGTGGATGGTGGATGGTGGACACACAATAAGTGTTTGCTGAATTAAACGGAAATTTTAGAAGAGATATGAATTACTACCAACAATGACCACAGAGTTGAGATAGTACTAGTTAGTGGTCCTTAAATGAATTTTTCCAAGAAATACTAGAAATCCTGACTGATACTCCATACAATAGGAGGAATGTTAATGGGAAATCTGTGGGGAAACTATTTTTGGGATTGTTTTGCGTACTTGCCACTTTTCAGAAATGCAAGATTCACATGAATAAGTTAGGTGTCCGGGACATAGTTCAATAAGGAAAATAATTTGTAAAGTTTAGCTGATTATTTTCTAAATATCTCAAACAACATTGGTGCATGGTGTGGGAAACATTGAAAAGGATGGTCTTGAATTGTCTTTTACAATAGTAACACTATAGGAAAGCAGAACAAAAGTTGGACTTTAAATTAGGAGATCTGAATTTAAGCTCTAGTTTTACTACTTAGAAAAGTTTTCTTGGGAAGTCTTTCTACTTTGTGAGGCTCACTTTATTAATCTGAAACAGGAAGTTGTTAATGAACTTCTTCACCAGATGGTTGTGGGGATTAAAGGGGCCAAACTGATAGGACTTCCCTTCTTCCTTCTCCGCTTTCTTCTCCTCCTCCTCTTCATTGAGCAGTTATTTCATTAGTCAAATGTATTCAGTTTAAAAACATAACAAAACACAATCACACACAATTCTAATCTACATTGAAATTTATGGGCGAGATGCAGTGGCCATCTTGGGACATTCATAGGAAAAATAATGCAGGTGAGTATCCTTTATATTGCAAAGTCTACAGCCTCAGAAGGAAACCAACCCTGGGCTGAAGCCCTGGTTCCAGAGAAACTTTCTCTGAAGAGAAGGGGCAGCCTGAGCTTTGCATAATCTTACCTCTCGAGGTGTTAGTCTAAAGACAAATCACAACAGCATAATTCACCAGCCATTTCTTCCTCCAGGAACATAAGGAGAAACTCCAATTACAAGTCTAGTAAAAAATGTATCTAAATTCACCAAGTTAAAATTATTGATTTAAAGCTATTCATTTTCTGGACACTCTAAGATATTCTCTAATCTTCTGTTTTTGGAAACTTTGTAAGGTAGAGAACATTGCCCCATTTTCAAAATTGAGGCATAAATTAGGCTTCAGGAGGACTAATGAATTAGTCTCATGTCACCTGGGTAATCAGTAGCTGATACAGGATTTGATCTTCATAAATCTGACTCCAAAGTTCATAGTCTTTAAATTTTAATTATAGTCAATGCTAAAGTTGATATGACACTTCTGAAAATTTGTTAGCACCCCCCTCTCCCCCAATGACTAACAAGAGCTCTAGAGCAAACTGAGGAGGAGCTAGGAGAAAAAAAAAATGTGATGTTGAAATGTCTATGCCTGTAGAGAACAGAAGATTCTTGGGGATATACTAGACTAAAAGTCAGGCATTATATATTCACAATGTATCCTGGATCACCAGAAGGCTGCACACATTTGCTTTCATTGTAGCAATAATAAGGGGTTGGGAGGTCTCAGGTGTTTGATTCTCACCATGATAGTTTCATTAATTCTGAAATTAGCAAAATGCTGGCAAAAGGGATCATTGTCATCTGCAGAATAAAAATTGCTACACCTGGTACACATACATGATAAAGAACCAGAACAGAGATTGTCTAGGATTGCAGAAAACAAGGCAGAGTGGCATATTTAAGGCCATGACTCTGTGCTCATTGTTTCCTCTTTACCAGATACAACATGTCCAGTATTGAGGCACAGGAGTCTTGGCTTTTGTTAATGTCTTTACTCTCAGGTTCTAGTTAGTATGTGCCACATAATAGGTTCTGGATGAATATGTGACGCTGAATGGGTCAATTAATATTGACCAGCATGTGTGTGCACATGCCAGGGAACTAGTGCCCCAGATTAGACAGGTACACTGGGAGTTGATCATGTTGCTTGGAAAACAGACTTTGGAACAGACATTACTGTGTAGGAAGATTACTGGAAAGTGCTTTGGAAGTCAGTAGCAGTTGAAGGGAAGAAAAAGTAGCAGGGCCAACCACAGGGAGAGGTTGGGCTGTGATGTAATCCTAGCCAAAGCCATAACCAATCTCATGGAAGCTCTAGAGCTGGGAGAACCATCAGAGTTGTCCAGTTTGAGAAAAGGGGGCTGGGCCTTACTCTAGTCTCCCACACATGTGGACCAGTCTTAGGGTGCAAACCCTAGAGAGGAGACATGACCTTGGACAAAGATGTCCTATTCCACCAAGGTGATTCCCAGGGGTGCACCCAGCTGTCGAGTGCCAACATCCCCATCAGCTGAGAGAATGAGAAGCTCAGTCCTGTGCGGGGATTGGGCCCTTATGGCTCAGCACCCATCACAGGTATACTTTGTAAGTAAACCAATGTCATGAATGAGTTAAGGTACTTGTTCATTACACAGAAGAAAGAAAAAAGTGTGGTTGGCCTTTGAGCAGGTGGTGATCAGGGGCACTGACCCCCAGGCAGTCAAAAATCTGCCTATAACTTTTGACTCCTCAAAGGTTAACTAATAACATACTGTTGACTAGAAATTTTACTGATAACGTAAACTGTCTACTAACATATTTTTTGTTATAGGTATCTTATTCTGTATTCTTACCATAAAATATTATAGAAAAAAAGAAAATGTTATCAAGAAAATTATAAAGAAATGGGAATATATTTACAGTAGCATAATGCATTATTGAAAAATAATTCACATACAGGTGGGTGGGGCCGGGGGCTAGGCGCAGAAGGGCAGGGCTGCAGGGTGGGGCCTGGCAGCTGGCTGCCTGTGGACCATGGTCCCCAGGGCCTTTGCTAACTAGCCCCCAAGGCCTGCCAGCAGCAGCAGCCTAGAGCACAATACCACTGCCCCTTCTGCTTTGAGGTATGTCACCACTTTGGGCTCTGACACCTGGGGCCACTTCTGAATGCTGTGGCCCTTTGGAGGTGGCAGGGTGGAGTTGGAACGCAGGCCAGGAGCCAAGGCCTGAAACTGCCCCAGTGCAGTCCATAGCAGGCATGTGGAGGACTGGGTCCAGGAATGTTGGGGCACAGGGCGGCCAGTGCTGCACCATCCCTGCCATCTGGGAATGTTCTGCATCAGCTTAGCCCTCTGCCCACCAGCTCTGGTGCTAGACCTGACCACTCCAGTGGCACTCCCAGTGACCTACAGGCCAGCCTGGGCCTGGTCCAGGGGCTGCTGATGGCTGGGGCACACCTCCTGGGCACTGAGCGGGCAGCAAGGACCCGTGTCCTCCATTAAATCCCTTGGAGACTGGGCAGGCAGTTGCAAATAAACGCCTTATAATTCTTGATGTCAATTCTTTAAAAAAAAAAAAAAAAAAGCTAACAAAACTCCATGTTTAAGTGGACCCACGCAATTCAAACTTGTGTTGTTCAAGGTGTTGTTCAAGTTAGAAGTTCAGAATCACACTTTAGGATAATTATTAGTTTAAGGCTGGGACTTTTGCTTCCCAGACAGAGACATGCATTTGAACTGGTGAAGGCAGAGAGGGGTAAGGAGAAACCTTTGTGCTAGGGGCTGGAGGCCCGGTGTCTGATTCCAGCAGTCCACCAGCGCCTGATCATAGGCACACTGCTAGCTTCCTGGCCTCCATTGCATATCTGAAAGCTGTATATTGGCAAAAATTGATTTCTGAGGGCCTTGGGTTTTAAACTGTGCTCCATCTGAACCACAGAAAAGATTTGGCTCCCTGATGTGATGGAAAATTATAAAATTCACAAAACCTTCTAAAATGCTAACTCTTTTATTATGGCCCTTTAATGACCTTCATTCAAAGAGCAATTACTTAGGGAAAGAAATCAATTCTTGGAAGGGGACTAGCAGATAATTTCTGAATGCACTTGCTTTTCAGCACTGTGAATCTGAGCAGATATTTTGTTCTCCGTCAAATATGCAGCACGTGCATGGTGTGCAGCCTGTGCGTGATGTGCAGCACAGATCTGCTGGCGGTCTACACTGTGTGTTTTTCAAATGTGTATTTATATTTCAGTTATACAGAACAATAGTTGATCTTTTTCCACGGGAAAAAAAAAAAAATGTTGTAAATACTGGCAGAATTCCCTGACTAGCCCATGTATTAGCCTTTTAAGCTTATATTGAAGCAAACAGTTGCAGAGATAAAGAGCAAGTTTGGTGAAATGCTAAAAATTAATATAAGAGAAAGACACAAGTATAGTTTTAAAATCTAGTTTCCAAACCTTGACCATAAAAAGAGCTATGCATGGGGTGCCTGGGTGGCTCAGTGGGTTAAAGCCTCTGCCTTTGGCTCAGGTCATGATCGCAGGGTCCTGGGATCCAGCCCCGCATGGGGCTCTCTGCTCAGCAGGGAGCCTGCTTCTTCCTCTCTCTCTGCCTTCCTCTCTACCTACTTGTGATCTCTGTCTGTCAAATAAATAAATAAAATCTTAAAAAAAAAAAAGGAGTTATGCAAGATAAAACTCTGCTGGGAAGCCATTCCCCTGTCTGATTGACATACAGATCAAAATGCTTTATAACCCAGTGTGTTGGTGAGGATATCAGGAAAGCCACTTTCTCAAATTTGCTGGTCATAGTGAAAATTGGTACAGTCTCCAAAGAAATCCATTTGTCAATATCCATCAAAGATACAAATGTGCATAGTCTCACTCAGCAATTTCATTTCTAGAAATTTATCTTAGAAATATACATCACATGGGCAAACTAATGGAATAAATTTGTTTAGAAGCTTTCCTGTAATAACAAAAGATTGGGAGCAAATCAAATGCCCATCGTCAGTAGAAGAGTGAGATATAATTGAAAACACAAAGACATGAAATAGAATAAGGAAGTACCTTATAGGCTGATATGGAAAGATATCCAAATATTCATTGAAAAAAGGAAGATGTAGAACAGCTTATATAGGGTAATATCATCTATGTAAAAAAAGAAAAAAAATACATATCTTTTTGGTATAGGCATCAGATATCGCTGGAAAGATACAGAAGAAATTAGACATTGTCACTTCTGGGCGAAAAAGCTGAATGGCTAGCAATGCATGTAAGGTTGGGGGAGAAATCTTTCCTAAAAACCCATTTAATTTTTAGCTGTGTTAAAAAAAAATGTTTAGCCATGTGAAATTATTGTCTGTATAAACCAAAAACGTTTTTCTGAAGAGCTTAAGAAAACTGGTAGTTTGAAGAAAAGCTGATTTAATTAGAAAAAGGGCTGTGGGAACTTGTTAGCCCCTGCCTGGATTAGCCTGGGACTTCCACTGGGTCTCAGGGTTTTCCCAGAGTACTGGGGACAGTAGGGATAAGAGTGTGATGCAAAGGGAGCAAGTGAACTACACTTGTCTTCAGTTGTTTCAGAAGAGTCGGGGACTCATAATCTCAATGTCTTTAAAGAATTGTGTATATTTGCAAAGAAAAAAAATCTTGGACACCACTGAGCCTAGAAGAAAGATAACTTGAGTAGAAATCGGGAGATTCTAGTTCTAATTGCAGACAGTTAGTTATGTGGTTTTAGTTGTATCATTTAATCTCATGGTTCTTAACTCTTGCTAAGGTTGGATATAACTGGAGAGATTTTTAAAAATACACACATGTTGGAGGCCTCACCTCAAACCAATTAAAACAGAATCTCTAAAGGGACATAGGCATTGATATTTTTAAAAAGAGTCCTGGGATTTCAAATTGCAGCCAGGGTAATTTTTTTTTTTCTTTTTTGCTTCAGTTGTATAACTTGTCAAATTGTGATTTCTAAACATCAAGTGAAATAGTAAATGAGCAGTGACACATTTTCATTCCATAAAGTGTTCTAAGAATAAGGAGATGCTTTTATAAAGAGCTTGCCGGAGGTTTCAGCACATACAAAATGTTCAGTAAATGTTATATATACATATATTAAATATATATTTTACAAATGTCCATGGGGAAAACGTAAAGAGGTCCTAATTACACCTGTAGTGATTATACTATATGCACAGTAAAATCCAGTAAAGGTGGTTTCTCTGGGGCTAGTAGAAAAAGCACCAAATTAAAATCAGAGCCACTTGGGGTCAGTTGCACACTTGTTACTATTCTCATTCTTTTTTTTAAAGATTGGTTATATTCCTCTGTCTATATACCACATCTTCTTTATGTACCCATCTATTAATGGACACTTGGTTTGCGTCAATAACTTGACTATTAAAAATAATTTTCTAATAAAATAGCAGGACATATATCTTTTTGAATTGGTGGTTTTGGTTTTTTTGGGTAAAAACACAGTAGTGGAACTATGGATCATATGGACAAATCTTTTTTTTTTTTTAATTTTTCTCCAGTTTTAATATGAAATGGTTACTACAATTGGTTCAGCTAACATTCATCTTCTCATATAGATAGAGTAAAAAGAAAAGAAAGAAGAATGAAGAAAAAAATTCTTATGGTAAGAACTCTTAGGATTTACTCTCTTGATAATTTTTCTACCTGTACATCATAGAACAGTGTTAATTGTAGTTATCATGTTGTACATCACATCCCTGACACTTATTTATCTTATAACTGGAAATTTGTACCCTTTAACCATCTTCCTCCAGTTTTCCCTCCCCTAGCCTCCCTTCTCTGATAAGCACAAATCTCTGGTAAGTTATTTTTTTATGAGTTTGGTATTTTGTTTTCTGTTTCCTTTGACTCTACATATAAGCGAGATCCTTTAGTGTTTGTCTTTCTCTCTCTGACTTATTTCACTTAGCATAATTCCTGCAAGGTCCATCCACGTTTTTGCATGTACATATGTAAACCATCACTTCTTTATCCATTTATCCATTGATTGAGTCTAGGTTGTTTCTCATGTCTTGGCTGTTATAAATAATACTGCTATGTACAAGGGGGTATAGATAACTTTTACGGTTAGTGTTTTCATTCCCTTTGGTCATATTCCCAAAAGTGGAATTGCTGGATCATATGGTACTTTCAGTTTTAATTTTTGTGGATCCTCCATACTGTTTTCCTGGTGGCTGCATCAAGTTACACTCCCACCAACGGCGCAAGAGCTTCCTTTTCCTCACATTCACACACCAGCATTTATTATCTCTTGTGTTTTTTTTATTATCAATCTAACAAGTATAATGTAGTATCTCATTGTCGTTTTAATTTGCATTTCTCTAATGACTCGTGACCTTGAGCATCTTTTCATATACCCATTGGCCTTGCATATATCTTTTTGGATAAATTTCTTCTCAGTGGACAAATCTTGAGACAGTGAAGTCCTTGGGAGAAGCCTGAACTCTTGGATATTTGGGTTCATTTTTAATTTCCTACTTCCTGCTCCAAATCAAGGGAGAGGGGACTAGGGAAATAAAGTTGGATATAAAGTACAAACTGCTGGTTATGGATTTGATATTTGACATCACAATTTGATTTTTTTTTTTTTTTTTTTTTTTAGAATCATGCTTTAGATACCCTCAGCTGGAGATTGAGTATACCTCATGGGGTATGGGAAGAATATGTTTGCTTTGACATTTGAAATCTTATCAGAATTGTCTTAGTCTACTAAAGTATGGAATGGGAGATAAAATATCTAATTAAAATAACTATTATATAAAAAAGAGAAGCTTTTCCCAAAGTGTTCTTTTGGGAAACATTAAATATTATCATAAGATCAAAGAAACTATACGCAACATGAGACTTCTGTGATAGAGTTAGTTTGGAAAATGCTGGGTTAAATATGCCAAAGGGACTTGTACTTTCAGTCACAGAGTTTCTCATGGACTTAGCATGCTAATATAAACTGTGAATCCCCTCTGACAGATATAGCACATGGGTTTCATAAAGTTTTGGGACTCACACAGATTAAATACTCAGAAACATGGCAATCATTGACAATAAAGTTGAGAAACAGTAAATGTGGGGGAAGATGTGAAAGGATATTGGGAATCACAAATCTGATCTTAACTTACTATATATAAATACTGAAATTATGGGTAATGAAGACATAGATGGACTCTCTCTACACCATCCTCAGTTTCAGGGACAGATCCCAAAGTACGGAGATTCTGCTGCATTGGGGAGGGCCATATGTCCTAAGTTTCCAAATAGAACTACAAAGGAGGATTCGTATTTTATTGTTGAAAGGATATAATTTTTCCCTACTTAAGAGACCTGGAAAAAAAAAAGTTGCCTGTTACCAATTTACAGCCAATTTCTGACGATGAAGTGAATCAAACTTAGGATGAAGCTACAGTTATGGACAGTAGCAAGGGCAGTTGTAGAGAACTAAAGTTTTTGAAGAGCTCACAGTACTACTCAGTCTATCAAACCCTAAGCTTCCCCAACTTCTGGACTTACTAATGTGTAAAGTATTAAATTCTCTTTTATTTAAATCGTTTGACTATGTGTTTATGGTAACTGGCACAGTCACAAAAAATTAATAATATGGCACTCAACACAGAATGGAAGAGTAACTATGTCCAAAAGAATTAGAAATTCTTGTAAAAAGAAAGACGGAATTGAATATGCATGTGAGAAAATATGCTACCGTCTAGAATTCCTTAAGCTTGAGGGTTTGAGCACATTTGAGGAATTTTGCATATATGCAAAAAATGAAGGCAACAGAAATTATATCCTTGAGGGGTATACTACCAATCTTTAGACAGAGATATGGCAGTCCAAAGACAGGTAACAGAATAGTCACATATGGAAGTTACCACCATGTTGAAGCAACTTGACTATTCTTTTTTTCTTTTCCTTTTTTTTAAATTTAATTTATTTATTTATTTGACAGAGATCATAAGTAGGCAGAGAGGCAGGCACAGAGAGAGAGGGGGAAGCAGGCTCCCTGCTGAGCAGAGAGCCTGATGCGGGGCTCGATCTCAGGACCCTGAGACCATGACCTGAGCCGAAGGCAGAGTCTTAACCCACTGAGCCACCAGGCTCCCCAATATCTCTATTCTAGACATTAGCTTGGAGTTTCAGCATGGAGAGGAACTTCTCGTAAATTTTTGATTGCTTTACAGACAACCTTAAATACATTTTCAGTTAAATTAAGACTTATGTGGGACACTCAGTTGGTTAAGCCTCTGCCTTCAGCTCAGATCATGATCCCAGGGTTCTGGGATTGAGTCCAACATAGTGTTCCTTGTTCGTTGGGTAGCCTGCTTCTCCCTCTGCCTATAACTCCCATTGCTTGTGCTCTCTCTCTTACAAATAAATAAATAAAATTTAAAAAATTAAGACCTATGTAATTTTATTTGTAAGCATCTTTATTAAATAGGTGATTATAAATCTGGACCAGATTTCTAATACCAGATTATGTACAAAGATGTTTATTACAATGTTACTAATGATAGTACAATATTGAACGAAAACTAACAATTTAATAATGGAGATTTAGTTAAATTAATTCTAATGAATACATAAAATGATATATGATCTATTACAAAAATATAATGATGAATAATTTTACATGTGAAATGTTCCCATGATACCATGTGGGATGAAAATAGCTGAATATAGTAATATATATTCAAATAATCTAACTTTTATGTATATTTGTATATATGTGTGTATATGTGCATGATAGGTAAAATATATGTCTCTGGTGGTGACATTATAGATTTTTTTAATTCTACAGTGATATTATATTACAGGGGCTTGGTATTATTTTTTAAAAAAGGAATATTCTTTTTTTTAAGATTTTATTTATTTATTTGATAGAGATCACAAGTTAACAGAGAAGCAGGCAGAGAGAGAAGGGGAAGCAGGCTCCCCACTGTGCAGTGAGCCTGATGCGGGGCTCGATCCCAGGACCCTGAGACCATGACCTGACTCGAAGACAGAAAGTTAACTCACTGAGCTACCCAGGAGCCCCCAAAAAGGAATATTCTTAAAAAAATAAAGACAAACCCTTAAACTTTAAATATAAAATTAGATTAAGATGAAATATTTTAAGAAATAATTGTATCAGAAAAATAAGTTTACATAAGGTTATATAAGGAGGACTAAGTTCTAATAACAAATAAAAAGTGAAAGTTATGTAGTGCTTTTATGTGTTTATTTTTAAAATATTATATTTATTTATTTTAGAGAGAAAGAGTACAAGTTGGGGGAGGGAGAGAGACAAGCAGATTTCACTCTGAGCTTGGAACCCAGTGTGGGGCTTAATCCATGACCCTGAGATCATGACCTGAGCTGAAATCCAGAGTCACCCAAGCACCTCTGTAGTGTTATCATATCTAACTTTCTTCAGATTGGTAAAAACTGAACCAACATAAATAGTAGGGAATTGAACTTCAACTAGTAGAGAGATCATAAAAGAGATTCTAGTTTCTCTAAATGAGTTCAAGTCTCCTGGCTCCTGCTTTCCAGACATGGTGCATCTCTGGGTACTGAATGTACATCCAGAAAGAGTCAATACTTTTCCTTTCAGGAATTATGGAAAACAGATATATGGAAATATTAGGAATGGTCCCAAATAATGCTCATTTATAGGAAATTTACTTAAAAGAAAGAGAGTCCATAAAATAAATGCTAGTGAATGAAATACTTATATTAGGAAAAATTATAGAATGACTTAGTTAAAAAATCATGTGTGAGTGCCCAGTAAGTGAAATGATAATTACTGCAAGCTGGTAAGAGGTCATTATAAATAAGTCAGACCTGCTCCAGTAGGAATGAGCACCCTTGGTGGCAAAATCTTGGTTTCTAAATACCACTCTCCAATAAAGAGAGCCAGAGGCCATTTTAAGAAGTGATTGATACCAGAGCTGGGGCAGAATACAAGGAGGGCTAGAGCATCTTGTAATGCCAAAAAAGTAAAGACGTGTTGAAAAAAAAAATATATGGGAAGGTGTCACAGGGACACAGGGGTCAACCTGAAAGAACTGGGACAATTTGAGAAACATAATAAATCATGACTGTAATAGATTATAACCCATAGACTAAACTAAATAACCATGAGTTCATCCTGATACAAGTAAATAATTGAATAAGTAAATAAAAAGTGAGAGAAGGGACTGCTCTTCCTTACAGAAGAATTCTAATTAACAGAGAAGATTGAGTGAACAAAATAGAAAATCATCATGGGAGTACCACAGTAATAAGCAGATTAAATCATCTATGGATGCTAAAATTAGTGGGTAAAGGTTTGGGGAGAGACAAGATATCTGCAAAGCTTCAAATTATCTCTCCCAAAATATTAATTACAAAGGGAAAGAAATTATAACTTTATAATAAAGATACCTGCATATTCCCCCATAACAGTGATCAAGGTTAGCATCACCAGTAATAAAGCATAACAATATTACCGTCTCCCAACATGATGCAATGGCAAGGGCACAATGTCACATCTGTGAATATCATCATTAAATATCATTAAATATCATTATTAAAAAACATCAGGCCCAAAGTGAGGGGCATTCTACAAGATAACTGACAAGGAAGCATTCTTTAAGTCTGAGGGTCATGGAAGTTGAGGGAAGACTATAGGACTGTCACTGACTACAGGGGATAAAGGGAACATGGTAGTTCAATGGATTGGATACTGGAGCAGAAAGGGGACTGTAGTGAAGACCCTGGAGAAATGCAATAGAACACTACATTAGGGATCATGGAATGAAAAAAAGTACATGGAATGTACTTTTCTGGTCTTGGTAATTGTGCTGTGGTTATGCAAATTGTTAACAGCAGGGATATCTGGCTGAGTAGTTTTTTAGGTACTTTCTGTATTGTTTTTGCAATTTTTTGTAAGTCTAAAATTATTTCAAAATAAGAACTTTAGGAAAAAAATAGAGCAGTCCAGCTTAACATGTTCTTGTATATTTATATAAATACAGTTTTTAAATGCACTAAATGTTAACACTGAAGAATTCAAAACTGTTGACCATATAATACTCAAAATGCCTGTTGAGAGCATCACCCTTAAGAGTGGCCTTAGAAGGAATTACAAGGTCTTTGCTGACCTTGGCTTGCTGCTCAAGTTGGGACAGGTATGAAGCTTGCAAATTTTTCATAAAATATAAAACTTGGAAGGAAGAAAAACATAATAGGTACTAGAACTTGGGTGCCAAACTTAATGAAATGGAAGCAAAAATACTTCCCTTAGTTTCAAAATAATCATTCATACCAGTATGAAAGTGGAAAGATGTTGGTTGTCGTAAGTTCAGGTGAAGTGGAATGAGTGACAGCTGCCATTCATTTAAGAAAAGAGTCCTCGTCATTGAAAATCCATAATGAAGAATATACAGTTTTCTTTTTAATGTTATTCTCAAAGACAGAAGAAGGGACTATAGTAAAAGTTACTGGGAAGTACATGCTGGCTGAAAAATAAGGAAAACCCTTGCAATGGTTACTTAAAATTCAATGTGTCTCAGGTACATGGTTATGTTCAGGAGGATGGGGGTGGTCACTCTGTGGCCGACTGACCAAGATTCTCTGTGCTTAGAAAAGGTTTTGTGATGCCTTAAAGTCTGTCTAAACGAAAAAGTTATGACATTAGAGTATACGCTTTTGTGTGTATGTGTGATACAAAGTTGAATGTGCAAGCAATATTACTGCTATTATAAAGTTTGGCATTTGGGATGTGGCAATTTGTGGTTGCATAGATGGCTTTTTGTGAGCATGCTATTCCATGTTAAGATCCAATTTCTCCTCTTTTTTAAAGAAGGTATTTACTTTGGTGTGAGCTTCCACAAAGGGTCCAGATGGCCCAACCTTTTTTCTCTTAAGCTTAAGAAAGTACTGAGAAATGAATTAGAGTTCTTTGATGAGTCAGGCTCCATGCCTCCAGAGAAGTGCTAGGGAAGGCACTATCGATTTATTTTCTTCAACTCATTTCCTGTATTTAAATGGAAATATTGATACCTGTAAACAGGTTTCTCCTGAGGTTTTTGGGGACGTGAGGCGTGTTTTGTATTTGAATGAAAGTATGATTTAGATTTTATAGCATTAAAGTCAGAAATGTGAGGAATTAAAATAAAAGTTTCTGGGGAGAAAGAAGCAGGAAAAACCTTTGCTAATAGCCTTAAAGCAGCCCGAGAGGCAGATACTGCTTTCAATGATAATGTGGTAGGCAAAACTCAAACTTACCAAGTAGGTAACTATGGATGTGGATAATTCCATTATGAACACTTTCTTCCACTTAAGAAATTATTCTTTGCTTTAGTAGAAGGATTTATTCCCCCAAAATTTTCCCTTCCTATGTTTTTAAAGGTTAGCATATGGGGCACTCTTTACTCGAGAGAAAGAACGAAGAGGGTAGTGAGTATAGAAATGAAAGAATTACAGAGAAATATCATAGTAGCGGCCTCCCAAAATTTCTGTAAGCAAAAATAGGATAAAAGCATCTTAAGAATAAAAATCCATGTCACTGGAAAAAAAAAGGAAATTGATTCTGGAAAATTTTGTGGTTAAAGAGCATGCAGTACCTACAAATTAAATTTTCTTTTAGTACCGGAAACATAGGAATTTCTGAGCTAAATGTGTAAATGATGTTGAAAGGTAAGCTTTCATATGTACCTTATGTGCAAATCTTAAGTACTGTCTCAATTTTAGTGGGACTCTTGGCTGAGCCAGTAGGACAACAGCCTTTGGATTCACCCTCTTTGCCACTGGTGATTCTAGGAGCCAAGGCTAATTCCTGGAAATGTTGTTGCAGGGTTTGTGTTTCTTTTGTACCCTTTTAGCACCATCACATGCCATATGC
Source organism: Enhydra lutris kenyoni (assembly GCF_002288905.1). Classification (NCBI taxonomy): domain Eukaryota; kingdom Metazoa; phylum Chordata; class Mammalia; order Carnivora; family Mustelidae; genus Enhydra; species Enhydra lutris. The sequence continues at coordinate 786,823 of NW_019154162.1, forward strand.
TCACAAGATTTTGTACATGAGGACGGATGTTTATCTAGAATTTTTATTGGATGGTGTAAGAGGATTGGACTGGTCACACATATACATCAAAAAAACCTTTTGGGGTGCCTGGCTGGCTAAGTGGGTTAAGCATCTCCCTTCAGCTCCGGTCACGATCCCAGGGTCCTGGGATTGAGCTGTGCATTGGGCTCCCTGCTCAGTGGGGATCTATTTCTCCTTCTCCTCCCTGCTCATAATCTCTCTCTCTCTCTCTCTCGATGTCAAATAAAATATTTTTTTAAAAAAACCTTTTAATCCTTTAAATAGGGACTTCCTGAAGACAACAAAAAGACTGAGAAAGAATGAACTCACTCCAAGGAATAAACCTTATATCACATATTTTAATAATTTATATATATATATATATATAATGGAGGTGGCTATTTTTAGTATTTTTGCATGTGTTTTTTTTTTCAGATATTTCTTGAAATATACAAGCATAACCATATACATATAAGTGTCAGGCGATACATATTTTTTAAATTTTTTCTGTCATCACAAGCACATTTGACTAATTTTTTTTTCAGTAGCTACTTATAATTCCATTATATGGTCTTGCCTATTTCCTTGATTTTTGGCAATCAGGTTGATTTCAACTAGGTTTTCATGTTTCAAAAATAGGGCAGACACAGTCCTTGTAAATTTTTCTTGGCATACTTGTGTGAGAAATAGCTAGAGGGTCATTTCCTAGGAATGGAACGGCTAAGGCACAGGGTGTAAGCATTTATATATCTATTATTATTGGATGTTGCTTTGTGCTGAGGTATTGTTGACCTCAGTTATTACAGACATTTGGAAACATTCATTAATCTCTGTTTATGTCTTGATAGAGGGAAACAGTGTTCCATCTCAGAATGCCAGGGAACAGTCTCACTTTGCATATGAATTATCCCACATAGGAGGCTTCCTTCTTCAAATGCCCTATAAAAAATAGCTAGTTAATTTTTTATTATTTTTATATGGTCTGGCAGCTGACCTGAACTCCCTGAGGATTCTACACTCAATACAGTGTTCTGCATCCATCCCTGAGGTTCTGCTCCTGCAGATGATAAATGTAGCTTCCTGAGTAGAGTCTATCCTGAATGTGGGTCCATGGTTGGGCAGAAAGGTAGATGGTATCCTGTGGAATAGCATAATGATATTTAGAGACAGCAGATGGTTAACAAGAGAACAAACAACAAGTTTCTCATATTTTGGTCATGGAAACTTCTGCCCATAAAATTTAAGACATAAGTCAGAATTGTATTTAGGACCTGGGTTAACATATATGTCTTATGTTTGTTTTATTACTTTTCCTTAAGTTGGTTTTCTGTCATTCTGCCAATACAGTCCATTTGTTTGGTATGTTTAGAAATCCTATCATCCTATTTATTGATTTATTATTGGAATTAATGAAGATTTTGTGTGAATTTGAAGACTTGAAGATATTATTCCACATATTAATAGTTCTAGTTTATTAAACTAACCATATGTCAAGAACTCCATTTTTAAAAAAAGATTATTTATTTGAGAAAGAGAGAAAGAGATAGATAAAGCACAAGTGGAGGGAAAAGGCAGAGGGAGAGGGAGAAGCAGACTCCCCTCTGAACAGGGGCCCGAGGTCATGGGGCTCCATTGATCCCAGGACCCTGAGATCATGACCTGAGCTGAAGGCAGATACGTAACCGACTGAGCCACCCAGGTGCCCCAAGAACTGGATTTTGTACATTATCTCGTTTGGTCTTAAAAATAGATCTTGTAATGTAAGAAAACTGAGGATTTAAGAAATAAGGAAAATTGCCAGAGATCATACATGGCTGAGCTTAAAGGGTCAAAGTCAGGTTTTTCTTCCTGCAGTGCTCATAGTTTTTTACTGCACTGACCAATTTATCTTGAAATTGCCCTTGGGCAGACTGGTTAGTACAATACCTCCATACTGTGGCCAAGAGGAAGGTAGATAAATGCTGTAATTCTCTGAAATCATAGGAGCATAGACTTCAGTTCATTTCCATTTTCATCATAAAGAATATTCCTTATAGGATTTTCCATAATATGGTGTATTTTAACACTTAATTACATATTTTGTTGTTTACTTTTCTCCTTTCCATTGCTATATATCATCTCCTTCCAAATTTCTAGTAAAAACTATAAATTTTTCCTCCCCCCACCCCTTAAGATTTTTTTTTTTTTAATTTGACAGAGGGGGAGTGGGAAAGAGAGAAGCAGGCTTCCCACTGAGCAGGGAACCCAGTGCGGGGTTAGATCCCTGGACTCTGGGATCATGACCCGAGCTGAAATCAGACGCTTAAGGACTGAGCCATCCAGGCACCCCATCCCCCCAACCCCTTAAAGCAGTTTTGGAGCCCACAGCCAGTCACAACACAACTTTTCTTGGGAACTCTTACTAAATGAAGGCACCACTGCAGACTCTGGGGATAGAACAACACTCAAAAGAGAGTCCATGCCTTCACAAAATTCATATTCCTCTGGAAAGAAAAAAGAAAATAAATGTACCAAAAATAAAGAAATTATTTTAGATAATGATATGTATCTTGCAAAAACGTAAAATACTGATCCATGGGATAGAAAATGATCCAGAAACGAGAGAAAGGGATATTTCACTGGGGAAGGGAGAGCTGGAATCTCTCTGGCACTTGAACTGGTACTTAACTGTTCAAACAGGCAGCTTTGGGGAAGGAGAGTAGATCTGAGGAAAGTGAGTTCTATCCAGAGAAATGCAAAATGTGGAGAATCTCATATGGGAGCTAGTTGGGTGTGCTTGGGGGTCAGCACAGGTCTGACATAATTGGGAAGTTGGAGACACTGCAGCAGCAAGCGTCCTGGAGAGTAAGGTAGACACCAGTCATGCAGGGGTCTTGTAGAACTTGATAAAAGGCTTAAAGTTTGAACTTCATTCAAACTGGAGCAGGCTGCCAACACAATGCACTACGTGGGGGAGTGGCATGATTTGTTTTACCTGTGGGAACAAATATACCGACTGGGAAAATGGACAGCAGGCAGAACAAGAACGGAAGTAGTAGGACCAGTTAGGGAGTCACAGCAGCAGCTCAGAAAAGAGAGGATTATGGCTTGGACAAGAATGCAACAGTGATGGAACTGAAAAGTGATCATATTGATAGAGCCAATGGGAAAGGCTTGTTGAATTATCTCTGGTATATCAGGAAAAGACAGGAATAGGTATGTATGTCCCCAAGATGGAATCTCCTGAGAACATCTTATGGCGGTGCCATTACTGACCTGAGTAAGCATCCAGCAAAAGATCATTTGTTGGTGGATGGGGAGAGGATGGAGGGTTTTATTTCTGTTCTAAAAAGTTTGAGCTGCCTACTAGCCAGCCTGGGAGATGCAGAGCAGGACCTATAAGCAGGTGTGCTAGAAAATTAGACCTACAGACAAGAGTCACTGAGCATGTCAGGGGTTGTAACAACTATGGGTGAATGAGATCATTTAGGAAAACCTCTTGATGATGAAAAGAATGGGACACAGGAGAACCGAGCTCCAGGGCCTCCAGCAGTAGGAACCTGGAATAGCAGGACCAGGAAGCTGACTGAAAGAGAGAGAGAGAGAGAGAGAGAGAAAGTTTAGCAAAGCAAGGAGGACAGGATATCAAAGAAGCAATGTGGGGAAGCAGGGAAACCGAGAAGCAGAGTGGTAGCAACAAGGGGAAGTACAGTTTAGATTTGCTTTATTATTTGCTTTATTTTTGTTACTTGCTTTGTAAGATGAGGGTTACTGAGGCATACTTACACGCCCACGTGAATAATGCGTAGAAAGAGGAAGCTGATGACAAGGAATAACTAACTGCAGAAGGGAAGGGTGGGCAGAAGGGGAAGATAACAGTGGTTAGCTGGTCCCTCCGCCAAGGTAGGCCCCCCTCAGTTGGCTCCTCTGGATGGCAGGTGGCTTAGAGGAGCAGATTCAGGCAGGGTATGGCTTTGGGGATGGGTAGATGAGCTAGTTCTAGTCTGTTTCTGTTGTGTTCTAAAAATATGAAGGAGTCATCAGCTAAGTGTGGGAGTGAGGAGGGAATTTTGGAGGTTTGAGAAGAGAGAAGATTGCATGAAATTATCTTATTGTAGAGTGGGAGAGTGAATTTATCCAGTGGTGGTTTTAAAACTCTGAACAACAGATTTGAGTTTCAATTTATTCCCTTCCCAGTTTCTCGATCTTGCAAAAACTGCTTAAATATTTTAACCTAGTCTCTTCTGTCAATACAATTAAAATAATTATTGAGAACCTTTGCATAAAAGCCCGAGATATTTGGCACCTTCATATATACCCTTTGATTTAATCTGTACAATGAGGATAATGATGGTTACTGGGAGATTATTTGGAGGAAATAAATATATATTCAAAAGGATAATATAAACTATTAAAAAAGCAAGCAATTAAAATACTTTGCTACCATTTTTCTTACCCACAAATCTTAGGTCAAACTATTTGGTGATTGATTGATTCTAAGAACTTCTTCTGTTTTAATTCCTATGTCAGAAGTTTGGAAATTGAACCTGAGTTTCTTTTAAAACAAAACAAGGTATTTAATACAGGAAAGTCCATCTTTTTTTTTTTCCCTTTTAAAGTGTTCTTAACATTCCTCAGAGTCTAGCATTTTCTTGAAATGAAATTATGTACATATTTTGAAATGCCAAGTTTTCAAACACCCCCCTGCAGACCAGCTGCAAAACCATTCCCTTTGTTTCAGTATGTTCTGCAAACACACCTTCATTTAGTTTCTTTGCCCCCAGTCCCAGCCCCACATTCTCATGCCAAAGATTACAATGGCCCTATGCATTTCCTTGTCACCTTCCTTTCAAGGAGTTTAAAGCACTTGGCAAACATTATCTCTCTAGTAATGATAACAGTTCTTTAGGTTGCATAGCTACAGCCTTCCCTAGGGCCTACTATCTGCGTTCATATTACCTGATTTACTCTTCTATTACCATCTTGAAGCAAATGTTAGTTTTGGACGTGTGGACAGGGAAACCAAGGTCTTGAAAGGGTATAGGCTCAAGGTCTTGAAAGGCCTAGCTATATCTTTTGCCTGTAATGTCCTTCTTCCTAACTCACCAGCTTCTGAGGCCCATCTCGGCCCCTCTGCACCGTGCAGCCTTTCCCAATCACTGCAGCGATGATCATCGACACTGCTCCTAAACTACCTCTATCAGTGTGTTTGTGGCCCCAAGCATGGTGCTGCCGTGGGAGGCAGTGTATTCTGACAGAATGAAAAAAACACACGTCAGCATCCAACTGGAGCTTCAAGCAAAGACCGTCATTTGCTAGCTGTTACATAAAATCTCTGAGCCTCCCTTTTCCTTATTTGTAGAAATTTCAGGGCTATTATGAAGGTCAAGACTAATTTATGCAAAGTGCTTCAGGAGCATGTCTCTTACCATAATTGGGCTCAATGAATTATAACTCATGAGCTGTAATCGACATATATTTTATCATTTGCTAATTGTTTCATATAAGTATGCTTTTATCTTTTTGATAAGAATAAGGTCCTGCAGGGTATGATGGATATCACGTTGTAAGAAATGAGTTCTTAGGTTTGACTTCGCTCACTTGCCTTCATGCTTCCACATTTTGCCACCAGTGTAGCCAAGCTAGGTGTTTCTCTCTAGATAATACTTTAACTTGGAGGTGGGGCCTATTGTTCAGTTTTAAATGTATACAATTTCTCATATTATTTCCCCATGGTTTACTATTAGTGGGTTATTGAAACTCTAGGTATATAATTTTAAAAATTTATTCTTCGATTATGTATTTTTATTGTCTTTTCTGTGGTCTGTGAACATAGGTCTATGTGTTTAATTCCTTGGAATTTATTGGAATCCCTTTTCTGACATCCTGTAGGGTAGATTTTTTTTTTCTTTTGTTAGAATAGGTATTTAAAAATATTCCAGTCATGCCAGAGAAAAATGGGCATACTTTATTATACTGACTTTACATGGCCACATTGTATCGGATTTAACCTGCATATAGAACTCAGCATTTCATGTCACTTCTCTTTCTTATGTGGAAATATACATATGTGTACTTTGTTGTAGTGGTGAGGAATTTGGAAGTTTCCTTCAGTTAATTTGGAGAGGTTCTGTCCAGTGTAGGATAGAGGCTGGAGAAAGGAGGTAAACTTTGGGCAATAAGGAAGGCGGGGGGGATATATACTGAGTAACTCTTATGTATAAGGTCCTTTACTGACGTTGTATTTTAATCCCCATTTGGGAAAAAGGTCTATTATCTTCATTTTTAAAGATGAGGAAACCAAAACTTAGAAAAGGTAAGTAAGTTTCAGTCTGAGTTCTTCTTATTCCCAAACTTAGATCCATCCTCCCGTTAAATGGAAAAAAAATAGATTAAATGAGCTGTGGATTTGTTTTGTTCTTCCTCTGCTATTTAATTTCCTCAGTCTTTTAACCTACAAGGAAGGAGCAGGTACACTTTCAGGGCAAAAGGTGCCTCCCCCCACACTCTTCTGTTCACCTCATGCTGCCTGCCTTTCCCATTGCTATGTCCCTACAAGTGAGATTGCAGAAGATACAGATGCCATATGGACTCAAATATTGGGCACAGGCCTCCCTGACTTGACTGTTTCCACAGAAGCAGCTGTTACTTAACAAATGATTAGAGGTGCTTTGCAGATGGCAGACAACTAGCCATAGAGCAAGAGGTCCCCACCACACCTCATTTTTTGATATAAAAGGCATTTTATTTGAATGGAAATTGAAGATGCAAATTAGTTTTGTCAATGTACCAGGGACGGTCAGCTTCAAAATCAGGAAACAGAGGCCTGTTGGTAGATGAGGTCAGTGGTCATGTTTGTTCTCATCACAGAGGCATTAATGGGAGAGGCATGCGCTTAGGTATCATCGACATTATGTTAATAGTGAACAGGTGTCCATCATGTACTGTGGTCCAGCTACTGTGCTAAGCACTGAGCATGCATTATTTCACTTTACCCCTATATCAATCCTGGGAGATTAAGTGTGTTTATTATCCTCGCACCCATGGCCAAACTAGGCCCCTGTTCCTCTTGACATAATTATGCTATACAAGTATTTAAATAAACAAGTGTATAATTAATGACTATCTCCCCCCATAAGGCTAAACCACCTTCAGGGACAGGGTCTGTATCTGTCTTTTCATAACTCTATTTTCAGTGCTTTGTACAATGCTAGCCTCATGATTAGGTACTCAAAAATATGTATTTTGGCGGGGGGGTTAAGTGAGTCTGCTTTTATAGATGTTTAAGTTGCAAGTAAGTGACGGAATCAGGATATAGTTCCAGGCCCACCTGAGCATCTTAAGTGCTGTATTAAACAAATCTGTGCTTCCTTCTTGACCAAGAACCATCATATGTATCCATCCAAGATAAGTAAAATGTCCCTCTCCAAGAACTGAGAAGAGTCCTCCCAGCACTCGAGCCCCATATGGGAGCACAGTCCCGTCACCAATCTCCACTCCCTTCTTTAGCATGCTGGGTGACAGTGTGTGTTCTCTTTTTCCTGCTTCCTTTTGGCTGTGGATTCCTACAGAATGCATCATTCACCTTGTAGCTCTGTAGTGTCCAGCATGCAAACAGCATGAATGTTTGTCAAGGGAAAGAATGAGTGAGTGAGGAAGTGAACTTCCTGGGGGTGAATGCAGTGAATGGATGGTAGGCACATTATACTAACTGTAAGCGCCTATATAGCCAGAGCAATTCCATCCGGGTAAACAGTGATTTTGTTATTTATGCAGTAAAACTTAAACTGACTCTGCCCCACCCCCTCCCACCCCCTCCCCAGGAGAACTTCCTTAAAAGCAAGTCTGGGAAAACCAGTAAAATATGGTCGACCGGTCCCTGATAACAGAGCCCAAATACAAGGGCAGGTCAGGTCAGGTGGAGATAACAGCCAGAATGCAGGGATGGGTCGGGCCAGGTGGAGACATCCAATCAGTGGGGGCGCATACTGTCTCCCTAGCTACCAAGGAGTGTGGGCTCCACCTTTTGGGTGTGTTTTGGGCGCCAGTTCTCACCAAGGTGATAGGCTAGTTCAAATAGCTACTATGGGGTGAATTGTAATTCAGTTGGCCACCCGTGTGTGACCTAGCATGACTGTGCAGCTTTCTCTGTGTGTTGCAATCTCATTGGCCACCTGTGTGGCCAGGCCCAACCACATGGCCTCTGCTCTATAAAAGTTAGTCTGTGAGGCTGGGAGTTGCCCACTCTCTCTGTAAGAGGCGGCCCCAAACGGTTGGTTTGATTCTCGATGCTTGGCTCGAAATAAAGCTTTGCTTGACCTTCGCTTTGTATCAGTGTCGCTCCTTTGACCATGGACCTAACACTAACCAGTTTTGAGACCCAGGATCAGACTCTTCACATTGGAAGCAACCTTGGCAGTTCTCCAATCCAGTCTACCCCCTCCAGGAATTCCCCCGTCCTGTGTCATCCCTGGAGAGCCTTGATAGGTGATGCTGCTACCTCATCACGCAGACTCTCCCACTCTTGAAAAGCATTACTCCCAAGAATTTCTTCCAGTTTGTTCTATGGCTATAATTTAAAACTATACAAAAGAAGGGGCATTTTTCTTTAATAATGATCTGATGGTAATTTTCATCTTCCCTTTTCACCATTCTCCCTTTCTCACCATCCTCCTTCCCACACTTTGTGTGTTTCTCTCTCTCTCTCTCTCTCTCTCTCTCTCTCTCTCTATATATATATATATATATATATATATATATATCATGCCTCAGGGGCTTCAGTGTTCCTCGTGTGGTCATTCCCAAATATCCTTCCAGTCTTGTAGCCTCTTCTGATCATGCTTGGTAGATGCTGTCCTAAAAATGCACCAGTACCCTCAACACCCACACCAAATACACAAGCTTCAGATTTGGCCTGATAAGTAGAGCCTAACTGGAATGCCATCCCTCCACTGGGGACAGGCATTAGCTATTTTGGCTACCATGTTTCATTGTTAATTTTCTAACAGTACATTATTCTCAAGAAAGAGGAAGTTTTTGTTTTTGTTTTAAATTAAATCTCTGGGTTTGCACTCTGAGATCAAAACAAATAGAATGTAGGCTAATTTTCAGTTCAGTCCATTGCCTTCTTATCTCTGCCAGTGTTTCCTGAGAAAACCAAGCCTGAGCTATTTAGCCAATAGCCAAAGCTATTTTGACAAATGCAATTCCCAGGAAGCAAGAGTGAGGGAAAGGGGATGGAGGAGGGAAAAGAGGGAATGATGTTAGAAAGGAGTGGCATTCCAAGCTGGCCACATCTCCTCATGGCTTCCTAGTAGCCTGATGGAGCCACCGCACATCCTGACAGCAGGCCTGATGACTAAGGGGAAGAATGTATCCAACAACGCTGTGTCGTTGATCAGTTACTCTTCATGTGTGAACTCCTCACACATTCAGTTGACCATTTGTGAATACAGACTGTGCCTCTGGGGCAGGAGCACAGAGATGTGTGGCTTGGGCTCCAGTCAAGATGCTGGCAGGCTGGAGCTGGGAGGGCTGGGGCTGGGAGAGCAGCTGCTGCCTGAGTGATCCTGCCCTATAGACGCAGCAGCCACCATAGCCATCAGAACTTGGGAGTCATGCAGAGTGATGTAGGAAAAATGTTAGGGTTTGAATCCCATGGTCAAGAGAGAATTCTTGAGACTTCTTTAGTGCAAAGGGTTGATTTTATGAAAGCACAGGGGCAGGACCTTTAGGCAGAAAGAGCTGCACTGGGGTCATGAGGAGTAGCCCATTATATACCCCCAAGTTGGGTGAGGGTTAGGGATAGTGTAAGTCTCTAAGGAATTTTGGAAGCAAGGTTTCCAGAACCTTGAGAGGGCTAGCTATTGTTGGGAAGAGTCACTTATTACCATCTAATAAAACCTTAGTCTTGAGACCATTCAGATGTATATAGGTGGGCCATATGCTTGGGGGAAGATTGCCAAAACATATCTTGGGGAGTTTAGAGATAAAGGAAGTTTCCAAAGAAATTTTTTTTTTAAAGATTTTATTTATTTATTTGACAGAGATCACAGGTAGGCAGAGAGGCAGGCAGAGAGAGAGAGGAGGAAGCAGGCTCCCTGCTGAGCAGAGAGCCCAATGTGGGGCTCGATCCCAAGACCCTGAGATCATGACCTGAGCCGAAGGCAGAGGCTTAACCCTCTGAGCCACCCAGGTGCCCCTCCAAAGAAATTTTTATACATTAAAGTTGACTTACAGGATCCTAGTGGTAGTGCCAGGTTGGGGGTGGGTGATGTCAAGCTAGGATTGCCTTTTGCCCTTAGCAAAGTATTAACATTGAAGCAGTTGAGTTCTAGAGGAATGTCACTCTGCCTGTTTCAAAGACTTGTCAAAAGGCTATATAGGTAGGAAGGAAATTTAATAATTTTTTCTTCTGCCTTTGTTTCCCACATCACAGAGCACCAGGGGGCCTCGCTTGCACTGTAGGTGTGGGGCTCTGCAGGGAACTCTGGATGCAACTCATTACACCTCAGTGGGTTATGCCCTTCCTTCTTCCCCGGTTTAGCAAAAACCTTGGCTTTTAAGAAGCTTAGAGAGCAAGCTTCATTCAGCTCAAGCATCAGTTTTCTCAGAGGGCATTTTGTGAGCCTTCATTCTAGCTCAGATACCAGGATTATGTGCTCTCATGGCATTGATATGCATCTTTCCTCCCCCTTCAACATCACACATTCATTTGTGTGAATACTAGAGCATTTCTGTCCTGGGCCTGATTTCAACACTAGCACAGGGTTTAGTTTTGCTCTCACCATTATCTCAATGCTTCACAGAATGCCAGGCATGCAGAAGGCTCAAGGTTCATTCATTCATGAGCCAAAGTGAATGAACTGTGCCCATGAGACCTGAGAGACTAAAGGAACCCATTTCTCCAAACATATCTTTCCAGAATCTCCATTTGGTAAGCCAAACTCAGTGTGGACAAATTAAAGCAAAAGGAGCTGCAAATAAAACAAACAGACAAAATACCTTTAATGTGGGGTAATGTTTAGGTAGAGATAAGAAATGCAAACAAAAAGTTTGAAAATCTAATAAAATGTATTGTGTGTATATATATATATATATATATATATATATATATATATATATATATATATATAAATTTTGGGAGAAAAGATTGTCTGCTGGAAATACTAACATTTCACCATTCTCCTTTCCAATCCCACTCAAAATAAAATTCTTCAAGTTTTTTTTTTTTTTCATACTTTTTTAACCAGTAATAAGAACATAACACTTAGTGTCTTTCTTACTCATTTGACACTTCACAGTCCCTGGTATGGTTAATTAGCCCATAGATTATGTCTCTTGCCTTCTAAAATATGCTTTTGCTTCTATGTTTTTCACACCAGGACTAGTTTTTGACAGGCAAAAGGCACACATACACTTAACAAATGAATTAATTATTCACATAATAAGATTCTGGTATTAGTTGCTTTGAGACCAAAAAAAAAACAAAACCAAGACATTTATACCTTTCACAGAGAATACAGATGCAAACAGATGCAAGGAATTGGTAGACCCTCCTTTAAAAACAAAAACAAAAACAAAACAAAACAAAAATAAACAACAACAACAGTGAAAACAACAAGCATCGGTTGGTCACTGATGTGAAGGAGAGCCCCAAAGTCTCCTCCAGCTAGAGAATCAGAGGTGTAAGTGCTTCAAAGTATGACTAATCATAGCAAAAGGGAAGAGGATTTAGTCTGGTTTCCCAGTTAGCAAACCATGTGCTAGGCTTTCCCCTTGGCTTCGGATAATCCGGCTGCTGACCAAGTCAACTGCTAGATGCTTTTCATTTATTTATTGTGTGCATGCGTTCATTTGTGTGATTTTAGTTCCTAATCTGCATCTCCTAGTTCACATCTCACTGTTCTACCTCACAGGTTGGCAGGCAGCCCTGATGAGTGACTTCTGACTTCCTAAATTTCATAACATCTGTTCCACTCGATAGGAAAGTTGACTTTCCAGCAGAAGGTTCTCTACTGAAAAGCCAGAGCAGCCCACCGGTCCCTGCTTTTCTCCCAGGCTACACTTGACAATCCAATCAGCTTATGAGAAAGGAGACCCTGGAAGACAAAGACAACTGGAGATAAACATACTGAAGGAAAATATAGCGAAATACAGTCAGAGGCACCTAACTGAGTAAACTGTACCGCCTGGAAAACATTAATTTGTGTAGCAACTAAGGGAAAAATGGTAACATGTTGAGTTGCATACTCTTCACCTGTATTAATAGAAAATACACATTCAGCTTTGTAGTGAGTTATTTTTTCTATGATTAACTCAAGAAGGAATTATTTAATCGCACCTGTGTATAAAGTCATTGAATATCATCACGAGCAGTGCATTAAATAGTCGTTCTACACACCATGCATAAAAGATGTGATAAAAATGCAGTTCAGCCATATTTTTGCACAAAATCAGGAAAGCATATCCATTCCCCATTAAGACAGAGAACTAGAATCAAGAGTATTGTAAAGGCATTTCTGCAAGGAAGATACGCTGAGAATTTGTGCTGGACATCAGTTTTGAGAGCTGTGGGTTCACGTATTATTCTTCATTGTCCAGGAGAAATGTTAAAATTTTGAAGCTAAACCAGCATGGGTCTAGATTTTGAGTCTATGAATTACCAGAAGTGTGCCATGGAAAAGTTATTTGAATTCTGTGGCTCTAAGTCTTCATTGAGAGATGGGATAGATAAGTGTATCTCCCAGAAACTGTTTAAGGAATTAGCTAAAATAGCATATTTCTAGTGTGTGTGGGGGGGAATAAAGCTATTACATAACAGAGGTAAAATATTTGCTAAGAAGGATGTCTAAGGAATAAGACATTTTGCAGACTTAAGATATTTTAAATGTTAAATATTAACATATTTATGTTAATAAGGATAGAAATATAGAACTTTTAAATTGAGAGTAGACACAACTTGATCATAAAAACGGACGAACTTGATAAGGTCATCTTGTTGAGTTTGACCTATTGACCTGCTCACCTCACTTTGTACCTGGTGAATCTCAGGCAATAACAATAGAAGAAAGTGGCCTCCTTTAGTTGTTGCCCTCGGGAAATTGCTGCCTGTGCTGGGGGAATTGTGATGTGGCAGCCCGCCTCAGTGCTTTTCTTTGTAATCTTTGAGTCTTTTGTTTTAGCACTGTTGTAGAAACCCCAAATAGGAACAGTGACAGTATCATTAATCCAGAGCACTTGCTGTTCTTACCAAAAAAGCGAAGGTGAGACCAGGCATCAGGAATGAAAGCTGAAAAAGGCAAGGAGCAAGTCATCAAATGTTGCTCAGAGTGAGAAAGATGACAGAGGACATGGATCTGGATGAAAGACACAGAGCAGAGTGACTTCTCTTGTCTCCACTTTATGCCCAGAAACCTTAAAGTGAGGCATAAAGATATTTATCATGGGAACCTTTTAAAGGGCCAATTAGCATTTACTATATAGCAAGACTGCTTACTGTGAAGAAATGTTAGCAGGAATGAAGAACTATAAAAGCTGACAAGGAAAAGGTCAAATAATCTAAACAGGATAAAATGGTATATACTCAACAATTACCCGATGATGGAGAGAAATGGCTTTGATTGCCTTTAAAAGGAAAACAGTTAAAAGGATGCTAATCTTTTAAGCCAGTTGTCTTTACAAGTCTCTAGGAATGGGTTAGTTAAATGAAATCTCTAAATAGCTCAGTAAGTGAGTTCACAAAACCAAAATCTCTTTAATGGAGATAGAGCTCTCATGCATTTTGACAGCCACATTGGAAATTAAGACCGAGATTATATCATAACAAACTAAAGCCATGCTGAAATTTATTCACTCAATCCTGCTGTCTCTTTCAGAATCCCTAGTTCCTCACTGAATAATTTGCTCAGATATGTTTCCTAAGTGTACTATTTGAATAATTCTAAATTCTGGTTTATATTGTGTTGTTTTTTTAACCAAAAGAAAATACTGAAGGAAGGAAGGAAGGAAGGAAGAAAAGGAAGAGAAAAAAATGCTTTGTTCAGTTTGTCTTGGCAATTTGGGTATCAGGTTGACTGAGGAATTATTGAAAAGCACTTTTTAATTTAACACTTTTCATAATTCTTCCTTACATATATTCTGGGACTTATAGACAATTGAGACCAATCTATATTGACCTCAAAACACTCCTTAAAGTTATTTGGCTTTTTACTTTGCTTTATAACCCGTTTCCAAATTTTAGCTTATTTTATCTTTTGTTACTCTTCCTCCTGATCATTTAATCTAAACACAGGAATGAGAGGACATGGTTGAGTGGGCATAATTTTTGGTCAGATCTGAGCCCATGCATGTTTACTACTTCACACTCTATAAAGTGTGGAGACTGTGTGAGGTGGCATACCTGAGATCCTGGTCGGCAGGGGCCTCCCTTCCCCCTAATTCCCATGTGGGATTAGCCAAACCTCCATTCCTCATGACTGGTCTGATCTCTAAATATTTCTGAGATGCTGAAAAATACTTACATGTCCTTCAAACCCATCCTCGCGGTGACTCTTCATTTCAGCCAGGACTCCAGGCTTTTTTGCTGTATCAGGATTTATGTCTCCGTGTTCCTCCAAGTGAAGACACAGTTCCCTTGGAGAATTCTCTAAATATCAGCTAAACTCAGCTGTAGAGTTTGGACATAAGAAAGCAGCTTGGAAATAAGAATAAGAAAATTACAACCTAGTAAAACTTCCGATTATCATGGGTTGAAGATCCTAGACCAGCTTGCTCAGCACCTCCAGCAGGCTGTCCTGGGGAGCATCTCTCTCTTTCACCCCTGGCAAATCACTCTGTTGCACACACTCAGGTAATTGTCCTGACCCTACAGGGTGCCCTAGACTGGACTTCTCTGAAACCAAGAGGGTCACTCCCCCCAGCTTACTCTAAGGGGTCAGAACACAGTCTCCCCCCTCCCCAGGTGCAGTCATATGAAGAGCAGCCACACACGTCATTGTCTCAGGTGTCACCTCACCCAAACCAAATCCTGGCTTTGCTTTGGGAGGACCAAGGGGACAACTGAAGCATCATGTTTTATTTCTACAAAACAATTGTGGAATTTCCTGCTATACGTGAATGAATCAGTGCAGTCAGCTTAAAATAAGCAGTTTGTCCTGGATTCCAGCTACCAAGGTTTTAAAATGTTCGGAGTACATTAGAGAACCTTCAGTGGGAGACATCACTCATATTTTAGGCATATTTAGGTATTTCTAATGTGACTTAATTGTTACAGCTATTGTGTGCTTTCTCTAGCCATTAATAAAAGAGAATATAGAGATGGAAATAGGAGAGATAGAAATGATACATCACAAGGCCAGCCTCAGGAACACAGTCCCTGGCAGAACGGGGCTTAGACCCCCTCAGGATAGATTGAGTCCAGCCTGACCCATCCTGACAAATGACATACTATTAATGAGAAGGAGAAGATGGATAGTGAACATGTGATAAGCATTTGCTACATGCAGAACTACTATGTATTTTACATGTAATGTTGTCTTTCATCTTACAATGGCCCTGCACACAGGGCCCCCTGATCCCCATTGGACAGGGGAGGAGACAAAGGCACAGAGAGGTAAGGTATTTATGGAAGCCCCATTGTGATGGAGACAGGACTGCACTCCACTGTGTTGCATTTCACCCTTCCTTTTGAATGCACTCCTACCCTGAATCATGCTTTCTGCCTACACTTCATAGGAATCCAGTGGAGCTCAGATTTAGGCTTACAGTGCCATGAAAGAGTCAAGATGCCCTGTCATAGCAGTTATTTATTTACGTTTTTATGTGCAGATTAAAATACTTTGGATGTTACCCAGGGTAAATGCTAGGATCTTCCTAAAGACCCTAGAGTCTTCCAAAAATTAAGTTCACTAAGGAATGTAGACTCTAACAGAAAAAAACAAACAAGCCCATTGATAAAGCAAAGGAAAGAACAAAGATGGAAAGTGGGGAAGGGGACAGGTGTACACTGTTTAAGGTCAAGCTTTAAGCGTATGTTTAATACGTGATATTAGACAAGTGTGGATGTTATCAGATGGAGTTTTATATAAAATTCTGCACTGCAAAATGTTTATTCTTTCCTTGTAAAAGTTATGTATGTGCATGCATCACTATAATATAAAAGAGAAAGTATTAAGTGCCCTTACAGAGTTAGAAATAATATACAATTGCAGTTCAGAGGACAGGGAGACCATTGTTCCTAAAAAGCAACTGTGTGGTTCGGGGAGAATGGAAGCTTGAACAGAAGGGTAGCCCTGTGCTCACTCCCAGCTCCACTGCCAGGGACTCACTGGACCTCTAAGTCTGTCTCCAAAATGCCCAGAAACAACATAGGATGGGACAAGGACTGTTGGGAGAATATATGCTTGGATTATAATCAATATCCAATAAATGTGAGCTCCCCTCCCTCTTTTGCCTGGGGAATTAAATGAATAAGGATTCATTTAATAAATAAATTGACATTTGAAATGGGTTTGAAAAATAATTATGACCTAAGTAATAATAGTTAACATTTATACGGGTAATATTTCAGGCCAGAACTTCATACTTGATGCAGGAACTATTCTAAGCAACATCCAAGCCATCTATATGAACGGATGTATTGCTCAGGATAATCCTTGCATGATACATGAGACTTGTGTATTAACAAATGTACACACAGGAAACCCTCCCCCCACACACACTCATTTCCACAATCTCAAGGAATGCACTTTTATCCTCATTTTAAACTTGAGCAGGTATTAGTACAGAAAAGCTAAGTACTCGTCCAAGTCCTCACTCCCAGTAAGGATTTTTAAATTAGGCACATGCTCCAGAGTCTGTCCTCTTAACTCCGTACTGATAAGCTGTGAAAGCATAGCAGGAAGGTGCTAAAAGAACATTCCATGTACTATCTACGGCCAGCAACAATGATAAGCCCAGGTTTTGGAGGTTACAGGGCATGCAGGGATTGTGAGAAATAAGACTCATAAAACACGGAATAGGGATGGCGAACAGGGCCTTGGATGCCATGTGAAAGAGCTGAGAATGCCCTGTTCGACTTGGTTCAGACACAGTCAACAATGAGGTCAGATGGAGTGCGGAATTATCGGGCTGGGTAGTCTGAAAATGACTGTTTCATTTTGGGGATGAAGCAGAGTACAAACAAGGCCTGAGTGTTCCTTGACACAACGAGGTGCAAAGGCATCATCCAAGTTTAATCCTCTGATTCGTTCCGGAGCATGCAGACCTCCCTGGTACTTGGGCACATTGGCAGCTTGGAGGCTGTTTGATGTTAGCGGTGGAAGCCACTGCACACTATTGGAGAAGGGCCCAACAATTTATAGTTCCAGGGAATCTTCCTATTTTTATAGAAAAATATAGTTTTTAAAAATATTTTATTTATTTATTTGACAGAGAGAGAAAGATAGAATGCACATAAGCAGGGGGAGTAGCAGCAGAGGCAGAGGGAGAAGCAGGCTCCCCACTGAGCAGGGATCCCAATGTGGGGTTTCATCCCAGGACTCTGGGATCATGCTCTGTGCTGAAGGCAGACTTTTAACTGACTGAGCCACCCAGGCGCCCCTGGAAGAAGGAAGTTTTAATATAGAATTCCCCTTCGTCAGTATTATTACTCCCATTTAATAGATAAATAAACCGAGATTCTGAAAGACAAAAAAAATGGCCTTTGGCTATATATAAAGTAATGGTAGGAGGTTGTTTTCAAGGGTACCTCCATCCAAAGCCCAGCAGCTTCATACCACATCATGTAGTTGAGGAACTGGTAACACATCTCAAGAGGGATCGGGGATAATAAGTGAAATGAAGAATGAAAATATCATGCATATTTCCCCCTTGCCATGTATCAGGTGCTAGAGACACAAAGTGATTCAGGGTGGAGGTCCTCAAGGTGATTGCTGTATACAGGAGGGGACCAGTATAATGCACAGGTTTCAGCCCTGTCGTTGGTGTGGTGCCATGACAGAAGACACAGCAGGGATCAACAAGGGGAGTGTTGCCAGCTTAAACAAGAGGTTGGGAAGAGCATAGCAGAGATCCTTAAAGAAAGAGTTTGCAGGTGTGTTTGAGGGAAACTCTAGCAGAATGATACAGTAGAAGGAGGGCATGGTAAGGACAGAAGCAGCAGGAAATGGTTTGGAAAACGGAGGGCTTTATGATAGGGCATATTAGAAATTTGATTTTAAAGGTAATAATCTCTCTTGGAAGATTGATTAAAACACCAGAGGGACAAAGATGATCTGGTGGCTATTGCAGTCACCCGGGGAAGAGCTGAAGAGCTGAGGAAGGCGGTGCAGAGAAAGAACTGAACTCTAAACCAGATGTTTTCTGTGCCATCATTTACTCAGGGCTGAGCCTCAGGGCTTACAGCAGACCCCCAGGGATTTGATTTCAGGTTAGGAGCCAACCTGTCAGGAGAAATGAAATATGTTTGCATGTATTTTTTTCCTTCCTTCCTATCTCTTTCTTTTCTTTCTCCTTCATTCTTTTGTACAAGTGTCCCTTTTGGAAATGTGCACCACAGTGAGATACCACCTCACACCTGTTGGGATGGCCGTCATTAAAAAGATAAGAGAGAAATGCTGGCCATGATGTGGAGAAAAGGGAACACTGGTGTCCTGTTGATGGGATTATAAACTAGTGCAGCCACTATGGAAAACAGTATGGAAGATCCTCAAATAATTAGAAATAGAACCACCATATGGTCCAGCAATTCCACTTCTAGGAATATATCCAAAGGAGATGAAAACATTAATATTTTTAAAAAAAGAGGTATCTGCACCTCAACGTTAACAGGAGCATTATTTACAATTAGCCAAGACATGGAAACAACCTAAGGGTCTATTGGCAAGTGAATGGATAAAGTGAGTGGTGAGGGGGGAAGGGGCTGGAGGAAGGTGGTCAGAAGCTACAGACTTCCAGTTATCAGATAAATAAGTACGAGGGATGTGACTCACAGCATGATAATGGCTGTGTGACATTATAGGAAAGTTGGAGAGTAAACCCTAAGAGTTTTCATCACATTAATATGTTTTTCCTTTTCTTTTTATTGTATATCTATGAGATGATGGCTATTAACTAAACCTGTTGTGGGAATCATTTCACAATATAAGTAAATCAAATCACCATTCTGTACACCTTAAACTTATACAATGATGCATATCAATTATTTCTCAATAAAACTGGAAAAAAGTGGAAATTCTGATTTTCCCTAGGAAGGACCATTGCTTGAGCTACTCACAATTTAACGGAAAAAAGCTGGAAGTCAGCTAAGAGCAGAAATGGAACAAAGGAGGAATGGAGAAGAGAAGTAGATCATGATAAACTTGGCCTATAACATGTTTTTTCCAAAGGCTGACAATGAGCTAACATCTTCTCTTCAGAGTGCTAGTTTGAGATCCAAATCTCAGGAAAATAAGGGGGAAAAAAAAAAAAAAAGGACATGTGTTGTCTGCTTTCATGTTCCTATTTCCAGAGAAATCTGCTGTCTCTTCAAAGTTTCTATTCAGCAAGGTTAAATTATCTTGCAAGAAAATCAGCTACATGACAGGTGAATTGGTGCTTATCAGCTGGTGTACACATTGCTATTTGGAAGTGAGCCTGTAAAGCACTGTGGAGGCAATAATGGTAAGGACATCCTAGAACCTTTTTAGCCCTCGCTTGGTCCTCATAGGACTAGTATCAGGCTCAGCCTGTTCTCTGGACAATTAGATGTAAAGAACAGTGGAAACCAGACCTACAGTCTGCAAATAGCTTTTGAGACCAACAATTGGACCCTCACAGGCACAAAATAACATCAAGGAAGAAATGTGCCCAGTGTGTGTCACTGCTCTCTCCTTGTGATACTTGTCCCTCAGGTAGTTTCTGATAGGCTGGATGTACAGGCTTTCTTAACATGTAGATTGAGAGTTCACTGTCCCGTGGCCTCTCTGAAGGGCTTTAGTATATGAATTAAGAGCACTGAAGTAGAAGGACACATCAGCTCCTTCCACAGTATGGGTGGGCATGATGAATGGATGACAAAGATATGGTTCATATATACAATGGAATATTACTCAGCCATCAGAAAGGATGAATACCCACCATCTGCATGGACATGGAAGGAACTGGAGGGGATTATGCTGACTGCAATAAGTCAAGGAGAGAAAGGCAATTATCATATGGTTTCACTCATATGTGGAGCATAAGGAATAGAGCGGAGGACCACAGGGGAAGGAGGGAAAATGGAAGAGGAGAAATCATAGAGGGAGACAAATCATGAGAGACTCTGGATTCCAGGAAACAAACTGAGGGCTGCAGAGGGGAGGATATTGGGGATGGGGTAACCAGGTGATGGGCATTAAGGAGGGCATGTGTTGTGATGAGCATTGGATGTTATATGCAACTAATGAATCATTGAACCATACATCAAAAATTAATGATGTGCTATATGTTGACTAATTGAACATAACAATAAATAAGATAAAATTTGTTTCAAGAGAAAAAAAAGAGCATTAAAGTCTGCTGTAGTTGGGGCACCTGGGTGGCTCAGTCCATTAAGTGTCTACCTTCAGCTTAGGTCTTGATCTTGGGGTCTTGGGATTGAGCCCTGTGTCCCTCTGCCTATGCTCCTCCCCCCAGCTCATGCTCTGTCTCTGTAAAATAAATAAATAAAATCTTTAAATAAAAAATAAAATGAAGTCAGTAGTGGAAGGAACTCTCTTATGTAATACTGTTTTAATCCCCCCTTCAACTAATTATCTTTCATTGAGAAAATATCTTACAACTCCTATCTTTGGTTTGTCCACAGAAAGTGATGAATATGAAATTCTCTCAAGATGATATTATGTGCACATTTCTATGTGAGCACAATCCCTTTAAGGCATTCCATGAAAAGATAGCAGGGTTCCCTAATGAAACAAGTTCGGGGAACAAATTGGATGCTTCCTTCATTCAAGAGACCTTTCTGGGCCTTACCTGTGATTCCCAAAGACCCTTCTCTCTTAGAGTTTGCAGTGCATGGACAGAGACAAACAGTAAAGCAAGATGAGTTTTTGAAGGAAGGTAAAGCAAGATAGGAGAACAGGTTGTGCTGGGGAGGGAAAAGGAGTTGACAAGATCCCCTACTAAAGCCACTGCGTGCACATAAAGGGACTGAAGAGCTCAACAGTCTTTCCATCTTGGTTTGTACCCATGACTTTACCCTGGACACAGCAGTCAGTCCCTTCCTAGCTCTGGGCCTGGCCCTTACTACAATGTCCCTTCACTACGGCTCCTGTAATAGACCAGGCCCTCCTGGCAACCCCCATGCTCAGTTCTCTATTTTACTGAGGAGGAAGTTCAGAAAGCTTCTTATTCCTTTTTCAGAAATCAGAAGAGGGCAAAGGCATTGCTTCTCTTTGTTTCATGGAGTATAAAAAGTCTGCTTTTGCTAAGTGGATATTTCCGTTTTCTCCAGTTGTGCACTATATAGTCAAGCTTCCATACATGTTGGTGTTCTAGTTCTCAGCCCAGAGATGGGAACATAAATAGATGACACTGTTGTCAACAGTTGCTTTATTACCCCTTGTACTTAATGTACATTAATGTACTTAATGTACTTAATGCAGCAGAAATCACACAAAAAGCAGGAGAAATTTGGTGTCGTGTGTGTGTGTACATATCCTCATATTTAAATAGATATTTATCTGTGCATGTATAGTGTCCTCAAGAATAATAGGGGTCTGGATCATCCAAGTCCATGGACAGAAAGCTGTGTTTTTATTAGCTGTAGGTTGATATACCTGATTTTCCCATTATTAGTTGATCCCATTTTATTTTCTATAAAATGTGACCCAGATTAATAATTGTCAAAAGGAAGTTTATAGCCTAATTGTATGCATAAGGTTCCTATCGGTATAGGAAAAGTTTTGAGCAACTTAACTCGGAAACGTCTTTCGAATTAATGATGGTTAGTTGTTAAAGCTATGAGTGGGCAGAGACCAGTGATGGTTTGAGGGCCCTTCAACTTCGACTTTAACATAGCTTTAACAATGTCCTTTCCTGGTGCTTGTACATCTTGACATTCAGTGAACTCTCTTTGCACTTGAGTTATTGATGGGATTGTTTTCATGCAAGTAGATAACAGAGGAACACACTATTTCATTAAACTAGGAGAACGATGTGGAAATGGGATATAGAATTAATCATCTAATGGGAGAAGTGGAGGCAGAGATCCAGGTGTCACGGCCGTGCTGTCCTACATTTATGAGAAACCAGCTCTTCCTGCCTGGGGCTGGGTACTGGTTTCTAATGGCACTGCACTGGTGCCTCCAATGGGAGAGGCATTTAATGGAGGACATTATCTTTAATCTTTGTAAGTTACTCACTAACTTCTGCTGTCAAGTCTCAGTATCTCCCATTACTGGGAATAAGCAAGAATGCATGTGATGGGTTAGTGCACTTGGAGACTTCATACCTGATGAGATTTTCATGCAAATAACTTTAATATGGGTAAATTAATAATAAAGTGGTCAATATTAGGACTTCACATAGGATTCCATTTCCTGAACTGGCCACACAGTAACCACATTTCAAGAGGATGACTGGCATTTAAGTAGAAAGTAGGAGCAAAATGACAATTGACCATTGACTGCACAAGAGCATGTGTGACAAAGGTTGTGCCGGGGTTCCTATGGGAATGAGGTAGCATTCATACCTCATGCTGGAAGGCATTCCTACTGACAGAAACCAAGGAGGAAACAAATATTCTTCAGTGATACAGTCACATAGCCTGGAAAGAGAAGAACACTTCATTCCTAAGAGAGGGGAACAGGACATGAGTGCGTGATTGTAACTAGAAGGGCTCACCTGAGAGTCCCACTCCACCTGTGATCAAGGTCAAGTGCGAGTGACAGTTTTTCTCTATGGTTGCCCTGAATCCTTGAGTTATTCCTCTCTGGAGGCCATAAAGACAAAGGAAGCAGGGTGGACAGTGGAATGGATTAGTTTTCCTCTTTGCCAACTATTGGATCAAGAGATGGGGGGTGCCCATTCTTATACAGTGATCAAGTTCATGGTGGTCTTCTAGCCCAATTAAATAACTGCTCCTATGAATTTAAAATAGATATACAGCATCTGCACTTATAATGATATAATTATGTCATGGACACCATACTACAATCAAGAGTAGAATAAAAAAGAATCCAGCAGTTTAATTTTCCTTTTTACATCCCTAAAATCTAGCACTTAGGCAATATAGTCAATGGTACTGTAACAGCGATGTATGGTGACAGATGGTAACTGCACTTGTGGCGATTATGGCATAACATATGAACTTGTCAGATAGCTTTGTTGTACACCTAAAACTAATGTGACACGTATGTCAATTATACTCAAATTTTAAAAAATGATAAAAAAACTAAATGCTAAAGGAAAAAAAAAAAAAGAAAAAAAGAATTCCTGTCAGCCAATAGTGTCCAGTGACTAACACCGATCTCTCTCATTTCCTTCTCTATAAGAGCCTTTCTGAAATCCATTTCAGCAAATACCCCTGTATAGCAGTTTGGAACACTGAAGCCTGAGTGGGTTTATCAATTTTAGATTTAACTCTGCGGTTTGCATGTTAATTACCCTCTGCTTTATTAAATACAAAAAATGTATTTCTAATTAGCTCTGAGCTGCTAGTCCTTCCTCAGTTTCAGTTTGTACTTTTTTTCCCTGGGAAAAACTTTTGAATGTCATTCAGAAAATTTAAGTATGATTGACAAATGCGTTCCATGGGGCTTGAGGGTATTAATAAGTCACTGCTTCAGAATATACTCTCACAGAAAGTTATTTTTACACAGAATTTGTGACTGGAATCTCTTTCTCTCTGTGTGAATGTATTGTGTGTTTCTGTGAGAGTCTATTATGTGCACTGTCCATTTGCATGTAATATTTAATGTAAGATTCACAGCTGCCTTGGAGATTTTATTTTCACTCTTCTTCTGACGAGAAAACCAAGAGTCAGAAAAGCTGTGCTCCTTTGCTCATTCATTCACTCAGTGAGTTCAACAACTTACTAATAACCCCGCGAGCAATGTTAAAGTGCTGTTTGTATAATTCACTGATTTTGAGATATCCACGGCGCACAGGTTTGGTTTGGGTTACTGAATGCCATTTCAACTGTACCTTTAAGAAATACTGTGTTCCATGCACTAAGCATTCCAGTTTAAAATAAGATACAGTCTATATCCCCAAAGGAATTACAGTCCTAGTACCTTGCTGTGGATGCCAGAGTGAATCCGCAGGGTGGTTAGGAATAGCACTCAAAGCTCATCTCCTTTCTCTCTCACTCTAATGCTTCTTTTAAAAGAGACTCTTAGGCAGCATGGTGTTTGGCAGAGCACCAGACTTGAAATAGGTCTCCCTGAGAATTCCTGATATTCCCTGTCAAGTTTACAAAGGCAGAATTTGGTTGTTGCGCCTGTTAGTTATTGCTCGAGACTGTAGTTAAGCAAATTAGTGACATCTTCCCTCTGGCAGGCACCTGGTTGCTTGCAATCCTGCTGCCAATCAAAGTCATCAGTGGGATTGGCTCAATGTGATGTATTTGCTGAAGCCAAATGAGTTGCTCTGGCTAAGCCAGACCCTTCCATTTTCTATTGATAAGCGCCAGTGTCTGTCCCATCTTAGACTCCTAGTTTGTGCCTCTTCTACTTAACCGCCTAGTAAAGGGTACGAAGGGCATCGGCATCTTCATTATGACCAACAATTCTTCCATTCATAAGCCAAAATGTTGTTTACTGTCAAGGAATGAACGTCTTAGTGGAAGTTGCTGAATACTGACTCTGGCATTCTCATTTTCTTAAGTATTCTCGAGGCTCTCCTGGGTGAGCCCTGTTCTATGTGGTTGTTTTTTCCTATAAGCACACAGGAACTGAATTTCTGTGATCCTTACACTTCTTAACTATAGGGGAAGAAAGATTAACTAGTGCACTGTGTTCTTATGTAGGGACAAAATCAGTGAACAGCTTGTCAAGAACAATATGCATAATGTTTTATAATAATAATGATGATGATGATGATGATGCCATTTATCCAACAGTATGACAACAGTAAAAGGTCTGTGCCCAAAATTCAGTATATTACTGCTTGATGTGGGGTGAGAACAGAACAAAATATTCTGAGAAATAGTATATATAATGATGCTCAAAATTAACCTCTCTGATTCCCAGGGTCTACTAGTGAGGTGGGAAACCCAATATGGGCTGGCTACACAATTATAAGATGTAGTGCAATTTCAGAAAGTTTAAATGTACTTGTGCCATGGTGGGGGTGACTCCTTTACTGAGGAAGCTGCCTCAAACTTCCCCATAATACATGCAGTGAGCTTAAACATGCAGACACTCACCTAGGATGTGTCTGGTGTGGAGCAGCCCTTCAAAACTGGTAGCTATTATTGTGCCAGGGGCAATATTTGGTTTCAGAAACCTGGCATACACAGGTGATAATGGGAATTAAATCAGAGAGTCACTGGACTTTCATCAGAGTCTCTATAATCCAGTCTCAACTTGATAATTTCTTGACTTAGGATTTATGATCCAATTTAAACTCTCCAAAATTAAGTCGTCTCATCTTGAAAATGAAGATAATACAGATTTTCTACCTCACAAGGATGTTCTATTTAAATGAGTTGATGGATGGTCTTGGTAGTCATTTTCTGTCTCCCAGCATCAAGAAAATTACTCATCTGGTTTCTATCACTAGAGCTTAGTTCTGCACCTTCTAGAACTTCATGAACATAGAATCATGTGGTATGGGTATGTGCTCTTAGAACTTCATGAACATAGAATCATGTGGTATGGGTATGTGCTCTTCATGGCTGGCTTCTTTAGCTCAACGCATGGCTTGCTGTAGATGCTGTTGGTTATTTTTTAACTACTGAGTAGTAATCCGATCTACTAATGTTCTGAGTTCGATTTACTAGTTTTCTAACTTCTTGGGATGGAGATGTAG
This sequence comes from Enhydra lutris kenyoni, assembly GCF_002288905.1. Lineage (NCBI taxonomy): Eukaryota > Metazoa > Chordata > Mammalia > Carnivora > Mustelidae > Enhydra > Enhydra lutris. The sequence continues at coordinate 812,815 of NW_019154162.1, forward strand.
ATTTTGTTTTAACTTTACTTCTTCCTTTTTTATGTAAAAAAGCATTTAAAAGCCATACATTTTCTTCTAAGGACTGTTTTGGCTGTGTTCCAGAAATGTAGATACAGTGTTTTTACCATTATTCAATTCAAACTATTTTCTAGATTCCATTTTGATTTCTTCTTTGACGTATGGGTCATTTAGAAGTGTGTTGACTAACTTCCAAACATTTGAGGGTTTCCTAAATAATTTATTATTATGAATTCTGAACTTAATTGGTCAGAAAACAAAGTATGCTTCTTTATGGTTTAGAATAGGGTCTTTTTTTTTTTTAAGATTTTATTTATTTATTTGACAGAGATCATGAGTCGTCAGAGAGGCAGGCAGAGAGAGAGGAGGAAGTAGACTCCCCGCTGAGCAGAGAGCCTGATGTGGGGCTTGATCCCAGGACCCTGGTCATGACCTGAGCCGAAGGCAGAGGCTTTAACCCACTGAGCCACCCAGGCACCCCTAGAATAGGGTCTTTCTTAATGAATATTCCATGTGTCCTTGAAAACAATGTATCTAATCTGTAGTTGTTCAGTGTTGTATGAACATTGATTAGGTTGGTTTCACTGTTTGAATATTCTATATCCTCACTGGCTTTTTCCCCAACTTGTTCCATTAGTTACTGAGGGAAGATATTAAAAGTCAACTGTAATTGCCACTACTTTGCCCCTCCCCAACGCTTTTTGTTTCTGTCAGGTTTTGCTTCTTATATTTCAAATCTCTGCTATAGGTGCAGATACTTTTTTTTTCTGTTTTTTTTTTTAATTCATAATGAATTAGCCCTTTGTAATTTTAGAGTCTCTTGTTATCTTGCAATACATCCCCTTTGTTTGATATTAATACAAAAATTCCGGGTTTCATATATCTACTGTCTGCCTGTAATACTTTCGCCATCCTCTACTTCCAACCTATCAGTGCCTTTATTATTAAAAAAAAAAAAGTATCATATCAAAAGTACAGAGATGGGCCTTCCTGTTTTGTCCAGCCTGACAATTTCTAACTTTTCATCAGACTTTTTGATCATTTTCCTTTTAATGTAATTATTAGTTTGGTAAAAATTAAGTCTACTAACAATTCCTTTTTTCTTTTTCCTCTTTGTGATTTATTCCTTTGTTTTGCATTTTCTGCCTTATTTTGTGTTAAACTGAGCTTTTTGTTGCTGGTTTGTTGTTCTTATTTTTGTTATTTATTATTATTATTATTATTACTATTATTTGGTATCCCATCCTTTCTCTTTTATTGGCTTTGTGGCTATACCTTTTTGGTTTATGTTTATGCATCTTTAACTTATCATGTTTACATCAAATTTCTATTATATCATTTTGTATACAATGTGGGGCCTTATACTAGTGTAATTTTGTTTGCCCTATATCCCATTCTTCATAGTTTTATTGATATATGTTTACTTTGATTTCATAATACTGAATTTCATAATACATTTTTATTTTTCCTCTAAACTGTGAATGAACTTTGAGATGTTTAAGAAAAGTAAGAAAGCTAGTCTTTTATTTTTAGCCACATATTTACCCCTTTGAGTACTCTTCATTCCTTCTTTCCTATAACTTGACAATTCTATCTTGAATCAATTTCTTTAGATTGTGTAACTTATTTAGCAATATTAGCAGTGGGGATTGTAGAAATTATCTCACCTTTTGTTTAATGAAACTATGTTTATTTTTCTTCAGAACTGAAAGCTATTTCTGTCGGGTATAGAATGCCAAGTTGATGGTGTCCTACTTTCAGCATTGGTTGTTCTCTACCATTTCTCATGAGAAGTTGGATGTCATCCTTATTGTTCAGTTGTTATCTTTAGCAGTTGAGCTGGCTTTGGGTGGGTGGTAGCCTCAATGCATCAGTAGGGTTTTACATTATTCTTTGAGAAACTCCCTTCCCTAAATTCAGAATTTTCAGGAGAGTCAGATTCTATTTGGCATATGTGAGAACTTGAGGATTTTCTTGGAGTAACATATGTGGGTTTGCAATGATGTTCTTTGAACTCAAGCATGGGAAGGAGATGCAATAGTATCATAGACCTCATTGGGGCTCCTTTTCTCTCTTCAGACCTTTGCAGGAAACATGAATGCTGACAGCGTGATGCACCACAAGTTACTGCACTCAGTGAGAGCCCGCTTCGTTCGCTTTGTGCCCCTAGAATGGAATCCAAGTGGAAAGATTGGCATGAGGGTGGAGGTCTACGGATGCTCCTATAGTAAGTGTATGCATGAACCCTCGCACTGGTGTGTTGTGAGCAGCTTTCCCTACATGGTGCCAGCTTATCTACATTGAGATGGCAATCTCAATTGTTTTAAAGTCTTTCAAGTACCTAATAACTTCTGCACATTTGAAAATGTAAAAAACTCCTCTGTCTAGGAATGAAGGAGCTTTGTGGTGATAATATGATAAGAGCTTAACAACACCACAAAGGTCAAAGTTAAGAGCTCTTGGAGTTTGAATATCATTTGTCCTTGAAGTAGAATAGTAATTTGAGCTCCATTCTTTCCCAGAAGCGGAGTGAGGTATTATAAATTCACCCTTCCTTCAGAACCATGAGGGAACAAAGTTTCTCCCTCTTCACTTGTCCTAGAAGTGGAGGAAAAGGAACATTTCAACCCAGTGTAACCCAGGGAATGCTTCTTTCCTGGAATTATGCTAGCCATCCATTCATTTATGAGTTATTGGTACATGTGGAAGTGGTGCTCCATCTTGCAAATAACAAAGATTATAAATGTGAGTAGAGCTGGCAATCATTCAAGATCAAAGTAACAATTATGCAAGAAATGTAATCATTCCTATAATTCTCCCCTATATGTTGTCATCATTATAAATTATTTTTCATTTATTTATTTATTTTTATTAACATACAGTGTATTATTTGCCCCAGGGTTATAGGTCTGTGAATCATCAGACTTACACATTTCACAGCACTCACCGTAGCACATACCCTCCCCAATGTCCGTAACCCAGCCACCCTATCCCTACCCCCTCACCCCCAGCAACCCTCAGTTTGTTTCGTGAGATTAAGAATCTCTTATGATTTGTCTCCCTCCCAATTCCATCTTGTTTAATTTTTTCCCTCTCTACCCCCACGGCCCCCTGTCCTGCCTCTCAAATGCCTCATATCAAAGAGAGCATATGATAATTGTCTTTCTCTGATTGACTTATTTTGCTTAGTGTAGTACCCTCTAGTTCCATCCACATCATTGCAAATGACAGGATTTGGGGATTTTTGATGGCTGCATAGTATTCCATTGCATATATATAACACTTCTTCTTTATCCGTTCATCTGTTGATGGACATCCATTTTTTTTCCCCATAGTTTAGCTATTGTGGACATTGCTACTATAAACATTTGGGTGCACATGCCCCTTTGGATCACTACATTTGTATCTCTAGGGTAAATACCTAGTAGTGCGATTGCTGGGTCATAAGGTAGCTATGTTTTCAACTCTTTGAGAAACCTCCATGCTTTTTCCAGAGTGGCTGCAGTAGCTTGCAATTCCCACCAAAAGTGTAGGAGGGTTCCCCTTTCTCCACATCATCTCCAACACCTGTCCTTTCCTAACTTGTTAATTTTAGTGATTCTGACTGGTTTGAGGTGGTATCTCATTGTGGTTTTAATTTGTATTTCCCTGATGCCAAGTGATGTTGCACATTTTTTCATGTGCCTGTTGGCCATTTGGATGTTGTCTTTGCAGAAATGTCTGTTCATGTCTTCTGCCCATTTCTTGATCAGATTATCTGTTCTTGGGGTGTTGAGTTTGATAATTCTTTGTAGATTTTGGATACTAGCCCTTTATCTGGTATGTCATTTACAAATACCTTCTCACATTCTGTCAGTTGTCTTTTGGTTTTGTTGACTGTTTCCTTTGCTGTGGAAAACCTTTTGATCTTGATGAAGTTCCAGTAGTTCATTTTTTCCTTGCTTTCCTTGCCATTGGTGATGTTTCTAGGAAGAAGTTACTCTGGCTGAGGTCAAAGAGGTTGCTGCCTGTGTCTTCCTTAAGGGTTTTGGTGGATTCCAGGGTTCCTGGGTGGCTCAGTGGGTTAAAGCCTCTGCCTTCTGCTCAGGTCATGATCCTGGGGTCCTGGGATCAAGCCCTGCATCAGACTCTCTGCTCAGCAGGAAGCCTGCTTCCTCCTCCTCTCTCTTTCTGCCTGCCTTTCTGCCTACTTGTGATCTCTGTCTGTCAAATAAATAAATAAAATCTTAAAAAAAAAGATTTTGGTGGATTCCTATCTTACATTGAGGTCTTTCATCCATTTGGGTCTACTTTTGTGTGTGGTATAAGAAAATGGTCCACTTTCATTCTTGTGCATGTGGCTGTCCAATTTTCCCAACACCATTTTTTGAAGAGACTGTCTTTTTGCCATTGGACATTATTTCCTGCTTTGTTGAAGATTTATAGACTATAGAGTTGAGGGTCCATTTCTGGACTCTTAATCTGTTCAATCTTAATTGAACTATGGGTCTGTTTTTGTGCCAGTACCATAACTGTCTTGATGATAACAACTTTGTAATAGAGCTTGAAGTCTGGAATTGTGATGCTGCCAACTTTGGTTTTCTATTTCAACATTCCTCTGGCTATGTGAGGGCTTTTCTGGTTCCATATACATTTTAGGATTATTTGTACCATTTCTTTAAAGAAAATCGATGGTATTTTGATAGGGATTGAATTAAAAGTATAGATTGCTCTAGGTAGCATAGATATTTTCACAATATGTATTCTTCCAATCCATGAGCATGGAACATTTTTCCATTTCTTTGTGGCTTCCTCAATTTCTTTCATGAGTACTTTATAGTTTTCTGAGTATAGATTCTTTGCCTCTTTGGTTAGGCTTACTCCTATGTATCTTATGGTTTTGGGTGCCCTTGTAAATGGGATTGATTCCTTAATTTCTCTTTCTTCTGTCTTGCTGTTGGTATATAGAAATGCAAGTGATTTCTGTGCATTGCCTTTATATCCTGATACTTTACTGAATTCCTGTATGAGTTATAGCAGTTTTGAAGTGGAATCTTTTGGGTTTTCCATATAAAGTATCATACTATCTGCAAGGAGTAAGAGTTTGACTTCTTCTTTGCTGATTTGGATACATTTTATTTCTTTTTGAAGTCTGATTGCTGAGGCTAGGACTTCTAGTACTATGTTGAATAGCAGTGGTGATAGTGGACAGCCCTGCCGTGTTCCTAACCTTAGGGGAAAGCTCTCAGTTTTTTCCCTTTGAGAATGATATTTACTGTGGGTTTTTCATAGATGGCTTTAACGATGTTGAGGTATATACCCTCTATCCCTACACTTTGAAGAGTTTTGATCAAGAGAGGATGTTGTACTGTGTCAAATGCTTTTTCAGCATCTATTGAGAGTATCATATGGTTCTTGTTCTTTCTTTTATTAATGTATTGTATCACATTGATTGGTTTGTGGATGTTGAACCAACCTTGCAGCCCAGGAATAAATCCCACTTGGTTGTGGTGAATAATCCATTTAATGTACTGTTGGATCCTATTGGCTAGTATTTTGGTAAAAATTTTTGCATCCATGTTCATCAAGGATATTGGTCTATAATTCTCCTTTTTGATGGGGTCTTAGTATGGTGTTGGGATCAAGGTAATGCTGGCCTCATAAAATGAGTTTTGAAGTTTTCCTTCCATTTCTATTTTTTGGAACAGTTTCAAAAGAATAGGTATTAATTCTTCTTTAAATGTTTGGAAGAATTCCCCCTGGGAAGCCATCTGGCCCTGGGCTCTTTTTTCTTGGGAGATTTTTGATGACTGCTTCAATCTCCTTACTGGCTATGGATCTGTTCAGGTTTTCTATTTCCTCCTGGTTCTGTTTTGGTAGTTTATATGTCTCTAGGAATGCATCCATTTCTTCCAGATTGTCAAATTTGCTGGATATAGTTGCTCATAAGATGTTCTTACAATTGTTTGTATTTCTTTGGTGTTGGTTGTGATATCTCTTCTTTCATTCATGATTTTATTAATTTGGGTCCTTTCTCTTTTCTTTTTGATATGTCTGGCCAGGAGTTTATCAATCTTATTAATTCTTACAAAGAACAAGCTCCTAGTTTTGTTGTTTTGTTCTACCGTTCTTTTGGTTTTTATTTCATTGATTTCTGCTCTGATCTTTATTATTCCTCTTCTCCTGCTGTTTTTAGGTTTTCTTTGCTGCTCTTTCTCCAGCTCCTTTAGGTGTAGGGTTAGGTTGTGTATTTGAGACCTTTCTTATTTCTTGATAAGGCTTGTATCACTATATACTTTCCTCTCAGGACTGCCTTTGCTGTTTCCCAAAGATTTTGAATAGTTGTGTTTTCATTTTCATTTGTTTCCATGATTTTTTTCAATTCTGCTTTAATTTCTTGGTTGCCCCTTTCACTCTAGTAGAATGCTCTTTAGCCTCCATGTATTTGTGTTCTTTCCAACTTTCTTCTTGTGCTTGAGTTCTAGTTTCAAAGCATTGTGGTCTAAAAATATGCAGGGAATGATCCCAATCTTTTGGTACTGGTTGAGACCTGATTTGTGACCCAGGATGTGAACTCTTCTGGAAAGTGTTCCATGGGCACTAAAGAAGAATTTGTATTCTGTTGCTTTGGGATGGACTGTTCTGAATATATATGTGATGTGCATCTGTCCAGTGTGTCATTTAAAGCCTTTATTTTATTTCCTTGTCGATCTTTTGCTTAGATGATCTGTCCATTTCAGTGATGGGGGTGTTAAAGTCCCCTACTATTATTGTGTTATCATTGATATGTTTCTTTGATTTTGTTATTAATTGGTTTATGTAATTGGCTGCTCCCATCTTAGGGACATAGATATTTAAAATTGTTAGATCTTCTTGTTAGACAGACCCTTTAAGTATGATATAGTGTCCTTCCTCATCTCTTATTATGGTCTCTGGCTCTACATCTAATTTATATGATATAAGGATTGCCACCCTATCTTTCTTTTGATGTTCATTAGCATGGTAAATTGTTTTCCACCCCCTCACTTTATTTTATTTTTTAAATTTAATTTTATTTTTATAGTGTACCAAGATTCATTGTTTATACACCACACCCAGTGCTCTATGCAATATGTGCCCTCCTTAATACCCACTACCAGGCTCACACAAAACCCTCAGTTTGTTTCTCAGAGTTCACAGTCTCTCATGCTTTGTCTCCCCCTCTGATTTCCCCCAATTCACTTTTCCTTTCCTTCTCCTAATGTCCTCCATGATAGTCCTTATGGTCCAAAAGTAAGTGAAACCATATGATAATTGACTCTCTGTACCTCACTTATTTTGCTCTGAATAATCTCCTCTAGTCCCATCCTGATATCTGAAATCTATAAAGAACTCCTCAAACTCAACACTGAAACAACAAATAATCATGTCAAAAAGTGGATAGAAGATATAAACAGATACTTCTCCAAAGAAGACATATAAATGACTAACAGACACATGAAAAAATGTTCATTATCATTAGCCATCAGGGAGATTCAAAACCACATTGAGTTGCCACCTTACACTAGTTAGAATGGCCACAATTAACAAGACAGAAAACAATAAGTGTTGGAGTGATGTGGAGAAAGGGGAGCCCTCTTATACTGTTGGTGGGATGCAAGTTAATGCAGCCACTTTGGAAAACAGTGTGGAGATTCCTTAAGAAATTAAAAATAGAGCTACCCTCTGACCCTACAATTGCATTACTGGACATTTACCCCAAAGATACAGTTGTAGTGAAAAGAAGGTCCATATGTATCCCAATGTTCATAGCAGCAATGGCCACAATCACCAAACTGTGGAAAGAGCCAAGATGCCCTTCAACAGATGAATGGATAAAGAAGATATGGTCCATATATGCAATGGAATATTATGCCTCCATCAGAAAGGATAACATCCCCTCACTTTAAATCTGGAGGTGTCTTTGGGTCTAAAATGAGTTTCTTGTAGATAGCATATCCATGGGTCTTCTTTTTCTATCCATTCTGATGTCCTGTTTCTTTTGTCTGGGGCATTTAGCCCATTTACACTCAGTGTAACTACTGAAAGATATGAATTTAGTGCCATTGTATTGTCTGTAAGGTGACTTACTATATATTGTCTCTGTTCCTTTCTGGTCTGTTAATTTTAGGCTCTCTCTTTGCTTAGAGGACCCCTTTCAATATTTCCTATAGGCTGGTTTGGTTTTTGCAAATTCTTTTAATTTTTGTTTGTCCTCAAAGCTTTTTATCTCTCCTTCTATTTTCAATGACAGCCTAGCTGGATATAGTAGTCTTGGCTGTGTATTCTTCTTGTTTAGTGCTCTGAATATACCATGCCAGTCCATTCTGGCCTGCTAGGTCTCTGTGGAATGGTCTACTGACAATCTAATATTTCTGCCATTGTATGTTACAGACTTCTTGTCCTATGCTACCTTCAGATTTCTTTTTGTCACTGAAACTTTAAGTTTTACTATTCGATCATTGGCTGTGGACCTATTTTAATTGATTTTGAGGGGGCTTCTCTGTGCCTCCTGGAGTTTGATGCTTATTCCCTTTGCCAAATTAGGAAAATTCTCTGCTATAATTTGCTCCAATATACCTTCCCCCCGCCCTTTCTTCTTCTGGGATCCCAATTATTCTAATATTGTTTCTTCTTAAGGTATTACTTATCTTTTGAATTCTCCCCTCATGGTCCAGTAGTTACTTGTCTCTCTTTTGCACAGCTTCTTTATTCTCCACCATTTGGTCTTCTATATCACTAATTCTCTCTTCTGGCTCATTTATCCTAGCAGTAAGAAACTCCATTTTTTGTTGCACCTCATTAATCGTTGTTTTTTTTTTTTTAATTTCAACTTAATTATATTTTAGTTCTTTTATTTTTCCAGAAAGGAATTTTGTTTCTCTAGAAAGGGATTCTCTAACATCTTCCATGCTTTTTTTGAGCCCAGTTAATACCTTGATATTCATCACTCTGAGCTCCAGTTCTGACATATTACTAATGTCCGTATTAATCAGGTCCCTAGCTGTCAGTACTGTTTCTTATTCTATTTTTTTTTTTTTGTGGTGAGTTTTTCTGCCTTGTCATTTTATCTAGATAAGAACAGATGAATGAGAGAACAATATGCTAAAAAGGTAGCAATGACCCCAGAAAGATATACACTAACCAAATCAGAAGAGACCCAAACAATGGGAAAAGAAGAAAGAAAGAAAGAAAGAAAGAAAGAAAGAAAGAAAGAAAGAAAGAAAGAAATGTATATAGGTAAATAGACCAGTGAATAGAACAGAGCCACAAACCTCATTTTGGTTGTATTTTTGTCTGTCAGAAGAAACTACCTCCCAAAATTTAAAAGAAAGAAAAATTTATATATACAAAAATAAGGGTAAACACTATGAAGGGATGGAATATAACTGTAAAGATGAAAATTTAAAGAGATTCTTGAAAAGGAATTGCTAAGATAAGAAGTTGATTGAAAAAAGAAAAGAAAAAAATGAGGAAAGAATGTGATCAGGCTGGAGTCTAGATCAAAGACATGTGCTAGATTTAGGGTATAGTTTGATGTTTTGGAAGAAATTGTATCCCAAAATTTTAAAGAAAAAAAAAAACCTATATGTATACAAAAAAATAAGGTTAAATACATTGAAGGGATAAAATATGACTATAACATAGAAAAAAGTTTTCAAAAGGTATTGATAAAGTAAAATAGTTTTAAAAAGTTAAAAGGGGAAAGAGGAAAAATTTTAAAAAATAGAATAAGAAAAAAATAAAATTAAAAAAATTTAACTTTGAGGAAAAAACAAAAAAAGAACAACAACAACAAACAACAAACAAATTTAACTTTGAAAGACTAAAGGATCATGGGAAGAAAGCCATGAATTCTATGCACTGCTTTCCCCTACCTCTGGAGTTCCACAATTCTTTCTCATTGATCGGTAAACATGATCTTGGCTGGATGTTCTTGCTGATCTTTTGGGGGGAGGGACCTGTTGCTGTGATTCTCAAATGTCTTTCCAGGAGGTGGAATTGCGCCACCCTTGCCCAGGGCCAGGTTAAGTACTCTGTTTGGTTTTGGTCTCTGGAGCATTTTTGTTCTCTGAATGCTTTCTGTACAGCTTTGGAGGAGGAGAATGAAGATGGCTGCCTCTCAATCTGTAGCCTCATAGGAGCCGAGAGCTCAGAGCCCCACTCCTCAGTGTGCCTTCAGAGAAAAGAAGTCCATCAGTCCCATTTCTCTGGTCTCTCCAGTTGCACTCTAAGCTCACCTGGCTTGTGATGGAGAGTTTCTATCTCTGACCCACACCCCCATTTGGAGTCACCAAACCTAGCTCATTTTTACAGCACACTCCCGTGCCGCTCCTCCCTGAGGGGGAATGTGAGTCTCCCCAGATCTGCTGCTTTTTGGGTCCCTGCCCAAAAAGCAGTGGTTCAACTGTGCCTCGGATCATGGTTTAAGGTAACCCTGAACTGAGAGCTTACTGCTTGGCTCCATCTCTGCATCTGGCTTCCCTGCTCTGATACCTGGGAGCTCTGCCACACTCAGACACCCCCAGTTTTTTTGTGACCCCACAGGTCCTGAGACCATAACACGTGTCTCAGCAAGGGTTCTTAGCCATGCTTAGCCTCTGGAGTGACATCCCTCAGTGGAGCAGACTTCTAAAAGTTCCGATTTTGTGTTCATTGGCTGTTCTACTTGCTGGGAGCCAGCCTCTCCCCCCACGGTCTATCTTCCTGAATGTTGCCTCAGATTCATTTCTCCACATGTTCTATTTTCTGGAAAGTGGTCAATTTTCTGTTCCTAGAATTGCTGTTCTTCTTCTTTTCTCTCTCCTGTTGAGTTTGCAGCTCTTCAGAATGGTTTGATAACTATCTAGCTGAACTCCTGGGACCTGATGATATTTAGGTCTCCTACTCCTTCACCATCTTGCTCCTCTCCTCCATAAATTATTTTTCTATCTTAGCAGTTACACCTCCTGCTTATATGCCAAAACCCAGTGACTTCTAATGAAGGAACACATGTGATTGCTACCACTAAAACTCAGCAAATCCTATTGGAAGTGTCTATTTGGTTACATGCTTATACTCATTTCTGTAATGTGGTCAACTGAATGCCTATATCAGAATCATCTGGAATTCTCATTAAAAATGCATTTGCCTAGCTATGTCCTATACATCCTGGATTGGGATTCTGGGCACAGGGACCCAGAAAGTTGAGTATTAACAAGCTCCCTAGGGAAGCTATGGACACAGAGTGTCTAGTAAAAATAAATATCTGCACAGAGGCAATGTACTTATGAAATGATTGTCTTTATCTTGCACAAGCACTTCCAGAAAGAAGGTGTTAATACAGCAGATACATCAACAAACCATTAGGCTAGGGACACACTAGCCTTCCACTCTAGCCCTTCCATAACAAAGCGTAGAATATCTAAGAGGGTATATGCTTCCTATCCCAAGATATCTGGTGTGCCCAGATTCTCTTGTCACCTCTTCTGTTGATAACAGTTGTCACTACTTTGAGCTTTATTTTTAAGTACAATGTGAACCTTTCATGCTGAAGTAAAATGTTGTTTATATTATAACTTCAGCCGTCTATTTTGGTTTAACAATCCTATTACTATTTAATGTGTCCTCATTGTTTTCTGCCAGTCCTGTCTGTTGTCCTTCACAATCATTGTTCTGTGTGCATGCATAGAAAACTCAGCATCAAGTTAATAGCAGACTGTAGGGTTGAAAGTGACCTTTGAGCAATAGGTCCAACTTTTTCTAGTGTAGACCCCTTTAAGAAAAGTGCCCACAGTAACATTTTTTTGTAAGTTGATTTTTCTATAATATTCAGAAGTCCACAGATCTGTTACCCCTCAATTCTTGACCAAACAAACTGCCCCAGATTTGGAGTAACCCAGTCTTTCATGGATTCCTTTCCAGGTAGGCTCCTGGTCTATCGAGTTCATTCCCTCAGGGGATAACTTACATTTGGGTACCTAGTATGAGTGATGGGACATAGATGTCTGTGACCATCTTCAAGCCAGCACCTGGCCTTTTTCAGTCACTAGTTCTGGTGCTTTGCTGCTTTTTCCCTTGGGTGTGTGGGTGGGTGTGTGGGGGCATATCTCTCATTTCTACCTAAAAACATATTTCAGTGTGTCCTCTGGATTCCCACTTTCTTTCAACATCATCTTATCCACCGAAATTTCAACTGAATTGTTCCTAAAATTAAAACTTTGCTATATAAGCTATCAAACAAAGCAGCAACAACAAAAGTCCTATGGCTCTACTTAGCAGCTACTTCTCCTTCTCTCCCTTTCCCCAGAATATCTTCTCTCCAAACCTTGTCTGAGGTTACTCTTTCCACCTGCTCACCTCCCAGTATACTATAGCTGTTTCTATTCAGTCTGTACACATGTGGTGTTCAGTTCAAAGTGTCAGCTTGGCTAGGCTATAGTCCAGATAGTCAAGCAAACATGAATCTAGGTGTTGCTGTGATGTGGCGAACAGACAATCACTGAACTTTAGCTAAATGAGATTATCCTTGATCTCCCGGTGGGCTGGATTCAGTCAGTTGAAAGGTTGTAAGATCAGAACTGAGGTTTCCCGGAAGAAGAAGAATTTCTACATGTGCTGTGCAGCTTCACCTCCTGCCAGAGTTTCTGGCTGGCACCTCCTGATCTGACAACATGAATTTCAAACTTGTCTAGCCCCCAAAATTTTGTAAGCCATTCCTTGTAATGTATCCGTATCTGTATCTGTACATCTATCTATCATCTATCTATCTATCTATCTATCTATCTATCTATCTGTCATCTATTTATCTATCTGTCAATCACCTAATCCTATTTGTCTGGGGGAACCCAGACTAATAGAATGCCCCACAGAAACTACTTTAGTCAAGACCACCAGTGACCTCCACATTATCAACTCCAATGGTCACTTCATTTTTCTCATTTCACTCAACCTCTCAGTAGTATTGAATTCAATTAGCTACTTCTGCTTTTTAAAAACCTGGTTTTCCCTTCTAGATCACTTGTGACCTATGCTAAATCCCAAGCCTCGGTCTCAGGGCTTCTTCCACTTTCCAGCTATACCTCAGGCTGTGCTTAATTTATAGAGTTCTATAAGTTTAAATACTATGGATATGCTGATCATATCATGCCAGGCTTTTTCTACCTGAGGGCTTTGCACATTCTGTTCCCTAGGAGCAACAGCTTTTTTCAATAATTTACACGGTTTGTTCCTTCAGTCAACGTAATTTTCAATTCTGGTGCCACCTCTTCAGAGAAGTCCACTCTGGTGGTCACTCTAAAGTCTCCTGCCCTACTTCCTGTGCATTAACTATCATCCCCTGGCTATATAATGTGGTTTTATATTCTTCCTGATGCCTATCACAAACCAGAATCTTGTTCCTTTGTTTTGTTTGCTTACTCAAATCCCTGCACCACAATGTAAGTTCCATGAGAATAGGCACCTTGTATGTTAATTCTCAATACCTAATAGGAACAAATGGGTAGTTACATTTGTGGAATGAATGGATATGTATATCAGCATGGGCACCCATGGAATTTTCCTGTAATTACTTGCTATTAATACACCCATTGTAGTTTCTGGGGAACTGTTTTTTGTTTGTTTGTTTGTTTGTTTGTATTTATTTATTTACTTCCTATGGATTTTTTTCTTAGAATTCCGCTCAGGTATGTTGCTCAAGATTGGTAGAAAACTTACAGTTCTATAATTTTTTAAGACTTCAAGTTTTACCAATCTGAAATACCTGCACATTCATACTTTCATTCGTTCATTCATTCACTCACTCATTTATTCATTCAGTTGACAACTTTACTTAGCACTTGAGTTACACCAAGCATAGAGTACCTGGGTGGCTCAGTCAGTTAAGTATCTGGTGGCTCAGGTCATGATCCAAAGATCCTAGGATTGAGCCCCATATCAGTCTCCCTGCTCAGTGTAGAGCTGCTTCTCCCTTTTCTCCCTTTTCTCTCCCTCTGCCTTTCCCCCTGCTCATTTTCATTCTCTCTCAAACAAATAAAAAAAAAAAATCTTAAAAAAAAAAAGATACACTAAGCATCATGCAGAGCCTAAGGGGTGTAAGAAATAAACAATAACTTTTCCCGGATTTTTATAAGTCTTGTACTCTTTTCTTTGAAGCACTTTTTTTTTTTTTTAAGTGGTCACATATCTCTAATTGATTATATAATTGTTTCCTTGACATATGCCTCCCCTGGCTAGACTCTAGGTTTCAAAAAGTCAGTCACTGCCTGTCAGGTATGTTGGGTACCTGGTGTACTTTCAGTGAGCATTTACTGAATGATTGACATTGCTGATAGTCAAAGATGGGGTCAAGAGCATGTTAATAAAAATATGCCAAAAAGGATTGAATGTGCCTGGTAGAAATCTTAAAAGGGAGCCAAAGGGGCAAAGAGGACAAAGTAAGCAGGTGTCACTATTGATATCAGAAAGATTCAGGAGATACTGTCCACCTTAGCTGTGTCTCAAAAGTTGAGTAGTAACTTCCCCAGCACAGAAGGAATCGCCAAGAAGCAGGTGGGGCTGGCACATAGGGAGGCAGGGGCAAGGCCTCGGAGTTTTGTCATTTTAGTGTACAAGAGACAAAGACAGGAAAGTGGGAAGTTGAAGCCATTTGCCTCTCTCTGCTCCAACATTTTTTCAGTAGCTTAAATAAAATTCATCGGCCCGTAGGAAGAAGGGCATTGATAGGAAGAAATAGTCCTTCCTCTTTTCTAAGCTCTCTTGGGCTTCACTTCCTTCTTAATAAAGTCCACCTTTTCTGGTTTGAAAAGTATTGTCCCTGTTGGAGGAGTTAAAGCAGGTCTTCTCTCACCATCTTTCAGTCATCCTTCAACATTGCGGATTGGGCCCAACTGGAGGCTTTTGTTCTGTTTCATTTGCTTTCTTTGACCCCCTTTCTTCTCTGTTTCTCCAAACCTGGCTTGAAAATCCCATGCCCGCAGATTTTTTTTTTTTTTTTTTTTTGCAAACCCCACTCATGTGATCATGTGGGTCCTGGTGCCTATGTGCCTTGTCCTGCCTATCCCTAACCATGCTTGTCCCTCCTCTTTCCTCAGCCAGCATGTCAGCAGCTGTTCTGGTGGTCTCCCTGCTTCTAGGGCCTTCCTGAGAGGAGCACTGACTCATTGTTCAAGGGCTCCCCAAAGCATTTGGAAGAGCCCACACTTCCCCACCCCTCTCATTTGCTGCATTCCCCATATTCAACTTCCACTGAGTGTCATGTACAGTTCCCTGCAAAGACATAAGTTTCTCTCTGGATTCCATGTTTTCATATTTGCAGCTATCTTTTTTTTTTTTTTTCTTTTTTCCTGAAAAACCCTCCTTCTCCTTCACCAGGCTGACTACTGATTGCCCCTCACCAGCCAGATCAAATATCACCTACTTCTGAAATCTTTTGCCTCCTGGACCTTGCCATGTGATCTCTTTTTAGGTTTCATGTTTCAGTTCTAGGTTTTATCTTGTTAAATTAAAGTTACCTGGTGCTTCCCCACCTAATAACCAGTCTGTTCAGTAAGATGGGATCATGTCCCACCCTTCTGCTAGTCAGAACCTAGATCAGTGCCTGATGACTGCTATATGCTCCATGAATATTTAATGTGTATTTAATTTTTAGATCTAAAGGCTAGCCATCCTTATTCATTTTTGAAAGTTTTTATTGCATATTTTACTGTTTTATTGTATTTTTTAAAATTACAGTATTTGTATAATATTCTTTCTAATGAAGGCCTCCTTTCTCTTGTGTGTGTGGTATATATAATTACATACATATATACATATTTTATAAGTAATAAAAATTATGAGCTAGAATCTTCCTTGTACATGGGTTTCCTTAATACCTCATGTTATTTCTCTTTGAATAACTGAGATTATCAGTGGTTGCAGTTCCCAAACTGAATGTGTTTAGAGCCTCCTTAGGCTATTCTGGTATTATGCTGCCTTAAAATCTCTAGAAGTGAAAGTCTATCTCCATTTTCCTTAAGTATTAATGTTTTAAAAAAATCTTCTCTTCTTGATTGGCTTCATTCTATTTTATTTGTTTATTTTTTAAGATTTTATTTATTTGACAGAGAGAGAGAGATCACAAGTAGGCAGAGAGGCAGGCAGAGAGAGAGAGAGAGAGGAGGAAGCAGGCTCCCCACTGAGCAGAGAGCCCGGTACGGGGCTCGATCCCAGAACCCTGGGATCACGACCTGAGCTGAAGACAGAGGCTTTAACCCACTGAGCCACCCAGGTGCCCCTCAATGGTCTGTTCTCAAGAGCATGCACCTCCCAGCAAATCCTGTTGACTTATTTGAGCCTCTGTTTTCTCATCTGCAAATCACAGTGATAATTATTCAAAGAACACTTTAAGACTGACATTTAAGATGTCACTTCAGAGTTGTTCTGTATCAAGAATAGAATGTATCAATAGTCTGTGTAACTGACAGCTAGTAGTAGTGTGGGTATGTGTTCATAGAAGAAAGCCCTGTACTGCCACTACATGTTGCCTTTTGGGGAAACATTGGTCTTTTCTTCTATTAGATGAGGGACCTCTCTCGGATTCAGATGTATTCTGCTCTTGTCTCTCCTTCTGCTGTCATAGACTCTGGGATCTCAGTTCTCAGTAGCCTTTGGGTTCTCTCTCTGTTTTCAAGAATAGGATCAAATGTGGTCTCCCATGGCATTACACAAAGACTAAAATACAAAGTCTTCTCCTATTACAATTGCTACTGCTAAATAATTCTAGGGAGAACCAAGAAAATAATTTTCAACATCCTTCTAGATAGTTATTCTGAACATGTTGTACCCTCTTCTTGCTGTGCATCAATTTCACTACGACTATGACACATTTCCATGTACGGATGTTTGGCAACCAAACTTGCTACATTACATTCTCATAAGAATTCTTGAATACCTCCTCTATTACCACTTTTCCTTCTGTGTCACCACTGTTGTCAAGTGGGGTACCTGGTTTTTGAATTTTGCATGGGTGTTTTCTCCCTCTGACCAATTATCAGTTTGATTCTTTTTAACCAAACATGTTTGTGCAGGTGAACCAAGTAACTAAAAGACATGGGTCCTGCTACATCACTGAGCTGCTGTTATAAAGAGACATGCTTGAAATAAAGATGTCAGTACAGAATTGTGCGAAATAATTCATCTCATGTTGAGACTACAAAATAAGAAGAGGTGGGGGAATGAGGAGAACTATTCTGAGTGGTGATTAGTGGGGATGCTTTCTGGGAGAGAGAGCCAGTATCTTCCCTGTTTGTGACAACTTGTCCATCATTAAATTATAATTTCGATGAGAAATGTCACCATCTATCATCAACATCCTCCTCCCCCACTGTCATTTAATATGTTCAGTATGGTACAACACACTCCAAACCTCAACAGCCTTTCAGATAGGAATGACTGACTATTCCTATGTACTATACAAAAAGAGAATGAAATTTATAAATGTGAAGTGACTTTTAGATAAGTAATTTGCATCCTAAACCAAATATTTCTTCTGAGCTCTAAAAATATATATTCATTTGCCTGATTGATATCTCAATTTGGTTATGTCATAAATAGCTCAAATTTAACATATCCCAAAGGGAACTCTTAAAGTGAACTTGTACCCTCTAACCACACTCAGTTTCTTCTTCTTGTGGACTTCCTTATCTCAGTAGATAACACCAGTTGCCGGAACCAGCTGTGGGGAGCTTTCTTTAAATCTCTACTCTCCCTTATTTACCATAGCAGATCTATCATCAATCTCTATCAACATTATTTCCAGAATTCATCACAAATATGTCCATTTCTTTTCATCCAGCCTGGTTCAGTTATATCTCCTATCACCTGGATTTTTAACTCAGGAACCCACTTTCCTTTTTTTTTTTTCTTTCTTTCTTTTAGTCCATTATCTCTGCATTAGTCAGCAGGATCGTCATAAAAAGCAGAGTTGAGCCACTTCCTGTTGAAAACCTTTCACTGGCTTCTGTCTACACTTAATAAAACCAAAGTCATATATATGCATGAAGAAGAGATCCTGGAGCATCTGGCCTTCACTTATTTCCCTGGCCTCACCACCCCATGACGTCCCCTCCCTACCTGGGCTCAAGATTTATTGGCTTCTGTTCTGCCTTCTGTCATGCCATGTTCCCTCCTATCTCAAGACCCTTGAATGGGTTGATCACTCATTGTCTGGAGGGCTCCCCACCCCTTCTACCTTATTTTTTTTTATTATTAGGTTCAATTAGCCAACATATAGTACATCATTAGTTTTTGATGTAGTGTACAATGATTCATTAGTTGGATATAACAATCAGTGCTCAATCACCCCAGTTATCCTCCTTAATACCCATCTCCTGGTTACCTCATCCCCCCACACCCTTCCTATCTGTAACCCTCAGTTTTTTTTTTTTATTTTTTTAAATTAAATTTAATTTTTTTTATTTTCAGCATAATAGTATTCATTGTTTTTGCACCACACCCAGTGCTCCATGCAATCCGTGCCCTCTCCAATACCCATCACCTGGTTCCCCCAAACTCCCATCCTCCCGCCCCTTCAAACCCCTCAGATTGTTTTTCAGAGTCCATAGTATCTCATGGTTCACCTCCCCTTCCAATTTCCCCCAACTCCCTTCTCCTCTCTAACTCCCCTTGTCCTCCATGCTATTTGTTATGCTCCACAAATAAGTGAAACTATATGATAATTGACTCTCTCTGCTTGACTTATTTCACTCAGCATAATCTCTTCCAGTCCCATCCATGTTGCTGCAAAAGTTGGGTATTTATCCTTTCTGATGGAGGCATAATACTCCATAGTGTATATGGATCACATCTTCCTATCCAATTGTCCGTTGAAGGGCATCTTGGTTCTTTCCACAGTTTGGCGACCGTGGCCATT
>NW_019154162.1:836709-837321 GCF_002288905.1 Enhydra lutris kenyoni
TTTCAAAAAACCAGCTTCTAGTTTCATTGGTATGTTCTACTGTATCTCTGGTTTCTACCTCATTGATCTCTGCTCTAATCTTGATTATTTCCCTTCTTATGTGTGGAGTTGGTTTGATTTGTTGTTGATTTTCCAGTTTTTTAAGGTGGTGTATTCTGGATTTTTCAATTTTTTTTGACGGAGGTTTGGATGGCTATGTATTTCCCCCTTAGGACCGCCTTTGCTGTATCCCATAGGTTTTGGACCAAAGTGTCTTCATTCTTATTGGTTTCCACGAATTGTTTAAGTTCTTCTTTGATCTTCTGGTTGATCCAAGCATTCTTTAGCAAGGTGGTCTTTAGCTTCCAGGTGTTTGAGTTCCTTCCCAACTTTTCCTTGTGATTGAGCTCCAGTTTCAAAGCATTGTGACCTGAGAATATGCAGGGAATAATCTCAGTCTTTTGGTATTGGTTGAGCCCTGATTTTTGACTCAGTATGTGGTCTATTCTGGAGAAGGTTCCATGTGCACTTGAGAAGAATGAGTGTTCTGTTGTTTTAGGGTGGAATGTTCTGTATATATCTATGAGGTCCATCTGGTCCAATGTGTCATTCAATGCTCTTGTTTCTTTAATG
>NW_019154162.1:837421-865878 GCF_002288905.1 Enhydra lutris kenyoni
TTCCATGTGCACTTGAGAAGAATGAGTGTTCTGTTGTTTTAGGGTGGAATGTTCTGTATATATCTATGAGGTCCATCTGGTCCAATGTGTCATTCAATGCTCTTGTTTCTTTATTGATTTTCTGCTTTGATGATCTGTCTATTACTGAGAGAGGCATGTTAAGATCTCCTACTATTAATGTATTCATATCAATATGACTCTTTATCTTGATTAATAGTTTTCTTATGTAATTGGCTGCTCTCATATTGGGGGCGTAGATATTTACAATTGTTAGATCATCTTGGTGGATAGTCCCTTTAAGAATTATGTAGTGTCCTTCTGTATCTCTGACTACAGTCTTTAGTTTAAAATCTAATTTATCTGATATGAGAATCGCTACCTTGGCCTTCTTTTGAGGCCCATTGGCATGAAAGATGCTTCTCCATCCCTTCACTTCAGTCTGGGTGTATCTTTAGGTTCAAAATGGGTCTCTTGTAGACAACATATGGATGGGTCCTGTCGTTTTATCCAATCTGCAACCCTGTGTTGTTTTATGGGCACATTTAGGCCATTCACATTGAGAGTGATTATTGATAGATATGTTTTTATTGACATCGTGTTACCTTTGATGTCTTTCTTTCTGTAGATTGTCTCTATATTTCTGTTCAATGATATTTTTAGGATTTTTTCTCTTTCATAGAACCCCCCCCCCTTAATATTTCCTGCAGTGTTGGCTTGGTGGTTGCATAGTCTTTTAAGCCTTGCCGGTCTTGGAAACTCTTTATCTCTCCATCCATTTTAAATGTCAGTCTTGCTGGATAAAGTATTCTTGGCTGCATGTTCTTCTCATTTAGTGCCCTGAATATATCTTGCCAGCCCTTTCTGGCTTGCCAGGTCCCTGTGGACAGGTCTGACGTTATTCTGATGGGCTTTCCTCTGTAAATAAGGAGCCTCTTTGTCCTAGCGGCTTTCAAGAGATTATATCTACAATTATGATTCCTCAATTTGACTATCAGGTGCCTTGATGTTTTTTTGGAATCTAAAATCTTGGGTGGAGACTGTTCAGCCTCTAGTACATGAACGCTGGTTCCAGTTGCGAGATTGGGAAAATTTTCATGAAGAACTTGTTCCACTATATCTTCTAGACTTCTTTCTTTCTCCTCCCCTTCAGGGATTCCAATAATTCTGACGTTGGAACATTTCATGGCATCATTTATTTCCCTCATTCTGTTTTCGTGGCTTCTAAGCTGTTTGTTCCAGGCTTCTTCCTGATCCTTTCTCTCTATCTGTTTGTCCTCCAGATCACTAATTCTATTTTCTGTCTCAGTTACCCTAGCTTTGAGAGAGTTTAGATTAGATTGGAACTCATTGAGAGCATTGTGACCCTCATCCCTGGTAGCTTTTAGCTCTGCCCTAACATTGTGAACATTAACTCTGTTCGCTTTCAGTTCAGCCCTAATCAATTCTGTTTGTTCATCCATGGCTTTCTCCAACCTAGCTATTGCCTGGATAATTGTTAACCTGAATTCTCTTTCCATATTGTCTATGTTGATAGCCGTTAGCTCTGTTGCAGAAGGTCCATCCTCTGTATTTTTCTTCTGCTGGGCATTCTTCCTCCTAGTCATTTTGGTGAGAGATGACTGAACAGATATAGCTGGATGTATCGACCATGGTGCAGTCAAGGTGCACCCTGGAACACTTCTGAGCAATCAGGATTCCCCACCCTGCCCACTAGCATCTTCTGCCCCGTAGAGATCCAGTTGTGTATAATTCTGATCTCAGGCTGATTTCATGGGTGATTGAAGTTCTTTGGTAGGTAATCAGCTCAATTTAGGGTACAGGTTGAAAAGGCGCCTCCTCCTACTTCCCCGCCATCTTGTCTCCCTCAACCCTCAGTTTTTTCCCCCAGAGTCCTGAGTCTTTCATGGTTTGTCTCCCTCTCTGATTTATTCCTATTCTGGTTTCCCTCCCTTCCTCTATGGGGCTCCATGCAAGTCTTTATGTTCCACATATAAGTGAAACCATAGGATAATTGTTTTTCCCTGCTTGACTTATTTCACTTGCATAATATCCTCCAGTTCCATCCAGGTCAATGCAAATGGTGGGTATTCATCCTTTTTGATAGCTGAGTAATATTCCATTGTATATATGGACCACATCATCTTTATTCATTCATCATGTCCACAATAGCTAAACTGTGAAAGGAGCCAAGATGTCCTTCAACAGATGAAAGGATAAAGAAGATGTGGTACATATATCTAATAAGAATATTAAATATATATTATATACTAACTAAGGCATAATCTCTGGGTACAGGTCCCAGCATAAGTAATTTTTTTTTTTTTTTTTTTTTTTTTTTGCTGTTCCTGGGTGATTGTTATATGGAGCCAGAATTTAAAACCTTATTCTCAAATTTCTCTTCTAACTATGAGAGTCACTTCATTCTTCATCTATGTTGTCATTTTCATGCCTGTGATTGTGAATTTTAAGGATTTAAAATGAAATATAGGCACTATTAAAGATAGTATACAATAGTATTAGATGCGTGGGTACATTTACCACCAGAGATGCAAACCTAGGTTTATCACCTATTGATTGTATAATCCTGGACAATCTTGGGTCTTCTGTGAATACAGCTTCCTTTTTAGTGAAAAGAGAGGTAAAAATAATGCTCATTTCATATCACAAATTGCCTGAAAGAGTACTTGGCATATGATAAGCATTTAAAAAGTATTAGCTATTGTCATCATTATCTTCATTTGTATTTACACTGGTCACCACACTTTCCCCCCTTTTTCCTTTCCCCTCTTATTCAGGACCACATTCCATCTGTACCTCAGGGGGAAGAGGCAAACTTTTTTATATACCCTCACCAGGCCATCTGGTGACTTTAGGCTATGTGGACTTCTGTCTGGGGGCTTCTACTTGAATTCCTTTCCATATGGGAAGCTAATTAATTTTAAAAAGCATTATAAATTCTGATAAGGCATAACAATCTGCCAGACTTCCCAATCGCATTAAAAATTACAACTGTCATTTTATACTTCAAGTTGCCTCCTTACACACCAAAAAAAGCCTTTGCGCCTATTTGGTTAATTATGGACAAGTGGTGTCATCCAAAATTCATCAGCCTCAGAGCTGAAGTCATATCCTAATTCCCCAAATAAAACTTTGTTGCCCCAGCTTCAGCTGCTCACTTTGTTGCGGTTCTCATCCTTTGGGGCCATTTGTTATACATGGTAGATTCCATAAAGTTGTAAATTTCATCTTTGGCATGTGAAGGCCCATATCACAGGGCACCTCAAAAGGCCAGGTCTATAGCAGTGCAAATCCTGGAGGGGACAGAATGATAGCAGTCAGGCCTGAGGGCTTGGAGACCTCAGTCTTTGGGGTCTTTGAATCCTACTTTGGAAATCATAGCATCATACAGATGAAAATACCTCCATGATAGCTTGTTGCAATTCCTTCATTCTATAGCAGAGGAAATTTAGTCCCAGAAAGGTCTTAAAATTTGAGTTAGTCAGCTTCTTCTTTTCTCTTTCTTTTCTCTTAGTTCATAGAGGAATAACAAAAACAAAACAAAACAAAAAAAACAAAAAACAAACAAACAAAAAAAAAACAACAAAATACCCTCTTCTGGGAAGAGACCAGTATACATATATATCTGCAGTAAGAACATATTAACTCAAAAAAACAATGATATTCTACCTTAAGTCAAGTTTTCTGATAAATCTGGAATAACTTTTCTTATTGATTGAGGATCTCAAAAGTCTTTCAGCAAAAGGTGAGCAATACTCAGTAGCCCCTCTCTGCTAGGCTTTGGAGTACAGAAACAAACAAGACAATCCCTGTCCTATAGGAATTCAGGATTTTTAGTTGCTGTAAAAGGCAACAAAGAAATGCTTCTAAATGTGGGGGTTGAGGAAACCAAGTGTCATATAAGGCTAACAAAGGACGGGAAATCCACAACTAACAATTTCTCTTGATGAATTGATGTTCTGCTGCTCGCTGTGTGCTTTGAGTGTGTGGCTCTGATTCCTGGGACCCATATGCTAATGGTTGTGATTTTAAAGGAAACTTAAGAGGCAAAATGAACTAATAGATCAACCTCTTTATGCAGCAGTGGGTTTCCTCAAAAATGTCAAGGACTTCCCCCCTACAGTTTTTTAAAAATTATTATTTAAAAAAAATATTCTCTATCCAAATGGTCACTGGAGGGTTTTTTTCCCCACACCTACCTCTTGCCCTCACTTTCACAGATTGTACATAGGTAGAACCAATAGCAAGGGTATTCAGTAGGTCTCTAAACTAAAACCATGGTAAATCTTATTTTAGGAAAAAAAAAAAAATACCAGCTAGTTTTAAGGTGGGAAGTAGCAGCTCTTTTCTCCAATTTTGACACTCCCATATAACTGTGTCTCATTGCACCAAGACCCTTTCACAGGGAACATTTGTACATTGTGGCTGAAGATTATTGTGGGTCTATTAGGCGAGGGGACAGCTCATAATTGTGTTATGCTATTTGTGCAACAAGTGCTGGATGCTCAGGGTTAGCTTTTGCCTTGATCATTCCTTCTGGAAACTTATGAGTAAGATTTGTGAAATAGTACTCCCTTAACAAAACCTTCTGTTAACCTTTTGAGCCTCTGTGGCTGTGACCTTCCACTGCTCATGGCCCTCCTTTTGCCTTTTATGTGGGGTGACCCTATGTCCCAGCTAGTTCTACCCAGTCCTGGTCCATGCTGTTGGCCCAGTTGAGTGATCCAATGCTCCCTTAAAGTCTCACAAGTCCCTACTTGGGCAACAAGGTCTAGGGGCCATAATTATGATTTCTTTTATCACCTTCTTATTCACCAAAGCAATTCATTTTTTGGGCTTTCATGTTACTGTGTTTGAATCCCTGGATGGAACAACCCATGTCTCAATTACCTGGATCTCATAGCTCAGCACAGTGACCAAAAAGAGTACAAAATATGCCTAATATCTGCCAGTGAATTTAAGAACAAGCAAATCAAAGGATCTCTACTATTTTAATTTTTTAAGTATTTCATTTATTTATTTGAGTATGAAAGCAGGGTGAGGGGCAGAGGGAGAAGCAGACTCCTGGCTGAGCAGGAAGCTGGACGAGGGGCTCCATTCCAGGATTCCAGGATTATGACTTGAGCTGAAGGCAGACACTTAATACCGACTGAGCCACCCAGGTGCCCCAGGATCTCTACTATTTATTTATAATAATAATTATTATAAATTATTATTACTATTATCATTGTCATTATTTTGTGGTGATTGGGTCTCTACTATTTAAAAAGTTCTTTAAAATGATTACACTATTTGGGCCTAATCTTTGGAGTTAGCGAACAGTCCAGTTGAACTACAAATGCTAAGTGTGCTCAGAGATGTCGACATGTCTAAGATATCCAAAAAAACCTAGGCATTTTAAGAAGGCACATCTGACTGTCAGAACTAAAAATTCTATCTGCTAAAGTTAGGATTGGAATTCAAAGTTTTGCCTTTTTTTTTTTTTTGTACTATGACTGTTTTTCATGTTGTCTTTTTGAGATCTATTCTATGTATTCCCTGCTCTCATACACAGAAATGTCAGAAGTTCCATAAGGAAAGTGATTCTTGGGGTTTGTCAGTGCTAACTTTGGAAACTGACATTGCTTTCATAGTTCATCTGAGGTTATCAGGAGCTTCTGATAAGGCCTAGAAAAGTCAAGACTGGTGGAGATCTGTGTAAATTTGAGCTGACGGAAACCTTTGTGGTTTGTGGATTGCTAGCCAAAGCCCTGGAGTCCTCCGTACAAGTGTATGGTCTGAATAATAATCCTTTTTCTTATATAATGCATCATGAGCTAAGCTTCATACCGTAATTGTATTGAAAATCATGTTTACTGTGAACAGCCAAAGAGTCTGAGTGGGACTAATTGTCTCAGGGTGAATTGATGGTTTCTCCTGTCAACTTTGAGCTGGGGCTTTCGTGTCTGTGAGAAAACAGAGTCTGTGTTGCCAGCCCACGCCAGAATCCTTCTCGGCTCACTTGGGGATTCGAGCTTGGAATATTTTATTCAGCGGAGCCCTTGTTTTAGCTGGTTTGTTGACAAGGTACCAACATCCATCAAATATGCCAGAGTCTGACTCCAGAACTCTGTCTTTCTCAGAAAACGAGCTATGACAGCTGGGTCAGCAATTATGGGCCCGGTGGGACGTCAGCCAGCACTGGCATTTCTCAGCACCACTGGGATGGAGGGGAGTATGCTTTGGTTTTGGCTTAACCTAAAAGGAGAGCTTTGTGAGCTGTAGAACCTGTCCTTATCCTGAAGACTTTTTGGATCCCCAAACGGGCTCTCCTTCATATTCTAGAGAAATCTGCCAGTGTATTACCACCTTAACAAACCACAAAATGAGTTGAATTGAATTCACAATGAGATCCTAAAAATCAATTTTGAGAAAGAGGAAGAAATTGTCCTCTCTGGGGAGCAAATATCTAACAGCTGTGTTCTAGCCAGCATTGTTGATAAAATAAGAAAAACTGTAAGAAGAAATTAGGTAACCCCACTGGGGAGGGGTGGGATGGGTAGCTGGGACGGGAATGCAGACTGACCAAACAATACAGATGAACATTCTGAAAACCAGAGTAGGTTCTAAAAACCAGAACTGGCCATACACTTTCCCTACTTAAAATACTTTGACAGTTATTTCTCCATTGACCTCAGGGCCACGTTGAAACCCGTTATTACTTTTAACAGGATGCTCCATCACAGAAGCTCGGACTCTGTCCCCAGCCTCTGGATTCCCTACTGCCTGACATTTTATGCTTTAGCATAGAGCTTCTCAGACTTCAGCTGACATTAGAATCACCTAGAGGGCTCAATACAACTCAGATTTCTGGGTCTCATGCCCAGAGTTTCTGATTCTGTACACCTGTGGTGAGGTCGGAAAACCTGAAACTCCTAATGAGCTTCTGGGGTTACCAAAACTGCTGGTGCAGACAGTACACTTCTAGAGCCAGTCTGCCAACAAACCTGAAAGCTTGCAGATCCTAGATATGACCCCATGTCCTCTCCATGCCTCAGATGGGCAGCTCCTTCCCTCTGGTGGCAATACCTTGTGCCCACACCTCGCCTGCCTGGTTCTCAATCATCCCTCAGGACTCAGGAGAAGTATTATCTACTCTTAGGGCTAGACACCCCTCCTCTGAGAACTCCCAGTGCACAGTGCTCACCCTCTTCCCAGGGATGTGTGATTGTATGTTTGCTGTCTCTAGCTTAGCCCTTGAAAGCAGGAACTTCTATAGAGTTTATCACTGTCTACCTCTGCTAAACACAGGCTCTGCCATGTTGAGGGGGTTCAACAAAGTTTTGAATACAAGCATGTCTTACTGAAATGAGACCACAGAAATAGACAAGATAAGGAGTTTGACCTTTGTGGAGATAGTGAGGGTGGGGAGGGTAATGCATGTCTACCCGAAAAAAAGCCTCTCAGATATTTGTGTGGTTTCCCTGGCCCTCTTAGGAAGAACACTGCTCTAGTTAAGTTGAGTCTCTGAGTGAAAGAGGAAGTTCAGAAGAGCAGGGACCACAGTAAATTCCTATCAACTTTTAAGGAAAAGACAATTTCCTACTTAACATTATCTTCCTTTTAAATTGGCATCTCCTGGGCACCTGGGTGACTCAGTCGGTTAAGTCTCCGCCTTCGGCTCAGGTCATGATCTCAGGGTCCTGGGCCCCATTGTCCTGTTTTGGGCTCCCTGCTCATCAGGGAGTCTGCTTCTCCCTATCTCTGTGCCCCTCCCCCTGCTTGTGCTCTCTCTAGTGCATGCTCACTCTCTCTCTCAAATAAATAAATAAAATCTTTAAAAAATTGACATCTCTTTTCTTTTTTTTTTTTTTTTTAAGATTTTATTTTTTTGACAGACAGAGATCACAAGTAGGCAGAGTGGCAGGCAGAGAGAGAGGAGGAAGCAGGCTCCCCGCTGAGCAGAGAGCCCGATATGGGGCTCAATCCCAGGACCCTGGGACCATGACCTGAGCCAAAGGCAGAGGCTTTAACCCACTGAGCCACCCAGGCGCCCCAACATCTCTTTTCTCATACACATATTCCCACATACATAGCTTCTCCCCAGTGCATGCTTAATGCTGAGTGTACAAAGTCTTGTACATTCTCATTATGTATGAGATGTAAATTTCATGTAGTTCTCACACCAACCCCCACTTTTAAGAGGAAACATTGATGGTTTCTGTGTCACACAACTCATTCCCATGTGTATGCTTTTGGGCAAGGTACATAATCTGTGCTTTGGCTTTCCCATGTTACAAATGGAAAAAAATATGGACCTTTCAGGGCTGTTAAGAGCATTAAATCAGGCAATGCATGCTAATTTGTTCCTTTTTTTCCCCTAGAGAATGGATTACTTCATCCAGAATAAGAAATCTCAATGGGTGGCATAGAAAGGCAGTGATAAAGAACAGGGAAGATATATTTAGTTTTGTCAGTGACTTTCTTGGTGCCCTTAAAACTATATTCTGAGGTGATTACACACTTTTCCACCTGCCAGAAGGGGGCCTATCTCTACACACCCTCCAATGCACTCCATTTTACTTTTCTTTCCTTTTTCCTTTTCTTGGTATTTTTAAGCAGAATCTTCTTTCAAGTAGCTCATAAGACATGAAGGAAGCTGTTCATGTCCATAATCAGACCCCACGCCACAAAGTCCTGAAAGTGCTGAATGAGAGAGTCAGGACAAAGTGGTTACAATAAGATCTAAAAAGGAAAAAGCAGCATATAATATAACTGTTTTTCTTAACAACCACAGTTTAAAAATACGAGACTTCATTATATTGATTTGAGATCTGCTTGTCCAAATGAAGTTGGGAATGCTGGGTGTTTCATACGGCTCCATGCCGGGAGTATTAAGTATTCGGCTGGGGGAGGTTTAATTCTTCTATAAACCTTTTTTTTTTTTTTTTTTTTGGTTATCTTTTTAACCACCTGTTTCTCCTTCTGGGATATGGTTGATGCATTTTGGGTGTGACCCCATATTGCACAGGTTCAGGGTGTTTGCCTGAGTTCACTGACGGTGGTGAAGTTTTTCTCTCATTAGCTGTTGGTAGTCTTCAGAGGAAAGCTTCCACTCTCCACAAGGCCAATTCTGTGCTTTCTAAAGGAGGCCTCTCACCTCTGCACCGGTGAGCATGTGTATGTGGATTATGTGGGCTTTATATCCCAGGTGGCTGAGCGTGTGCCTCCAGGCAAACGAACACACTGAGTGTGATTCTGCAGCCAGGCTCTTAAAAAGTGGGGGCAGGTGATGTGACAGGAAGTCAGGGGACAATCAGCAGTATTACCTTTGAGCACAAGTTCCTTACTGGGTCACTAAGTCATTTCACAGGTGTTTCTGGACAGCATAGTGTTCTGGGCCCAGTGCTGGGCTCTGAATTAATGAGGTGATTAATACACATCTGGCCCCAGCCCTCATGGGATGCCCTGTCATGCTGGAGAGCTGGACTAGAAGCACATCGGGAAACAACCAAGAATCAAATTGCAGTTGGGAAGTGAATTACGAAGGAAGTAGCAGGGTGTTCAGGGGAGACTAGCTGATGGGAGGAACCTGTTAAGAAAGACCAACCACCTGCCTGACAACTGAGTATCAGAGCCTGAAGCGAAAGAGGGGCAGCCCTCGTGGAAGGGCTCAGCACAAGCAGAACAGGTTTAGTGGGATGGGACAGGCTGGAATCTGGGCTCTGCCACTTGCTAACTTCATGCTACTCTTCACCACTTTGAACCATAGATTCTTCATTTGCAAAATTGGAATAATAATAGTATGTTCTTCATAGGTTGATTGAAATTAAGTAAGTTCACACGTGGGGGAAAAAAAAAGTTTGCACCATTATAGGGCTCCTGATATGTGCTCTGCGTATGTTACCCGAACTAACCCCCACATTGCACATGCACACACGTTGAAAGTACATAGTACATAAAGGGGAGTGATGGCTGGGGAGGGAAGAAAAGATGAGGTAGGAAAGCAGGAAAGGCAGATCTTGAGAGGTCTCAGAGAGAGATTTTAATTCTTAGTGTAAAGGTGGTTCACTGAAGGGCTTTAATGAGGGCGATGTGTGATGTTACTTATGTTTTATGAGGATGAAAGAATGGGTCAGAGGGAAGTAGCAAACGTTGAATCACGGAGGACAGTTATGAGGCGCTATTTTAAGAATGTGGCAAGTGATGATATAGGCTTGGATGCATACCCACTCGGTGTAATATGACAGACACCAAATCAAACCATGTTCTTCGTATCATCTTTGTACTGTAATGCACAAATCTTTACCACTGTAGTAATACTTTTGGATTAATAATGGGTGGAGGGGGGGTGGATGAGTGATTCTACATTTCCAGGTATACTCATGTAATTCTCACCATGACTTTGTAAGGTGAGCTTCTTTTAGCTCCATTGCACAGATAGGAAGAATGAAGCCCTGAGCAGTCAAGAAAGTTGCTGCAAGTCCTCCAGCTAGTAAATAGCAAGGCCATAACAGAAACCCAGGGCTGTTAGGCTTCAAAAATATTTTTGTTTGCTTGTTTGTTTCTCTTTGTCAATTGCTTCTGTTAGCTTTAGATTTCATGGCAATATGGAGATGTACTTTCTTGGAGGTAACCTATGTCATCAACACTTGACTAAGTAAGTCACTAGATTAGCTAGACATTTGAGGGAATGAAATGTAGGTCATTAATGCCGTGATGAATAAGGAGAGAGGGGTGTAGGGCCCTGGAGTGGAGAGAGGAAGAGCCTGGGCACTGTAGGCTGAGACATAAGGCATGAGGTGTGTCTTCAAAGCAATAACACATTCTATGTTTATTCATGAAAGCATTCGTCCCACACTCATAGACAATATAGTGTTTCAGCCTTCTGTTTCCATAGCACTGGATATGCCCTTTATTTTTAGCTCATAAGTCATATTATCTTGGCTGTCCACAAATAGTATATGTCATGTCCACTCACTCAACACCAAAGCTCCTAAGGACCCAGTTCCTATCCCAGAGTCTGGTGCAGTAACAGAAGAAAGTACATCTTCATATTGCCATGAAATCTAAAGCTAGCAGAAGCAATTAACAAAGAGAAACAACAACAACAAAAAGATATTGTTGAAGACTAACAGCCCCAGATTTCCATTATGGTCTTGCTATTTACTAGCTGGAGGACTTGCAGCAACTTTCTTGACTTCTTTGGACTTCAGTCTTCCTATCTGTGCAATGGAGCTAAGAGAAACTTCTCTCTGTATCTGGACTATTTCTTTTTAGGGTCTAGAGAGTCATCAGCAACCCTTTGGTTAGAATCACTTTGTTCCATAGGAATACATTGTGAAGTTGCATTTTAAAACTAATTACAGTAAAAGTATAATTTCATTTTTACTTTCATTTCAGAATTTTGGCTTTACAAAGAATGTTTCAATTTGGGTAGCTTGAACTTGGCCAAAATAATATACTTAATTTATCATTGTGTATGTTCAAGCTGAGTATTTTAATTGCTTGGTGAATACTAAAAAATTGAGTTTTTCAGAGCACTCGATTTCAAATAAGGCTAATTCCACCCTCTCCATACACTGATTCACCACTACCCCACCCACATAAGATGGTATATAATGAATTTGTTTCAAGTTATATTAAATAGCCTTACATTTTTTTCTATTGTAAAAGTAATGAGTTCTTTGTAAAAATTTTTATAATTAAAAAAATAGGAGAAATAATGTGAAAATAACATAGAACACGTCCCAAATAGAGTGCCTATTAATTGATTGTTAAAAGCTTACTTTTTCAGAGTAGTTTTAGGATCACAGAAAAATTAAGTATGCAGGGCGTCTGGGTGGCTCAGTGGGTTAAGCCGCTGCCTTCGGCTCAGGTCATGATCTCAGGGTCCTGGGATCGAGTCCCACATTGGGCTCTCTGCTCAGCAGGGAGACTGCTTCTCCCCCCTGCCTCTCTGCCTACTTGTGATCTCTGTCAAATAAATAAATAAAATCTTTAAAAAAAAATTAGGTATGCAGATTTCCTGCATACCCACTGCTTCTATATGTAGAGCCTCCCTTATTATCAGCATCCCCCACCAGAGGGGAAAATTTACTACAATTGATTAACCTACACTGATTCACCTAAAGCTCATAATTTGCATAATGGTTCACTGTTGGTGTTGTATGTTCTATGCGATTGGACAAATGTATAATGATATGGTATTTCCATCATGATACTATCGTACAGAGCCTTTTCAATGGCCTAGAAATCCTCTGGGCTCCATCAGTTCATCATTCCCTTCCCCAACTCAGCCAACCACTGATCTTTTTACCATCCCCATCATTTTACCTTTTCTAGAACATTGTGTTATTGGAATCAAACAGTAGCTTTTCCAGATGGGTTTCTTTCACTTGGTAATATACATTGAAGTTTTGTTCCTATATTTTCATGGCTTGCTAGCCCATTTCTTTTTAGTGCTGAGTAATATTCCACTGTCTTGATGTACCAGTTTATTTATACATCCACCTACTAAAGGACATCTTGGTTGCTTCTAAGATTTGACAATTATGAATAAAGCTGTTATAAACATCCATGTGCAGATTTTTGTGTGAACATAAGTTTTCAACTCCTTTGTGTAAATACCAAGCAGTGAGGTTGCTGGATAGTTTAAGAGTATGTTTCGTTTTGTAAGATACCACCAAATTGTCTTCCAAAGCGGCTGCTCCATTTTGCATCTCTACCATGAATGAATGAGCGTTCTTGTTACTACACCTCGCCAGCATTTTTTGTTCTCAGTGTTCCAAATTTAGGGCATTTTAATAGGTATACAGTAGCATCTTCTTACTGTTTTAATTTGTATTTTTTTAATATCATGATGTGGAGCATCTTTTCATATACTTATTTGCCATCTCTATATATTCTCCAGTGAGGTGAGAACCTCTGTTAATATTTTGGCATACAATTTTCAGGTATGTTTATACATATCCACTAAATAAGTTGACTTAGGTCATGATTACTTGACTTTATTTATTTATTTTTTTGTTTAACAATAATAATTAAATATTTTTACATATAAAAAATAAAATGATATATATCACTAACACAGGATAGGTAGGGATGGTAAGGTTAAAATATACTTGCCCTCCCCGTACAAACACCAAGTCTTTCTCTACTGCACATTCTTTTCCACTAAACTCAAAGGAGACCTCAGGATCTTTCTCCAACACAGGTTCTATGAAGACAGTACTATCCAGTTAGATGTGGAATAATAGACTATATTTTTCATCTCTAACCTTGAACCTGAGATGAGGGAATCAAATGGCTCCAACTATCAGAAGCAAATTAATAATGAAGATAAATCATGAGATATTATTACTACCAGGCATCTGACACCATAGAGCCTGACATAGGTATTTGTGGTATTCTTATGCTGTACCATCAAGCAAAATATGATATATCACTAAAGCAGGGTTATACTTCCAGGCTAATGATCAGTTGCTAATGATCAGTTCACCTTGACTCAATGTGTGACGCCTGCTTGTAAATGAATAATCCCCTTGAGTCTAATTAGGTTGGGTCTAGTCCATATGCTTTCTGTTGAGATGGGACCTTCCAAATATCAAGAACATTCCTATAAATTGGATGAGAAGCACGAAGAGCAATTATGAGGATATGCACTGATCTCTCTCTCCCTCTCCCTTCTCCCTGTTCCCAGAATCAGATGTTGCTGACTTTGATGGCCGAAGCTCCCTTCTATATAGGTTCAATCAGAAGCTGATGAGCACTCTCAAAGATGTGATCTCTCTGAAGTTCAAGAGCATGCAAGGAGATGGGGTTCTTTTCCATGGAGAAGGTCAACGTGGAGACCATATCACCCTGGAGCTCCAGAAGGGAAGGCTAGCCCTGCATCTCAACTTGGGTAGGGTCAGGCTTTGTTCCTTTCCATGTCAAACTATCAGGAACTCTATTTTGTGGTGGGTTACAATTTCTTATTGCCCTTGTATGTTAGGTGGGAGTTGCTGAAATATAATCTGAGTGACATTTTCCCCTTTTACATATTGGAGAAGAAAAAATAAACATTTTGTGAAATAGTTAAGCCATGGATAGCATTCTTTGAAACAAGATAATATTGGTGGGTAGGAATCACTACAAGCTCATTGCTATATATATGTATTTATTTATCTACCTACATATTTATCTGTGTATCTTTTTTAATACAATTTAACTTGAGCAAGTTTAATACACATGCACACATATTTTAATGAAGCTTGCTCACATTCTATTCTGATGAGTACGTTTATGAAAATTCAGTCCCCAGGGAAAAGTGGAGAAGACATATTTTAATTTATTTAGTTTATTATTATTATTATTTATATTTTGGTTAAGAAGAGAGAGGGTCATATGTATAGTGGGAAAGTCTATGTTTTGCTCATTCCCATATCTTGTTAAGGGGAAACACTCTCTTTTACATCTCTTGTTGTGCTAGGGTGAGCCCTAGACTTGCCGAATGCCAGTTAAGTTAGTACAATGACCTGCCTTCTGTGTATTTAGGACACCATCCTCCCCCTATGGGTTGGTACCCAGCATGACCTGCCTCACCACAGGTAGTCTATCATAGTAATCAGCTTCTTATTCCAGGGAAAGAGAAAGAAGGGCTCAGCCTCCTTTATATGCTCAACCGTACTTTTGAAGGTAGAGTGAACCAACTGCTGAGGGCAGGGGGCAGAATTCCCAAATGTGCAAAGGCAAACCAAAAAGTGCTCCCATAGAAAAAGAAACAAACAAAATAGAGAGATCACCCAAGGTGAAGAAAAAGGAAGTGTCATTCTTTATGAGAATGATTCCCTGCCTCTCACTGATTTTGTTAGTATATTAGGGGTGAATATTATACTTGTGGAAGAGAATTGCCACTAACTATTTGGTATCAAAGTAAAGAAGGACAGTTATAGCAGAATTGAGTTTGTAACTTTAGGTTGCATGGAAAACTGGGATAAAATATCAGATAAGTATATTTTTATAATTAGAAGGAGAGACATAAGAATGAAAGTTAGTGTTGACTCACCTCAAAAACCAAACAAAAGTCTTTATTTTGAGGCATTTCTGAGTACCTTCTTAGCCACCATGGTGAACATTGTCAGGGAGAACATATGGAATCCTTTAATTTATAAAATTGACATCTAATGCATTAGATTAAATATAAACCAAAGGCATCTTTAGAAGCAGAATTTTACCCAGAAGAGAGCAGTAAGGGGATTTACTAATACCATGATTAATTGTATTAACATACCTAAAGAAGCAACTTATCAATGAATTAACTGAGGGGTAAGCATACAAATATTCAGTAAAAATGCATCAGTTCATTACCTGACCTTCAGTTTTCAGAAAGGGGATATGGATGAATGGAGTGCAGTCCTGTAACTGCATATGGCTCAGAGAGCATTGTGCATTGTGAGTGAAGTTATGGTTACTTGTCAATGGCAGAGCAGGTGTCTTCTGCTAGTAACACCGAATTTTCCAGTTACTGTGATTTATGTTCCTAATTAGATATGCCATTCCCCCTCCAAAGGTCTGCTCCAACATGCATCATCTGATGTTTTAAACCAGTTTCATTCACAGTATTGCATGATGGAAAGGAGGAGGTGTGGTCATGCAACACCTATTTTAATTGTAGACATGTGCTAACTATTTGTTATGGGGAAAGCTGCATAACTCAGAAGACTCCATTTACTTATATATAATCTGGGGCTAAGGAATAACTATCTTGTGGAGCTTGGGCATGAAAACCAAAAATAATATAAATGAATATTCTCTATCAATAAGTAAACATAGTGAAGTATCAAAAAGAGAAGCTCTTAATATTCTTCATTTATTAAAAAGAAAAACAATATCTGAATGTCCTATATTCTGTGCTATTTCAGTCTTCCTGAAGGGAAATTGTATTTAAAATGAATAGGACCTGCTCCTTGCTGCGATACATGGAAAATAAAAGTCTTTTTTTCCCTCCCAGATTCCATGTTCCATGTATTTCTAATCATGTGGTGATAAAGTAAAACCTCATTTAGTGAATGATTAAGTAGTAAGAATATGTTCTCTCAGTATTATGCATAGTTTGAGAATTTCTTCATCTCTTTCATCTGTTTGGAAAGTGAAATATTGTGAGTTTGAGTGTTCCCTGTACTTACCTGTTTGAAGCAGCCACCTAGGTTTCTTATAAATTTGTATTAATCTTCACGTTTCTTCTCTAGAGAGACACTGGCATATATCATTTCTGTAACCCTTCATACCTCAGAAAGAGCCACCAGATCTCTGAAAGCACTAAGTTAAGGGGAAAGGAAGAT
The DNA here is from genome assembly GCF_002288905.1 of Enhydra lutris kenyoni. Lineage (NCBI taxonomy): Eukaryota > Metazoa > Chordata > Mammalia > Carnivora > Mustelidae > Enhydra > Enhydra lutris. The sequence goes on from NW_019154162.1 coordinate 853,744, forward strand.
GATAATTGCTTTTTCTCATTATATAAAATCTGTAATGTAGGTTGCACAAAGTAAAGACAAGATTTGTTCACTGCTCTAGCTCCAGAAGTTAGGAAAGCACCTTCCTAATGTAGGTACTCAAGGTACAAAGAGTACAATGGAAAAAGGTGTTTCCATCTCAAATACTAGGGCTTGACACAATACACATTATTACTGTTGGGCATGCTCACCCCAAGACTGTGCTCCTGGCCTCCCCATGAGCCTCTCTCTCTATGATGTCGCCCTGATATTTACAGAATCCCCATGGTGTGTTAGTATCCTATCCAATCCTCAAAGCAGCCCAGTTAGGTAAATGAATATTAGCCCCAAATTACCTATAAAGAATATTGGGCTCAAAAAGGATAAATCATTTCTTTGAATTACACAGCTAGTTATTAGGCATGACCACTTTTAAAATGTAGTTATATCTAATCATTTTTTACTATTTTCTTCAGATTATTAACTATATATCAGTTTTAGAAAACCTGAAGAATTAAACAAAAATAATTATATTTAAGGAAAACAAAAAAAATGTCACCTGAAATCCTACAGTCATCTCTCCTATTGACATTTTGGTATATTTTTTAAATGTTTTTCTTAGTTATTTATATGAAATTTTACATATTATACAAAATTCATGTTCTTTCCATGTTGCCATGCAACTTCCAAAATGGAAAGATTTCATAGTATTCATGATCATGATTATCTTTTTAAAAATTTTCATTTAGGGCACCTGGGTGGCTCAGTGGGTTAAGCCGCTGCCTTCAGCTCAGGTCATGATCTCAGGGTCCTGGGATCGAGTCCCGCATCGGGCTCTCTGCTCAGCAGGGAGCCTGCTTCCCTCTCTCTTTCTCTCTCTCTCTCTCTGCCTGCCTCTCTGCCTACTTGTGATCTGTCCCTGTCAAATAAATAAATAAAATCTTTAAAAAAAATTTTTCATTTAAAGTCAATTAATTAACATATAGTGTATTATTAGTTTCAGAGGTAGAGTTTAGTGTTTCATCAGTTGTGTATAATACCCAGTGCTCATTACATCAAGTGCCCTCCTTAATGCCCATCACCCAGTTACCCTATCCCCCAGCAAGCCTCTGTTTGTTTCCTAGAGTTAAGAGTCTCTTATGGTTTCTCTCCCTCTTTGATTTTGTCTTATTTATTTTTGTCCTCCCTTTCCCTATGTTTCACCTGTTTTGTTTCTTAAATTCCACATATGAGTGAAATCATATGAAAATTGTCTTTCTCTGATTAGCTTATGTTTATCTTTTAATATTTTATTTTTTAAAGAAATGAATGAATAATAAAAGGAAAGAAAGGATGTGAAAAGGAGGGTAGGGAGGGGAGAGAGAGAGAGAGGCAGAGAGGGAGGGAGGGAAGGAGGAGGGAAAGAGGGAGAGAAGAAGAGAGAGAGAAAGAGAGAGAGAGGGAGGGAAGAAAGGGAGAGAGGGGGAGAGAGGCAGAGAGAGAAAGAGGGAGGGAGACAGAGAAAGAAGGAGGCAGGGAGGAAGAGAGGGAGGGAGGAAGGGGAGGAGGAGGGAAAGAGAAAGAAGGAAGGAGGAAGAATCTGAAAATCCAAATTAGTGGTCTAAAGGATGGCCCTAGGCCAATGAAGAGATAGTTTTCCTTCCCAGATTCCATGGAGGCTCCAGTGGTGCAACTTTTAGTGATGATTCTCCAGTGTGTGTCCCTTATATAATCGGACTTTACAATTCAACAATTCAGGATATTAGAATAGAGGGGTTCAGCACCATGGCCAGTTGCCGAGGCTGGCCTTTGGATCCCCATTGGTTGTGTTTCTTTTTAAGTGATGCTCTTTGGTGACTGATTCATTGCCAATTATCCCTACCGGGGCTTACTTGGGCAGGTCAGTTCTATGGTAAAATTGACCTAGGTCATTCCTATTTAATTAATTTCTTAGGGAAGAGCAATGATTTTTTTTTTCCTAGAAGTACTAATGGGAAAGAGATTTCTTCTGTCAGTTCCTCTTCTCACTTTGTACACATCTCATTCACACCACCTGTGGCAGTCTGCCCTCTGCAGAATTCCAGCGGCACTAACCCATACATGCCGGTAGGAGAATCAAAGAGCAGGTATTACATGACTGGGAAACTGTTGTAAGAACTAAGCAAGACATCAATAGTACATGTAGGTCATTCATCCTTACAAGAGTTCAGTGCCTTTGAACTAAGGCAGAATGTGCAGTTGCAATGAGTGCAGCTATAGTAAAGTGAGAATCCAGGAATAGTGTATAAACACATACACAGCAATGCCCTTGAGGAGGCAAGTGTAGGGTGCAGAGACCAAAGCAGTTGAGTGAATAATCAACTCGTGGTGATATCTTGAGATATTGGTAAAAGATCTGCACATTCTCCATAAAGTAAAATGGACATTTGCATTAGCTCTTTTGAAATCTACACAATTGAATAAGTCAACCCACACATATTTATAAAATGTTCAACATGTTTCTGAGTTTATACTGAATACTATGGAAGATATTTTAAGTGTTGCTGTTTTTGAGAGCCTGCACTTGAGCACTATACTAGATAAGTTAAATATATATTCTATTCAAGATAACATGACAGACCTAGAAACTATATCCAAACCCATTTTACATGTTGCCCAGGATCACATAGTCCCATTATTGTAGACTTGGGGTTGGAACCCCCTCCAGTTCTACCTTAATATCCTGACATTAATAATTAAAATGTTCTAAACCTTTATAAAAATATCATGAAATCCATGTTCATGGTTAAACTGTAACAATGGAGTGATCAGGGTAGGGGAGAGGAGCCCAGAAAGACTTTATGGATGAATTCTGACTAATCTGGACATTTTACCATAAAAAGTAAAGGAATACAGGCATTTCAAAGTGTCAGGGGGTCAAAGTGCACCCCATTTTTCATAAATTTTTCATTAATGTAATAGCAATTTGTTGAACAAGTACATTAAGTTAGGAGCTGAGCTAGCCACGGGGGGTTGAAAGTTGTACTTAGCAGTTCCTAATTTCAGGGAGTTCTCAACCTGGTAAAATATTATTTCATTCTCTTTTTTTAATGTAAAATCTATTTTATTTATTATGTTATGTTAGTCACCAAACAGTACATCATCAGTTTTTGATGTAATGTTCTATGATTCATTGTTTGTGTATATCACCCAGTGCTCTATGAAATACATGTCCTCCTTTAATACCCATCATTGAGCTAACCCATGTCCTCCCCGCCCCACCCCCCTCTGAAACCCTCAGAGCCCTTTTTCCTGGAGTCTTAGTCTCTCATGGTTCATCTCCCTCTCTGATTTCCTCCCTTCATCTTTCCCTTCCTTCTAATGTTCTCCATGCTATTCCTTATGTTCCATGTATATGTAAAACCATGTGATAATTGTCTTTCTCTGCTTGACTTTTTTCACTCAGCATAATCCCCTCCAGTTCCATCCATGGTGATGTGAAAGTTGGGTATTCATCCTTTCCGGTGGCTGAGTAATACTCCACTGTATACATGGACCACTTCTTTATCTATTTACATTTTAACTTTTTAATATTAATTTAAAGTATATGATTATATATTATCAAAGTTATATGCCATTTATGTATTGAGAAACCATTTTTTTAAGGTAGCAAAGTCACAGAAGATGGATAAAAATTAGAGGCTGGACTTGAGCAACCACCCCTAAACCTGGAGAGTACTTTATTGAATGATATTTAGAAACATTTAGTTTCTAAATATCTATACCTATACCTCTAAATAACTATAATGATAGTTAGAAACATTCTAACTAAAGACCTATGTTTCTTTGCTTTAGTGTTAAAGATTTACTTCAGGTTTTTTTTTTAAGATTTTATTTATTTATTTGACAAAGAGAGATCACAAGTAGGCAGAGAGGCAGGCAGAGAGAGAGGGAGAAGCAGGCTTGCTGCTGAGGAGAGAGCCCGATGTGGGGCTTGATCCCAGGACCCTGGGATCATGACCTGAGCCGAAGGCAGAGGCTTTAACCCACTGAGCCACCCAGGTGCCCCAAGATTTACTCCAGTTTGAGTGTCAAGCCCACTGGAATTGTGTTGCTTACAATTAGTTTCTTCTTCTTCCTCTTCTTCTTCTTCTTCTTCTTCTTCTTCTTTCTTCTTTTTCTTTTTCTTCTTCTTCTTCTTCTTCTTCTTCTTCTTCTTCTTCTTCTTCTTCTTCTTCTTCTTCTTCTCCCTTTTTTCTTTTTTTCAGGAAGTCTCACTTGGGCACACAGGAGAATATTCATTAGCCCTGCATCTTTCCAAGCAAGGGTCTTAACAATACTGGATAACCTATGGCATTGAAATTTGCCTTCTCATTCTAAAATCTGTGCTTCCCCCTTAGCATTGCCCCATTTTTCTTTTGCACAGCTTGTTGCTTTCCATCCATCAAATTCTTTTCTGAGACTCTTCATTCCTGCTAAGCTAAGCTACATAGCTTACATGTTTGTATGGTGGGATGCAGATGTGCAGAGGATGAATCAGGAATATCATTTTTTCCCAATAAGATTGTGTTGGTATTATTAGTGCTAGAGTCAGATGGAGCTTGGTTGTCATCCTAATTCTTTGTGTTCTTGAGTAAGTCACGTGGCTTCTTTGACACAGCAATCTTTTTCAGGGATTTGTTCAGGAAGAATTGAAACAACATATATTAAGGGCTCACATGTGAAAAAGCTTAATAATATAAGTGAATACCAATATTGATAATCTAAAAAATTAGAGTGGAAAGGTCAGTTCTGAAGGTCAGGTGAAGGCAGGCATTGGGGACTTCCATATGAATGCTCACCTATTTCATTAACAGTAAATGAAGCCCTTTCCACAATTGACTTTTTGCTGAAATACAATGTAAAACAAGAGTCCCCATTCCCCGAAGAGTTCCCCTGAAGAGTTCACAATCTTTGAACTTCAGGCTATCTGAAGTTCAAAGATTGTGAAAGTTAAGGTGACATCCATGTTTGAACTGTTGATAAGACCAAACAAGAAGATCTAATCAAAGAAGACTTTTCAGTGAAAACACTGTCATATGTATGCACTTAGACATGAAGATGTTAGTTCTAAGGGTGAAGAAATTGAGGTGTTTATCCACAGTATGTTGGCGGTGGAGCAAGATAAAAAACTTAAGTTAGAAATATTTTGGAAACATTTCAAGTTTCCTGTAAAAATTGTTATGTGTTTTAGGGCCTTGAGCAGTATTTACATTGTTTCTTTTTAACTTTAACCACATGAAAACAAGGTTTTACTTAATTAGTAAAAGGGTTTTTTTTTCTTTGTTTTTGTTTTCTCTAACATGTTCCTGGCCAAAGTTAACTTCTGCATATTATTGTCTTTGACCTCTACAATGGCACGTGGGAAATTTTATCTTGCCCTAAGAAATTAGAAACTAGTTAAAACTAATAGTTGAACAGCACTTGCCATGGAGGTAAACTGGAGATATATATATCAGTTTAAAGAGTTTGATAATTTCTTGAGAATTAAGGTTTTTTTTTTATTTCTAATAATGAACATTTCTAGGTAAGATAGAACATTTCCTAGAACTAATATTCTTCTTTCTTCATAGTAATACTTTGTGTAGATATGATTCAAAACCTCCTTTTTGATGAATTTCCCAAATTGTTTAAACAAACAAATTTTCACTCAGTTTGTCTTAATACAGGATTTCTAGTGTTACCATGGGATAATTGATGGAGGAGTGGGTGAAATTCATTCACATCTGCTACTTTTTTTGTTGTTGTTGTTAATGAAAAAGTAACTTGTACTGGAGGGTATAGTCAATAATTTACACATCACTCGTATATAGTTCTCAGTGAAACAGCTATGCAGGATAAGAAATTTGTTTTTTGTTTTTTGTTTTTTTTAAAGATTTTATTTATTTGACAGAGAGAAATCACAAGTAGGCAGAGAGGCAGGCAGAGAGAAAGGAGGAAGCAGGCTCCCCGCAGAGCAGAGAGCCCGATGCGGGGCTCGATCCCAGGACCCTGAGATCATGACCCGAGCCGAAGGCAGAGGCTTTAACCCACTGAGCCACCCAGGCGCCCCAAGAAATTTGTTTTTAATGAAGTTTATGGTTCCCATTATGAAAGACAGCTATACCCACTATAAATACAGAGAAAACATAAAAGAAAAACAAAGCTTTTGTTAATATTTGAGTAAATTCATTCTTTGGTTTATTCTCACATAATGCTTATCTGTTTCTTTTCCAAAATCATGACTTAGTTTTTATGTGGACTTTTCTATCCTGCCTTTATATATTTTAACTCAGGAAGATGTAAGCTATTGAATATCCCTTTTATTAGATGTTAATTTTTAATTTTATTAAAAAATGGCTGTCACTACTATGTTTTTGAAATGATATGAGTACTTTATATATCATAAATTATATATATATATATATATATATATATATATATAATTTAGATGTCTATGGAATATTCCATCTGCTGACTCTGCCTAAGTTTATTCAAAGTTTTATTTTTTTTTCTTTTTCCAAATGTTTGGATGCTGCCTTCAATTTTTAAATTGTTAAATAAGTTGAAAAAAAATCATCATATTTCAGTTTGTTTTCTTAGAAGAGACATCCAGAATGTTGTCTAGGAACATTTTTTAGTCCCTCAATACTTACTGATTTATGTTTTATTTAAAAAAAAGATGAGGTTTTATTTTGCATTATTTTGGGGTAATAAAAAAGATTTGACTAACTGAGTTAACAATGTAAAGAAGGAACGATATTAATTTGCTTTTGAGGGAAGGTCAACAAATTGTTATAAATATTCATGAAAATTTCATAACTTGTTTTGCATGAGAAGATAAATGTGTTAATTAAGGTTCATGTTTTCATTTGGTGCAGTAAGGGGGAAGTAGCTCCCTTTTATTTAAGAAGATACATCCTGTTATTCCTTGAATCTTAGAATTGTGAGTGGGATTATTGGATGAAATAGCAAACTTGCTGAGGCAAAGTTAGGGTGGGGGAGAGGAAGGCCAACTCTAACCTTGATGAGGATGTGTATGGGGCTATGAATGCTGATTCTGCTTCCTCCTGCCCAGATGTCCTGAGACATGAAGAGTGTGGTAATGATGGTGGCAGTGGATATATGTAGAATATGGGGGCAGCAGCCAACTTGGAAATTTACTACTCGAAGTTTCAGGATTTAAAGATACCAGTGTACATGCACATAGAACCTCAATCTGATTAATGTAACAAATCAACTCATCCAATTTAGTAGTGTTTCTTATTACAATTGAAAGTTATATCTCTGATTAACTTAAAGAAATCACCCAAGGATTTAAAAGCAATAGACTTGGGACATGTAGTTAGCCATTTAAAGAGATAAAATAAGAGAGGAACTTACCTTATGTTATATACCAGAATAAAATCCAAATGAAATGAAGTGGAAGGAAATGGGAGAATTCTTTGATGATCTCAGAAAGGGAGGACATGTTAAACTATAACACAACCACAAAATAAGCCATAACAGAAAAAGAAAATGATGGCTTTTTCACCAAAAGAATGTTTGAATGATTAAAAAAAAAAATATATAGAAGGAAAAAAAAAAGAGAAACGGCAAAAGCAAAAGACAACAGCAAAAAGATATTGGCACAATTGTTGTTACAGAGATTGGACTAAATAGAAATCAATAAGAAAATGAAAGAAAAAATAGGCAAGAAATAAGAGGAGATAGATCAAAAAAGGAAATAAAAATGAAAAGATTTTCAAACTCATTCGAAATGTATATTAAAACTGCTAGGAAATATACTGTTTTTGCTTATTGCATAGGCAGAATTCCAAAAACTTGAACATATTTTCTTGACAAGCCTGTGGAGAAAAGTCAGTCTCATAAATTGCTGGTAGGAGTTTGGACAGGCACAACTTTTGTAGAGAACAGTTTGGCAGTGCCAGTCAAAACTGCAAATGTGAAAATTTTTGACCATTCATTCTTTACCTAAGAATGCATGGGACAGAAAGGCTGCACACACCCAAAATGATGGCTACATATAAGGTGTTTCAGCAGTATTAGGTATCAACAATAGATAGAATACCTAAATATGTATCGATAGAAAACTGGCTAATATATATATTTATATATATATATAAATAATTATATATATATATGTATACACACATATATATCATATATACATGTATATATGTATATATGTATACACACATATATATATCATATGTATGAGTCAATAAATACTATGCAGCTTCAAAAAAGACTGAGACAACTTTTATATACTGATGTAAGAAAATTCCTAGGATAGATTAAGTAAAAATGAAAAGGTCCAAAAAAATGTGCAGTGTATTTCACCATTAGGGTAAAAAATTAAATGAAGAGAAATAAAGAATACATATATTTGCTTCTATGTAGTCTTGCATCTATTGCTATCTATATGCATATATACAATGCATATATATTGCATTTATAAATTACAAATATAAAGTATATATGTACATATAAAGTATATATATACAAATATCTAATAGAAACATGAAAAAATGTTCACCATCATTAGCCATCAGGGAGATTCAAATAAAAACCACATTGAGGGGGCATGTGGGTGGCTCATTGGGTTAAAGCCTCTGCCTTCAGCTCAGGTCATTATCCCAGGGTCTTGGGATGGAGCCTCACTTTGGGCTCTCTGCTCAGCAGGGGTCCTGCTTCCTCCTCTCTCTCTGCCTGCCTCTCTGCCTACCTGTGATCTCTGTCTGTCAAATAAATAAATAAAATCTTTAAAACACACACACACACACACACACACACACACACACACACACACACATTGAGATACTCCCTTACACCAGTTAGAATGGCCAAAATTAGCAAGACAGTAAACAACGTGTGTTGGAGAGGATGTGGAGAAAGGGGAACCCTCTTACAGTGTTGGTGGGAATGCAAGTTGGTGCAGCCACTTTGGAGAACAGTGTGGAGATTCCTTAAGAAATTAAAAATAGAACTTTCCTATGACCCTGCAATTGCACTAGTGGGTATTTACCCCAAAGATACAGATGTAGTGAAAAGAAGGGCCATCTGTACCCCAATGATCATAGCAGCAATGGCCACAGTCGCCAGACTGTGGAAAGGGCCAAGATGCCCTTCAACAGACGAATGGATAAAGAAGATGTGGTCCATTTATACAATGGAGGATTATGCCTCCATGCCTTTTTTTTTTTTTTTTTTTTTTTAAATTTCAGCTTCCACAAAAAGGCTGTCTTTAATCTAATGTTGCTGGAAGCCCAGGAATGGTTGGGGGGCAGGCACAGAGTAGTCAGAAGTTCAATGACATCAACAGGATGAAGATTCTTCCCAAAGCTGACACTCCTGCCAGCCAGACCAGAAAAGGGGAAGGCAAGAATGAAGGAAACTCCCCCCAAAGCCTGCAGCAGGCTTTCTCTCCCTTATCATTAACTGGGATTGAGGCCCAGTTGGCCTCAGCTATTGCTCAAAAAACGGGATCCCACATCTGCCTGGTTACTGGAAGCTATGTGGGGCTGCCCGAAATGTGTAGCAAAATGGGGTCACTGGTGGGGAGGGCAGGGGGACGATGTCATGTGCGTAGGCTGCAGGGTCCTGCAAGGGTCACAAAGCTCCATGAGGCAGCCAGAGAAAGCTCACCCGAGGACAGAGGTTCCCTTTTGGTCCCTTCACAGGCCAATGAGCCCCCAACCCGGTTCTTACTCATTAGAAAAGGTGAATACCCAACTTTTGTATCAGCATGGATGGGACTGGAAGAGATTATGCTGAGTGAAATAAGTCAAGCAGAGAAAGTCAATTATCATATGGTTTCACTTACTTGTGGAGCATAACTAATAAAACGGAGGACACTGGGAGAAGGAGAGAAGTGAGTTGGGGGAAATCAGAGGGAGAGAAAAACCATGAGAGACTGTGGACTCTGAGAAACAAACTGAGGGTTTTGGAGGGGAGGGGGTGGTGGGTTGAGTGAGCCTGGTGATGGGTATAAAGGAGGGCATGTATTACATAGAGCACTGCATGTGGTGCATAAACAATGAATCTTGGAACACTGAAAAAATAAAATAAAAAATTTTAAAAAAATTAAAAAATAAAGTGTATATGACTTGCATATGCCTTTTTTTTTTTTTTTTAATGGAAGGAGAAACAGGCCATTAATAACCATGATTACCTGTGGTGGATATACGGAAGATTAGCATATGGAGGCAGGAATGGACTATATCCAAAAAGTCAAATAAAATAATATAGTCATTTTGACCCATTTATAATTAAATTAATCATTTGAAGCTGGAATAATAGTATAGAAAAAATATTTAGATATGTGGTTTTAATCATTACCATTGGCTCTCTGAAAGTACTCAGTATATCCACTAAAATCTGCCAAAAGCAACACATAGAATATATGAGTAGGGAGAAAGGATGTGATTCCTTTTCCTTTTTTCTTCGTTCTGTGACTTACAGTGGAGTTACATTTTCAAATGTTTAATGTTTCTGACTTATTGTTAAGAAATAATTATTAAATGTCTTTTTCCCTTTTAAGAAGAAAATTGAGGCACACATCAAAGTGAAACCTCTAATATTAATTTCACTTGGCTTATTACCTGAACCAACTGTTTTTTGTTTTTTTTTTTCCTCCATTGCAAAGAATTGTGATTTAATTCTTTCCCCATTGTCTCCTGAGCAACTACTCTACCAAACTTGGTTCAGTAACATCAAGTACCACTATTATTAAACATATTAACAGTATCACGTTTTTGAAGTGCCTCCCCTATGCTGAGTTCCTTTTTTTTTTTAATTAACATATAATGTATTATTGGTTCATGGGTACAGGTCTGTGATTCATCAATCTTAAACAATTCACAGCACTCACCGTAGTACATACCCTCCCCAGTGTCCATCACCCAGCCACCCCATCCCTCCCACCCCCCACCTCCAGCAACCCTTAGTTTGTTTCCTGAGATTCAGAGTCTCTTATGGTTTGTGTCCTTCTCTGGTTTCTTCTTCTTTCATTTTTCTCTCCTTTCCCCTATGATCCTCTGTCTTGTTTCTCAAATTCCTCATATCAGAGGGATCATATGATAATTGTCTTTATCTGACTGACTTATTTGGCTTAGCATAATACCATCTAGTTCCATCCACATAGTTGCAAATAGCAAGATTTCATGTTTTGATGGCTGCATAGTATTCCATTGTGTGTGTGTGTGTGTGTGTTATCTATATCTATATCTATACCTATATCTATATATATAACATCTTCTTTATCCATTCATCTGTTGATGGATGGATATCTAGGCTCTTTACATAGTTTGGCTATCATGGACATTGCTGCTTTAAACATTGAAACCTACTGTTTATAAGGCACACTAAGTTTCCTTCAATAGTTCATTAACCCCTGGACAAATTTTATTTTATAAATAAAGGGTGGTGTGTGTGTGTGTGTGTATGTGTGTGTGTTGTGTGAAGAGAAAGAGAGGGTGTTCTTGTTTCTGTCTTGTACATGTCTCATGACTGGTACCACTTTCCACCCATCTGCTTAAGGGGAAAACAAACAAACAAACAAACAAAAAAAAATAGAGGTCACCCTTAGGGGAGTCTCCCTTTATCACTTCCCCTCCAATATCCAGGTGACAAATCCAAAAGAGGCCACCACCTTATTATCCATCCTTCCTGCCCTCTCTTTACCTAAGGCCCTGGGTCTCCCATCTAGATTACTGTCAGTCTTACTGCCAGCCTTGCCTTCTAATCAAATTCTCGTGCAGTTGCCATAATAATCTTTTTTTATATAAGAGGAAGGAAGCAACAGAAAAAGTTAAAGACTCTCTCCTCTCATCCTCAGTGATCTGAGTTCTTAACAAATTTCCTAAATTTGTTAATTTGAGTTAGTAACGTCTGATTTACTAATACCACCTTATTATCCATCCTTCCTGCCCTCTCTTTACCTAAGGCCCTGGGTCTCCCATCTAGATTACTGTCAGTCTTACTGCCAGCCTTGCCTTCTAATCAAATTCTCGTGCAGTTGCCATAATAATCTTTTTTTATATAAGAGGAAGGAAGCAACAGAAAAAGTTAAAGACTCTCTCCTCTCATCCTCAGTGATCTGAGTTCTTAACAAATTTCCTAAATTTGTTAATTTGAGTTAGTAACGTCTGATTTACTAAT